>NW_026695231.1:2730000-3107500 GCF_021218885.2 Marmota monax | reverse complement strand
AGCACATTTGGGCCCAACATAGTGAGGGTCTCAGGAGAGTCGATTGCCTTGTCCTTTCTGCTTCTATTACCTGGTCATCATACCACAAGCCTTGGCACTTTTTCCTTAACAGAGCAATAATTATTTGTTAGTGGAATATATGCTTATTATTTCAGAAATTAAAGTTGTTAGGGGACATTGTGCATCCAGGTCCCTGTGGCTGGAGGACCACATCTGTTAGGAATAAATCACTTTTAAAAAATTACATTAGTCTCACAGACGGTCAAGAATGGAGCGAAGGGAGGGAGGTGCGAATGGGGTGAGGAAACTGGATTTTAAATCTTGTGGAATAGAGTGTGGTCAATATGTTGTCAGCACATTAGAGTGTTCAAACATCAACTCTATATTTCCCTTCTTTGAACCCCAGATGGCCAATTAACAGTATGTGCTATTTATTCATTACAAAATAGGCAAGGTAAATTGAATGGCTAGATTGGCTAATAAGAATTCTTAGCAAGGAGTGAAATTTTAAAATGATGCATGAGGAGAGCCCCAAACAAACAAACCAACAAACAAAAATCTTTGGGGAATTCCAGAAAAAGATCTGAAAGAATTTTCCTCTTAAATGTATCTGGAATTTCAACAGACACAGGAAAATTTAAATGGAAACATTCCCTTTGCATAAATTATCTTCATAAAACACGTTCCCTTCAATTCCCTCATTCGTATTTGCTTAGAGTTCCCTATTTCTTCCTACGGCAAAAAGACAGTCTTAAATTACTTCCAGCAATTATTAGTATCATTAGAGTGTTTGGATGCCTCATTTTACAGCAAGCCATGCTTTTCCCTTTTTATTTGCTATTTAGTAGCTTCTCTATTCATCTCTGAGCTGCAACCAGCAAATGAGAAACTGGTGAATTTCCTTGATCTTGTGAATATGCACTTTTGCAAATATGAAAGAAGTTGGGAAGGGATTATAAAATGCTTTATTTATATAATTAAAATCCCACTGAAAAATGTGAAGTAAACATAGTAATTCATGCATTTTTTCATTGTGGCCCAAAGATTATATGTTACTATCTGCCACTGATTCCTGTAAATAACTCTCAATATTATCTCTCTCTCTCCCTCCCAAAGATATATATATATATATATATATATATATATATATATATATATATATATATCTTTGCAAAATGTTCATTAGAACAAAAAGCTAGAGAAAGTGAGGTCTTGGGGTTTTTCAACTGCTGACACATGCCTTACCAGGCAGTGATAATAGATTGCATGACTTGAGGATCTAGAAGCTAAGCTGATAGAGGTTTCCAGAAATAAGAAGTTCTGAATTTTCACCTTCAAAGTTAGATCCAAAAAGATGGTGTTAAGATTCTTCGTTTTCTTTCTTTTGAGTCACTTAGTCATTCTTATCCTGAAAATGAAAGATCTACATCAGATAACAACTAAAAAAGTTACTTGGTTGAGTACTCCATTGAATGTCAAATATATTATTTAAAAGTATTTCAAAGGTGAATTTTTTTAAAGAAAATGGTTATTTTAGTGTTTGTACTCTAAGGAGAATATTCACTTTTGAGCCCTCCAGCTCAGAACTCCACCCAACATGGTCAGACCCCTTTCTTTCCACCTAGAAGAGCGCCCCCTACTGGGTGTGTCCCCGTACCGTGTAACACTGCTAAGACTGGAAACATGTGAGTAGTTACCATGCACCATTTTTGGAAAATCCTTGCCCCCTCTTGTACTAGAATGACTGCAAGTGTGGAAAAAGACATAGTTGGCTGTAGTTTTCTTTTTACTGCTGTATTATTGCACCCTGTTGGGGGATACATCTGAGCATTTCATGTGTCCTACTTTTAAAACGCCCAGATGGTGGCTACGTGCTTTGGTTTGAATTGGGCAGCCCTCATCTTTCATGCTCTGTAGTCTGCCTAGTTATCAAAGAGACAAGAGACAAGGAAAATCCTTCCATTTTTCAGCTCCTCTTCATCTGTTTCTAGTCACCCACAGTGAATGATGCACTCGCGCGATTGTTAAGATGACAGTCACCATGATAACTGAACATCGCTTCCCTGGGATGGGTAGTTCCCTGTGTACCCGTGGCCTCCCTGCTTCCCTCCCAGTACAGAACCCTTGGCGGTGTAACTGATTACTTGCAGTCTTGTAAGTAACACAGGAATGAGAGGCAGTGTAAATATTTTATACCTTGCCCAAACCACTTATATTTGCATTGGTCTTCTTCACTCTGGTCTTTAAGATTAACAGAAAATTTAAATCAAATCATTCAACCTGAGAAATAGTCAAAAGAACTAATAAAATAAATGTAACAGTGTAACTGGTTAAAATAGCCCAAGTGCATAATAGAGGTTGAGTATGATTTTGTGACATGCACATTTTATAGGGCCTTTGTCTCCAACTAGATTCTTCAAAGTGCCATCTGGGCAGTGACCATTGGTATCATTTTTACCAATAATAGTCAGCACTTCCCACTGGGAAATTAGTCAAGGGAATGAGATTTTTTTTTTTAACAAATTATCTTCAAGCATTTATCTCTCAAAAAGTATTACCAGACTGTCCATTTCAAGGAAACAACCTAAGTGATTTACTTGTTATTACTTTAGAATTTTATTCATCATAAAATAGCAATCAAATTTTATCTTATTTTCAAAGAGGAAAAGGTTTTGCTTTGTTTTATTAACAATCACTTTGCTGAAGAAAAAAATGTTAATGTAGGCCAATGGTCTCTAAACATTTTGGAATGTGCATTCCCATAATAATTTTAGCACATATGTCCAGAATGTGTATTTGCTTATTTATAAATTATAAAATATGTATTAATTAACTAACATACCATAAATAGTCATTTGTCATTTTAAGGGAGTAGATGTAGGTAAAACATCCTAAAATATTTAATCATGAGCTAATGTTATCAATAGTATCTCAAGGCATGTACACACTCACTAAAAGACTCATTACTAATAATTATAGATGTCGATCTATTTTCTAAGTGGTCCCTTGATAATTTCAAAAGCTAGTGTCCACTTTAGTCCAATGCAGTTGAAACATCTGTTTGGCTAATAGAGAGCTTGAAGTAAGAAGTATCTAATTGGCCATTTATTTATTCTTTATTTTTGTTAGTAATATATTCAAACCATGTCTTTTCATTCTTTCAGGAATTCTGGAAGTTCAAACATAACATACTTAGAACCAGATAATATAATCCACAACCCCACTTTGCATGGAACCATAAATTCTAATATATCACTATACACTAAAAGTAAACAAATAAATAGGATGAATATCACCAGCTCTTTAACATTGTAAAACTCCCATTCTTCTCTTTTCAGGGACTGATCTAGAACTTAATTTATTCACTCATTCATTCACTCCTCCATGTGTGAACACCTAACATATAACCACTGAGTAAAGGGTGATGAATAACCAGACAAAAACTCTTCCTTCTTGGAGCTTTTATGATAATGAGGAAATAAAGAAGATAAGTCCAATGGAGAAAACAAAAGCATAAATGGGCAATAAGAACTGTGTCGTCCAGTTAGGGGACTGTTGTGTTGTCTAGTCCTGGGGGTGAGGGAGGAATGGTGCTCTGTTGGTAGAGTGAAGGTCTGTTTACCATTGCAGGGCCAGGGAAGACCATCTCCCAAGAATGTAACTTTGCAGTAGAGATTTAAAGGTGGAAAATAAACCATGAAGTTAATTAGAAGAAGCTTAGCTCAGATATGAAAATGTATAACCTAACTCTAGGCTTCAGGAGTCTGGGTTTGGTCCCTGGGTGGTCCAATTAATCTGCAAGAACTATCAGCATGTGTACTGACCTTCAGCCCAGGACTCTGAAAGGTCATTTTCCACTCTGACATCCTTTTGACACCTAGGCAAGGAAAAGATAAACACTTCATTGCTAAGCAATGTATGACAGCCATCAGATAAACTGTGTAATATAGGCATTTTCCTAGTGTTGAAATCTGTTCCTTGAGTTCATAACCCTCACAAACTGGTAATGAAGTCTTCCTTAAGTATAAGTCCATCACTTGGTTTCCTAACATCCTTTATTTCTCCCCATATATTCTTTTAAAATGCCCCATAATCCAGGTTAACCAAAATAGAACTCATTCATTGCAAAATAGAAAGAAAACTCATCTAATTACTTATTCCATATCCAGGCACAGGAGCTCCTGTTAATGTTACCATCTTTCTTTGTATCTTTCATATTTCCACCTTGGTCACTTATAGCCTCCAAAATAAATAAGTATAACTACCTCAATATGTACAAAGAGGGCCAAAAGAAGTGAATGAGTGCTTATATGGATGACATACAAAAAAATAAAAACAGATACAATATAGACAAGTTATTTCTGTAATAATAAGTTACCAGGCCAGTAATGATATTTACAACATCTCCCTGAGGAGTAGGGGTATTTGGCTGATGACTTGTTCCTAAATGATTTGAGGGGTTTTATTAAATTTTATATATATTTTTTAATTTTATATAAATATATACATATATATATATAAGTATATATATTTATGTTGTTGATGGACCTTTATTTTATTTTTAGGCAGTGCTGAGAATCAAATTCAGTGCCTCATTCCAGGCAAGCACTCTACCACTGAGGCACAACCCCAGCCCCTCATTTGAGTTCTAGGTAGTTATTTCCTTCATGGATTTGCACTGGTCTTCCACGAACCTGAAAAGGAAATTCATTAAAGAGAAAAAGGCAAAGATTTCCAGGCTCTTGCCTAAACTTGCCAAACTTCATTATATATTGTATTCCTATTCTATTTATCTTATCAACCACCCCAGGCACTAACCTAAGCTTGTTTTTCTCCTTCTCTCTCCTGTTATTTGTTTCCTTGCCTAGTGACTCAAAGTTATCCAAATGTCAAGATAACAATCTTCTACATTCAATTCTATAGAACCATTATTAGAGCATTCCTCTCCTAAATCTCTAAATTAGAAGATTCCAGGATCTTAATTACGGTAAATAAAAGTTCAGCAAGTTGGTCTTTAGTTCTTATGGTGTTGGAAGAGATTTCTCCCTTCCCCACCCTTCTACTTCCTGTCTCCAGGGATTCCCACACCAGATATGATGACCACAATGCTAACTCTAAATTTTCTTCTGAAAGGTTCTGTGAGTTTTAAATATGTTTTAATTTTTTTTAGATCTTGCATTGAATAATAGAATGCTACTCTTCTATCATACAGATATACTGCATTGCCTATATATTGATTAAAATTTAAAGTCCATCCATTCATTGAAATGTCTTATGCTTTCCTAAGCCCAGGATGATTTCTTTAACATACATCTTTGGTACTTGATTTCTCTATGAATCTTAAATTACTAATGGGTTCCACTTTCTAAAATCCAAAATTTGTGCCTTCTGCTTTTTCCCTACTCCCTTTAGTGACTAGTTCCGTGCTATAAAAAGAGTAGACACTAAATAAAATATTTGACTATGGGTTTAACCCTCAGACCAAAAACCAATCTCAGCAATTTTCTTTGCTAAGAACATTAAACAAAGCATAAAACTGAATTTAAACTATTGCCCTTGGGAATGAATGGACCTCCATGTTTCCTTAGCTGCTCCTATTAGCAAAGGTCAGATACAGAGTGCTCTTCTTGAGTGCCAACTATGTGCCAGGTATTTTCACAAAAGCCATCTGGTCCTCAGAAAACTCATGAGAAATATATTAGCTATTATAAATAGAGACTCAGAAAAAGGAACCAATTTGCCTAGAATCTCTGTAGTGATAGAGCCAAGACTTGAAATCAGGTCTTCTAAGTCATCTGCTGGATGCTCAAAGATTGCCTTCTTCCCAGACCTTAGTCACAGGACTTCCTGGGAAGGAACAAACCTTGCACATGAGACAGGAGTTCATTTTTGCCTTTTTGCTAAGATGAAACAAGCAAAATACTAGATTCTAGAAAAATTAATAATTTACTCCAATGCCACACTCATAGCACATTTTCTGTCCTCAGTCAGAATTTCTTTTCCTATTTTGCCCAAAAATCTAGTAAAAAATGATTGTGTGAGGTTAAAAACAATCTTTGATCTGCCTGGATGAAAATAAGAGCCACAACTTCTAGTTCTCAGAACAAATAAATGTTGTTTTTATTTTTAATTAAGTATGCTTAGCTTAAGTACATTTTCTCTTAAGGTGTAATGACTAAACCATGATCATTTCTTTTTGTTTATTCATTTAAAACGCAAATAAAAGCAGATAATCAATAGATCATAATCTAAAACTAGAGGATTTACAAGTTAATAAGCTTGAGTCAATAGATATTCCATAACGAAGCTCTCAATGCTGAACCTGACATAATTTGCTTTGCGCTAAGCTGGTTGACTTAATGCTTTAATTTAATTCCAATATTAACTGAAAAATCCAAAGAAAAAAGGAAATTTAAATCCTATTATATTAAAATTTTTTTCCAAGCAACAACTCAATATCATGCCACAACTGCTTTCGTGTGCTATCAATGTCTACTCAACCACCTGAGTTATGATTATTCCAAACCAGTTAACCCCTTTGGAGCCTGGTACAAGTGACTTTCTCAGAGATCTATCTTTGCAACAGCTTTTCTGTTAGCCTTAACTGTCATTACAGTTTTGTCTTATAATGTATGCTTTTCCTGACTTGTAGCCAAATTATTAGAGTTGTTTCATTAGAAAAGCAATCTCTCTCTCTCTCTCTCTCTCTCTCTCTCTCTCTCTCTCTCTCTCTCTCTCTGTCATATATATATATATATATATATATATATATATATATATATATATATATATATATATATATATATATTTGTAAAATTCACACTGATTCCCCCGAAAGCAAAGCAATAGGCAGGTCTAGGTCAAATAGCACAGGGAAGCCTTTCTTTGTTCTCTGAAAGAAAGATATGAGAAGCTATCTTTACTAAAAAAATGGTACTTACCCAATGGCTTCTCCTTTCAAAGTCTGGTGGTGTTAGTGGGGGTGGTGAGAGCAATCCAATGCAATATCCAACATACCTTCAAAGTTATGAGCACAGTGCTCCATTCTGAATGCCTCCGGTCAAATCCTGGTTCTGCCCCTTATAACTATATGACCATGGACAATTTGCTTCAACTATCTTTTCATCCATTTCCTTATCTGAAAAATGAGGGTAATAATACTGTCTGCCTTGTGAGGTTGTTTTAAGGCTTAAACAATTTAATATACATAAAGTACTTGAAAAGCACTCACTGTAATAACCCTTGAGATGCTCTTTAGGAGAAGAAGTAAAAGGATAAAGAACTTATACTGAGGATAATTTTGAGAATAGCAGCATCAGTCACTGAATATAGTGGTCAGACGTCTTTGAGAACAGTTAGTTATATGTGCAGAGCCAAAGCCCTGAACATCTCCTTTGTTACCATTCTTATGACATCATTTGTGAGTTCTTGGGTCTGGATTTTTATTTGTGCCTTGTCTGTCCCAGGACAGCCAGGGTAGCAGTGTGTTTTGGCTGCCTCTTAACTAAACCAACTTCAGCTCTTTGGTCCCAAGAATGTTATGACCAAAAATATGTCAGTTCACTTTGCTAGAATATGTGAACTAAAAGTTATACACTGGCTGTTTACCATGAGAGAGTCTTTTCTATTCTGAAAGCATAGTCCGAAAACAGAAAGGAAGCCTCATTGATTTTTAGGATGAACATTGTTTTTTTCACATTTCCCTGTCTCTGAAATCGCACGCCTCTAACAATCTCACATCCGTTGTAGGTGGCAGTTGCTCCCTACTTGTTATTTCCTATGCCTGCACAAACTTGACCGCTGCTGATCACATTCTCATCAATTCAGTTATGTGCATTGTTGGCAACTACACATGTTGAGGTTAATTGCCACTTTAAATAAAATAGTACACTATGATTTGGCATTTAAATGAAAAGCTATTGTATATACAAAATAGCACAGAAACAACCATATCATATACAAATTTTAAAAAAGAAAGAAAAACTTATGTCCATACAAATCTAAAGGCGTTTTTCAACAAATAGAAAAAAAAAATCTTAAGTGATAAAAAAAGCATTGTATTCTCATCCAATTAAAAGTATGTTTTTCTTTCTAAGGGGTATATAAAATAGCTTTTTTTAAAGTGACATTGTTTTTAAATAGATGGAATTCTGGATTCAAAAAAATTAGTTATATCCCATGATAATTTTTTTTAAAACAGCTAGCATATTGCCAATAAGATAATGTATTTAAATAAAAGATAATTTATTCATTCAGCAGACATCTATTGAGCACCCATATGGTGCCACACACATTTTGTATCCCTAATCCGTGTCCTCTAAGAGTTCAAGGTCTGGTGGGGAGAAAAGACAGGTAAACAGATCACTCTAATGCAAAACTGCCATAAACAACAGAAAAGCAAAGAAGAGAAGCAAGTAATTCTGTCTGGGGAGTCATGAAACTCTTCCAAATGGAGGTGACATTAAGTTCGTGTTTTTAAGAATGGTTGAAAGTTGCCAGGCACGGAAAGACGTTCCAAGAAAAAGGAAAATTGTGAGGAAAAAGCAAGACCGCATTGAAGAGCAGGCTGTAACTGGTCCCTTGGAGTCAAGAAGCTAGGACATATGGTGCAATGACAAGGGCAAGGCCTGGAGTGGCAGAGGACGTGCTTGGAGGGGCAGGCTTTAGGAGCCCTTGCAGAGGAGGACTGGCAGTCCAAACCACAAGTGCCTCCTGACCAGATCTAGGCTTTGTCATCCCCCAGACTTTCAAATTGGAGAAATCAGAATGTGATTCTTACATTAACTATGGCAGTTAAATAGGATCTAGTAGAATCTAGTCGGGTCAGTAAAATGATGTTTGAATAGAGTTCAGAAGTTTAAGGGCAATTAGCTATCTCTACCTGAAGTTACCCTAATTCTCTTTCCTTGAAAAAAAAAAAAATTGAAAAGCCAGACAAGTATCTCTCGTGTAAAAGCAGAAGTGAGACTACAGAAAATAGAGTAGCCCAAAAAACTTGAAGTTCCCCTGATACTGAGATTTGAACATTAAAGTGTTTGATTCTGCAGCATTCATTTCTCGTAAAGGCTTTGGGACTATCTCAGTCTAAGAGATCCAGTGGTAGTCTGACCAATAACCAGACTTAGAGAGTAAGAAATAGATCTTTTCAGAGACAACCACAGAAAGTAATTCTTGGCCATTTTGTCATCTAATATCAAAGATAGGGACTGAATCTGAAGTTTGGGTTTGAAGATAACCACTGTATCCTCTAACTGATATCTATCATCATTTATAATTTGTGCCAAGAAAAGAAACCTAGGGACACCAGTCTCTATCATTTGACCCTTCCATCTTAAGCAACAACTGACCCAAGGCCAGCAAATCCATTGGCTAGTAAACAACCAATCAGCTCCTCTACGAAGAAACAGAGATGGGGGTCAGATGATTATGATACCACAGCTGTAAGGTGTTGAGACTGGAAATTGATAGCCATGCTGGCCAGCAAAGAAAGAAAGAAAACAAGTTCAAAGAAAGGGAAACAGAAATATCGTGCAGCTCTTGAGAGACCAAGAGAAAAACTCTTTAAGTTTTGACAGTTTTCCAGTTTCAAGGAAAACAGAACTATATTTTATGTGCTTGGGTTCCGGGCTTTCACTTTCTCTTTTATTCTAAAACGTGTCAAAGTGAGTTTCTGTTCCTCATAACTGAATATTCTTGAGTGGAATATAGACTGTGCCAATTTCCACCTTTCCTATAACTGTAGATTGTAAGTTTTAAAGTCTGGACATCATATTTTTATTGGATAATATGATTGACTTCTGTGTTTTATCCTAACATTGTTGAACTCAGTATATTTTTAAATTTATCAGAATGTGTGGGTCGTCAATAACTGTTTCTTACACTTCAAAATTCATAGACCTTGTATTAGTCATGATAGGATAAGATAGGATAGGACAGTCTATTTCAATAAATACAACTCCAAGTCTCAGTGCTTAATAGGACAAAATTGGAAAAAGCCATAGGGTGAGTCTAACTGCCCTTCTCCAATTATATCCCAGATAAGGGAAGAGCAGACTGGAGAGTTCCGCAAGATGTGTCTAAGGTCCAGAACTGAAAGTAGCTTCACCCATTCTGCCCACATCCCATTAACAAGTGTTAGCCACATAGCTCCTATCAATGTGCCGGGAAACTGCAGATTGTAGAGGGGAAGTAAATGGATGTTCAGTGTTAATAACCTCTGCCACATACCTCCTTTTAAGCCTTGCCTTGCAGTGCTTAGGATTACAAGTATAATAATAAATAGAGGGCATCTGTCATAGTTGTTCATCATCTTTCTTTAGATTCTCTTCTTCACTTGATATACTCTCTTCTTTACCCCATCCCTGCAGTTTAAATTCTGTCCACATTCATTGATAGCACACATGGTTTTTGAGCACTAACCCTATACCAGCCACAATTAGAGTTATGGGAGACATAGCAGAGACAATGCAGGCACCTGCCCCAGGACAGCTTCGATTCTGGTGAAGAGAGACAGACGATAAGCAATATTCATAATAAACACATTATGTGGTATGTTGAAAGTGATGAGTGCTTGGAAACTTACGTGTGTGTGTTTGTGTGTGTGTATATCTATCTATATATATAAATTCATATATATGAATTTATATATATACATACATATATGTATATTATGTATATTAAATAAAGCCAATATATATGTGTGTGTATATATATATATATATATGCTCATACATACATATATAACAAGGTAAAGGTAATTAAAACTGGGATATGCAAAGAAGAGAGTAGGCAACTTACAATTTTAAATATGAGTGGTTCTTTGCAACAATGATGTGCAGTTACCCATGCAGACTGTGGGTAATGTAAGTTGCAGACAAAGTAAACATCCATACAGAGGACTCAAGGCAGAAGCTTGTTCAGCGTGTTTGAAGAACAACAGCTAGAAATGTGTGGCTGTCGTGTAGTTTGCATAGCAGAGAATGGTAGTAAATGATGTCAGAAGGGAAATGTGAGAGTGGGCAGGAAGAAAAGGTTTTACTATGAATGACTTGGGGAGCCACTACAGAATTTTGAGCCAAGGAGTGACATGAGCTGATTTATGTTTCAAAAGAAACTCCAACTAGGAATGAGATTCTAGTCTAAAAATAGGGAGACCTGTTAAGGAGACTATCACAGTGGTATAAGTGGAAGAGAATGGCTTGGATCAGGCTGGTAGTAGTAGAGGTGGTGAGAACTGGTAGGATTCTGCATGTATTTTGAAGTTAAATAAATCTAATACTTTCACTTAAGACTAGATGTAGATATAAGAGAAAGAGAACATGAATCCAAAGTTTTTGAACCAACAGCTGAAAGGATAGAATTTCATCAATTGGAAAAGAAAGAGGGGAGAAAGGAGGGAGGGAGATGGGAAGGAGGGAAGAAAGAAAGGGAGAGAGAAAGAAAGGAAAGAAGGGAGGGAGGGAGGGAAAAATAGATTGGTGGTGAAGCAGCTTTGGTGCTTTGGTGAATACATTAGACACATTCCAATCAGGGAAACCAAACACTTGGGGCTTGGAGGAAGGGAACCCATTATAGGAATAAGGGTCATATGACTGCTTTTTGAACTTTTGCAATGGCCCTTTAATGTTTCCTGCTCCCTTTCTTGATCTCTGTCGTGAACTGAATTATGCTCACCCCCCCTATAAATTCATATGTCGGAGTCCCAACCCTCAATGTGACCGTATTTAGAGACAGGACCTTCAAGGCGATGATAGAGATTAAATAAAGCCAGAGGGGTAGGGCCCTGATCCAATCTGATTGGTGTTCTTATAAGAAGAGGATTAGTGACACCAGAGCTCTCTCTTCCTCTCTGTATATACACAGAGATGAGGCCATTTGAAGGCAGCTGCCTAGGCACAAGGCAAGCAGTGAGAACTTACCAGAAACCTGCCCTGACTTACCCTGATCTTGGACTTCCAGACTCCAGAACTGTGAGAAAATAATCTTCTGCTTTTTAAATCACTCAGTCTGAGGCATTTTGCTTTGACAGCCGGAGCAGATTTATACAATTGCCAATATACATTCTTCACAGAGCAACCTGAGGGATCTCTTTAAAGACTAAGTGGAATGAAGTCACTCCCTTGCTTAAAGGCCTCCAATAATTTTTCATTGAACCTGGAATCAGACTCTAAGGCTTTATCTTGGCCTACAGGACTCATACCATCCTGCCCATCACTGTGACCTCTACTCATCCATTCTCCTTCTCACTCTGGGGTTTCAGCTACACTAGCTCCTTCCTGGCAACAAGATCCCAAGTTTGTTCCCACCTTAGAGCTTCAGGCTCTTCCTTGGCCTAAAAGTTTCTCCCCTGATTCTTCACATGACTGGTTTCTTCTTCTTTCTTGCCTAAGGTAACTTCCTCAAGGATCTCTTCCCCTCTCAACTCTTTCCCATCACCTAAGCCCAAACATTAAAATTAGTGTATCCCTTGACTCACTCTCTTCATAATTTATATCAGTTTTTAATTCCTATTTTTTTCTCTTACTGTTTTTTTTCTTTTTATATATTGCTCATTTGACTGCATCATAATACAAAATTAAATAAGGTAGTGACCTTGCCTCCTGTGATTTCTGCTGTACCTTCGGAGTTTAGGAGGATTCCCATTACATAGCAAGTCCTCAATAAATACGTGTTTAATCATAAATTGAAGAAATAAAATACTATGGCTGGAAGATATTTTTTACATTTTATTACAGTTTTGTTAATAGTCTCACAAAATAGATTATCAGAGTAGAATTGCTGGGCCATAGACTATGCACATTTTTAATTTTGATAGATCAGAAGTACTGCTTTTTAATATTTAGTGTAACTGATTTGCCACTTTAAAATTTAATTATCACAAATTTAATTTTTTTTCCTCTTCCCCATTGAAAAATGAGCCATTTCAAAACCATTCTTTTTCCCACCAATGTTTTTATGATAACTGAGGCATCATTGTTCATTTTGCAAGGGCTCTAGCTGTTACTTTATTGATTAAATTGATAAAGTCAATTTGCCTATAAAGGAAATGTAAGTAGCTCCTTCTTTTTTGCATTGAGCCACCATTATGAAATGAATGATGTGAGGGGAAAGTACTGCCCTCCCTTTTCACATATCATTCCTTTTTCTGCATATAGGTATTTGTTAAATAAAGACACTAAAGTGCACACAAACTAACATAAGAATACTCCAAACATAACTTTTTTGGTTTTGTTTTTTATTTTTATTTTTTGGTACTAGGGCACTTTGACCACTGTGCCACATCCTCAGCCCTTTTTAATATTTTATTTAGAGACAGAGTCTCACTGAGTTGCTTAGGGCCTTGGTAAGTTGCTGAGGTTGGCTTTGAACTTGCAATCCTCCTGCCTTAACCTCCTGAGCCACTGAGATTTCAGGAATGTGCCACTGCACCCGGCCAAACCTAACATTTTAAGTTTGAAATTTACAATTGTTATTACAAAGGACCCCTGACTGATCAGCTATGGTCAAATAAGTCACAATCATCCAAAGAGAGGATGTTCACTTATACTTTCTTGTAATCTCTGAAATTTACTTTCTAATATTAGTTAGAATCCAGAGCTAAGAATATGTTAGACCTGTGTGCTCCTTTGAACTAACCTCATTCTGTTTCCCAGTCATAAGTGATATGAATAACATTTTTAGATGTTTGATCTGTACAAGGGTCCAGGCAGGCATGTGGGTGGCTCCATGTGAACATGTCCCATTATTAGGAAAAAAAACAGCTCAGGGGTATAGTGGTGAGGACAAAGGGCAGTAATTTCAGTTCCGTTTTCATAATTCCCACTTTATTTTTAGATCAAAAGAAAACCTGGTTCTAAATAATTTTTGAAATAGAACATAAGATAATAAATAATTTTTTAAAAAATCTTATTCCCAGGAAAATACTTTCCCTCCTTTATACAAATAACAATCTAACTTTTTGGTTGAATAACAATTTAATTAATTAATTGATTGATTCTTAGTGGATTTATTATTTCATCATTCACTGACCATGGTCTATACCATATTAAGGCAAAATTTAAAAGTTCTAACATTATTCTTTCAAATTATATTGGGAAGCTCTTTACACATAATCAGTTCCTTTTTTTTTCCAGTGCCACTTATTATTTCCCAACAAACATTTAAGGTGACATTTATAGCTCTCTCCAATCCTACTACGGTTCTCTTTCTAGCCTTAATCCCCGCTATTTTCTTATACCTACCACACCTGAAATATATTAAATTGCCAGCTCTTTCCCATTTTTTTCTACACTTTCTTCCTTCTGTTCTTTCCTCCAATCCTTCACCTATTTGTTTATTTGTTTTAATTAGTTACACATGACAGTACAATGACCTTGACATATCATACATTTGAATCAGATGGGATATAATATCTCATTTTTCTGAGTATACAGGTTGGGGAATCACATTGGTCATGCATTCACATATACACACACAGTAATAATAATGTCTGTTTCATTCTACTATCCTTCACCTATTTTATCTACTCAAAACCTACATTTTTCCTAGTCTGAATCAAATGCCATCCCTCAAGTTTTCCCCAAATCTTCACTTCCTTCCTTCCAAAGTATTACTATCCTCTTAGTAATTTCCTAGCTCCCATAGTGCTACCATGCTCTGAATTGTGTTTCTCTGTACATTGTTGATTGGTTCTATCTGGTTACAAGCTCTTTAGAATCAAGAGCCTGTGTTTTCCATTTTGTGTCTCCATCAACAGCATCTTTGATATGCAAGATGCTCAAAAATGTCTACAGAGTTGAATGAGGCTCTTGACCAGAAATGCATATTTCCACTGACCATTTTGGCAGCTCCACTTTACCACTTAGTGATGCCACCTAGCACATAACACATTTTACAGGCATATGAAACAAGAGGCCATCAACCTAAAGGGTATTCTGTTTTCCCTTCTTGTGCTCCAAATTGATCTTTGATTCTGAAGTAAATCTGCATGTCTGTGTGTTACCAATGATAAATGTCATTTTTCTTCTTGTCCCACCAGCTCAGATATATGTAGACAGAGAAGGCTATGGTAAAATGTGTGTGTGTTCTTAGTGAAAATTTTCTAACAATGTTTACATTTGTAGTCTTGGAATTTCCATGTTTACTTAACCATGGATAAGAATTCAAGTTTGATAGTTGGTTAATAGATAGTTAAAGAGATCATTTCCTTATCAAGACTGATTGATTTTTGCAAAATGGGTACTAGAAAATAAATATGTTGATCCACCTTTGAGGAACACACATATTAACTTTATACATGAAAAAGAAAAATGGCCCTACAGAATCCATACCTCAAATTATCTGGCTTTCAAACATTTAGAAAAATATTTTGTGTTGATTTGTAAGCATTATAATACATAAAAGTCAGCCAGTTGACAGAATGCATTCCCTCCAGATCCATAGTTTGTAGATAAAGTAAATGAGACCTAGAGCTGCTTCTCACATTTTATTTGTAACAAAAAGCAAAAACTCTGGCTCTTCTCTATAGTTGTCCCTTTATGTTATCATAATGTCAAGTTAAAATAAAACTTATGACAAACTATCTGAATGGTTGATATATTTAAGTCTAGATTGTCTGAAGCTATCTTTGTGCAAAAAAAAAAAAGAGGCAAATTTGATGTCCCTTATTACTTATGTTATGGAATTTGGCATTCATGATAAGTAGAAGGTAAAAAAAAAAAAAATACCACCACCACCACCAAGATGGTCAGGATTTATAAACCAAAACTCATCCATTTTAGAATGAGGAGCCCAGGATAAAGGAGAATGGCAAATGAAAGGCAAAGGCAGAAGAAATCCCATTGGCTTAGAATGCAGTTGATGGAGACCAGGAAGATTAACCCTTTCCAACGAGTAATAAGCACACATAATGCTCTGTTGATGAACACAGCAGGGCTATGCATCACTGTTTTGGTTTATTACTGGGAGCAGGGTAAAAAGATGCTTAAGGGCTAAGGTAAGTGGGTTTAGCGAAAACGCACCACAAAGACCAGAGGGAAAGCTCTGGAAACTGCTGGATCATCAGATCAATAGACTCAAAGATGACTAAGTTAGGTAGCTTTCTGCAGTTTAAACATTTGTGCAGGGAGATCCCCATGCAGCCTTTTATTGACAGCTACAGATCAATGGTAATTTTTGATCATTTTCAACCTACATAAACCTATTGACCCCATGGCCACCTTTGGGGCACTTCAAGTCGTCAAAAATAATCAGAGGAGATGGTGTAAAATTGTCAGACTGCTGAAGACTCCAAGTAGTTTCATGTGTCCCCAGGAGCAGAGTTGAGAGGTTAAAATGTAGTTCAAATTGCCAGCAGAACCTCAACTGCCAGAGTGTTCCAGAGTCTTGTCTTTACGCCTCATAAAATGATGAACTGATTTGTATCCCGACCGACCCTCATGCATATAGGTTCAAAAAGTAAGAAAGAAAAGAGACTAAATCTCATCAGAAATATTAAATCATAGGGAAAGGATTATCTCCAGTAAAAATGTTTTCTCCTGATTTCTTTTATGTTATCCTCTTCATCTGCTGCCTATCAAAAACAACAAATATGCTCTAAATTAAAAATGTAAATAGGATATGGAGGTGACATGGAGTGGAGAGATACAAAAGGGAAACAAATACAAGTTCGTGGCTTGGAAGTCAGAGATAACAAAAAACAGCTCAACAACATCAAGAGCACTGAACCCAGGGGTGCTTAACCACTGAGCCACATCCCCAGCCCTTTTTATTTTTTATTTATATACAGGGTCTCGATAAGTTGCTGAGGCTGGCTTTGAACTTGCAATCCTCCTGCCTCAGCCTCCCAAGACTCTGGGATCAGAGGTGTGGGCCATCATGCCCTGCAGGAAAATATTTTTCAATGATGACTTTTCCTAGTCAATGGGACAGAATGCTACATCTCTAATGAAAGAACTGCATCCAAAATAGTTAAGATCCACACTGCTCAAGCAAAAATTCTGAATTTAAGAAAAATAAGTAGCTGAATAAACCGCCAAGACACAACCCAATTCACAGAATGAATTGCATTCAGATTTTTTCAGTAGAATTCTAAAATAGCAAACGCTGGTGTTGGGTATCCATTCAGGAGAGAATACTACAAATGACTTCCTAAAATGGGCATGAATAAATCGATAAGGATTGCTTTGTCACTTTTAAATTCCCTAACTTTTTCATATGGCCATTACTAATCATTGACAAAAAGCACAGCTATTTAAGAGTGTGTGTTTGTTTGTGTGTGTGTGTGTGTGTGTGTATTGGTAATTCTTCAGAAATAATATTATTTTTATTTTTTCCATATTTTTATTGGTACATTATAGTTGTATATACTGGGGGAATTCATTGTTACATATTCACACATGCACAAAATGTAACAATATAATTTGGCAAATATCATTCCCCAGTCTTTCCTCTTCTCCCTTCTCTCCTCCCTTCCTCTGGTTTCTTTTACTCTACTAATCTTTCTGTGATTCAGGAATAATCAATTAATGTAATATAAGAACTTGTCCTCGGTATAATTTTATGATGCAGAAATTCTCCTTCACATCCCAATATGTGATTAATTCTGCTTTTTTTAAAGGTAAATACAGACCCGATTAAGCAACACGATTGTTGTAATCACCCTTTGTAAGGCTGTACCTCTCTAAACATTTTCTGTGCTGGACATGAGTGAACTTCATGAGATGTGCAGGTCATGTTCTACATTAGATGGTGGAGGTTTTGAGGCCAGGGCATTTTGAATAGTTCTGCTTTCAAGGATCTGAGCCATAAATGTTTATTAAAAGAATCTATAATGAAATCAGTTTTGTTATTTTTTTAATGGTTGCCTGGAGTGTGTTGGATGACTGAATGCCAGTTGTTAATCATTAAGTACTCATGTTACCAAAAGTGTTTGATAGTATTGCCATCTAGGGGCCGAATGGAATTCTCAGCTCTGAAATAAACTGCAATCGAGCAGGTGCTGCTATTGACAATATACATATGTTTTTGCTTTATAGTCCACATGCTTTTCATGTTTCTTATGACAAAAGCTATCTCTAAGTGTCCCCCGACAGCCTACCTTTTTTATATATAATCTGTTAGAGGTGATTACAGTTTGCTTTGGAGCTTATGCTTTTTTTGGCATCTATTACTGAATATTCTGAACAAAGAATTATTCTTTTTTGCATTATTAATCTCCCCCATGTTTGCCCTATTTCCACAGAAAAGGAATCATTTATCAGAAAAGAATGTTTGTAATCAGAACTTGTAGCATCTTCAGATTTAATATTCATTATGGTCATTCGAGTTCTGTGCTATATTTATCTAAAAGACCAATCCAGTGTTGTGGAGAAATAAGTTTTTAAATATTAATGATCTAACTTTTAATATTTTAAAAAAGAGAAATTAGTATTTCTGTAAAATTTGTTTCAGAGTCTGGTCGCTTAGTAAATGTTTAAATATTAAAAGATTTCAAGAGGTTAGCGTGTAATATCATAATGGGACTTATTGAAATAGGAAAATTGACTTTCCAAGTTTTTGATACGTAAAGGAAATTGTATTTTCTCTGCCTGTGTTTAATATTAAGAAATGTTAACACGGTTGAAACCTATAACCCAGAATTCAGGAGAACAGTGTTTTGGATTTTATATAATCATTTCATCTGGAAAATGACTCAGTTTGATTTTGTCACCTTCTTCTAGATTTTATCTGAAATTTGGATATCCTTAACTTAAGAATTTCCTTACATATAACTATGCCTGATGTTCTTGGGTACCTGCTCCCAGAAATAATATCCTCTTACCCACCTCACTTTCCTCCTCCCTTACACATCAAGTAAAGGAGACACTGAAGACTATCACAAACATTTAGTAAACCAAAGCCAACATTACATATTATTAAGTTCAAATATCCTACTAATCCAGTCACAATCTGCTTATCAGCCAGGTGCCATGGTACCTGCCTATAATCTCCGTGACTCTGGAGGCTAAGACAGGAGGATAGGAAGTTGGAGGGTAGCCTCAGCAACTTAGCGAGACCCTAAGCAACTTTAGTGAGACCCTGTCTCAAAATAAAACATAAAAATAGCTGGGAACGTGATTCAATGGTAGGGCACCTCTGGGTTAAAACCCTTTCAATTTTTTTCCTGCTCATGATAATTCTCATCCAGTGGGTATGGTACACAACAGACAATGTTAACGTGTGTGTGTGTGTGTGTGTGTTTACCTATTCACACATTACTACCCCACTTGCAGACATAATTCCTACCTTAAAGAGACATATTCATCCAGTCCAGATGTGGAAAGAGGACCCCAGGGCCTTTCAAAACATAAAGATTCTTAGCTCTCATTTATGCAAAATATGTTAAATGTTTCTCTCCAAGCAGGGAAAAGAAAACATAACCATAACCCTAATGCTGCTATCCCTTTTTTCTTGTCCTTTAAATCAACAAAAAAACCTAATTCTCAAAGCCTAGGTAACAACTTCTTTGGGTATGTTTCATGGTTTTAGTTATGGTGCTTTTAAAAAATGAGAATATTTTCACATTCATATTAACAGCAGGCCTCTCTAAGGGTGTTGTTACATTTATAGTTCAATGGACTTGTTATTGTTTTTTTATGTATGTTAGTTTTATGGAATTTGTGAGATATAAATGCATACCAAGAGAATGAGAGAGGGAGATGAGGGAGAAGGCAAGAGTCTCGTGTATGAACAAATAGCATTGGGGATTAGAGAATTTTTATTGTTCTGACTAAATCTCCAAATGCTCAAAATTAACCTGGTGGACAATTATCCCAGTCTACTTGGGCTCGATAATTTTCATCGCAAAGGGATATAGCACTGATCTCAGGCAACATAGTTTGGCGGGGGCAGGGGGGGGCGGGATACAAAATCTGAAAAGGGAAGGATCCTCCCTGAGCTGCAATTTCTGGGCATCTGAAATCAAATAACATTAGTTAATATATTCAGGGTGTTCAACAAAGACAAGAAAAAAAAACTCACATAATTTTCTTAGTGATAGTTCCAATCTCTGCTATGGTATTTGTGTCCCTGTTGCTGATCTGCTTTGGGGGGCGGGTAGGATAGGGGGTTCAGAGAATGAGCTTCCAGCCATTATTGTCAGTTCCTGAAAGAAAACTGACCTTTCAACTTTCTTGCAGGGAACAAGCCATCAAGCACACCTGTTTGGGTTGGAACCATTCACCACATATCACATTGGTGTGGTGGCTGTAAACCATGCAGGAGAAGTTTCAAGCCCCTGGACACTGATACAAACCTTAGAATCGTCCCCAAGTGAACTGAGCAACTTTACAGTGGAACAGAAAGAGAATGGCCGGGCCTTGCTACTGCAGTGGTCAGAGCCTAAGAGAACCAATGGAATGATTAAGGTAATGTCCACCCTGCATATAAAATCATGTTTAGTGTTCTCCAGATAAATAGATGAGCCCTGACGTGCAATCAGGCCACTGTGGGAAAACTCCTTTCACAGCCTGTTTAATTCTCCTTGATGGCTCCCCAGGGCACTTAATCATAGATCAGAGAAAACTAGCTTATATGTGTGAGTCTTGCTTCCTATGAACACAACACTGTGCTAAATACTGTCCATACATTATCTCATTTAATTCTCATATCAACCCTACTAGGTAGGACCACAAAACCATGAGGCGTACAAAGACCAATAACTCCTCAAACCTACATTGTAAATGATCAAATTGGGATTCAAAGCCAGGAAATCATACCACATCTGAAATTGATTGCTCTTACTGTCATCTGAACTATCTATCCTCCATAGTTGTTTTCCCAAGCCTTGCCTAATTTTCACTTTGAACAGAGCTTACTGAGCAAGCCACAGATGTCTGCTTTCTCCCCAGTTTCTGTAGGGACCCTTAGAAACCGTCTTATCCATGTCACATGTGTATTCCAGACTTCCCAATCCTTGCATACAAAGGAGGTTGCATTTCCTTTAATGTCTGCACTTTGATGCTCTGAACCCTCACCCACATGAAAGCCACGCCTCATCTCCCTGTCTGATGTTCTTCCCCTAGCTTGTTGGCAACTCACCTGTCAGCCCATACTCCTGCCTCTACCTCTAGCCTCCTCTGGTCCTTCACCCCCAGACCTCCCTCCACTACCTTCTGCAGATTGTGGAATCCTTAACCCACAGTTACTATAACCAGGGCCCTCTCCTCTCCCGCTCTTCAAGGTGGCAGAAATTCCCATGCTGTTTCTACCTAGAACAATTAAGACTCAGCTGCAACTTGTAATAATGTTTCCTCGAAAACACTGTGGAGAAATAATGGCAGGAAATTACATGCAGCAATCACAGAACTGAAACTGGAGTTCACAGGTCCAGGTCTGTCTTCATGGTCTTCTCAGTTGCCTTCCTCTCTGCCTAGCTCCAGTCCTGCTACAACTAACAGAAGCAAGTTGCTTCCACCAGCCTGCTGACATGTGACAGACACCAGACTTCCCCCAACCGTAAATTCTGAATCATGGCCCTAAGGCCCCCATGAGAACTCCTCCTTATCAGTGTTTATTTCCCATTCCAGGGCCCGCTTCTCCCTAGCATGATTGACACTTGGCATATTGACTCCTCTTACTTTCATTTACATTTCACCAAATATTTATTGAGCCTCTACTAAGTGCCATGTACTTATTCAAGAGTGAACAAGACAGAAAAGGTCTTGGCTGTCACAGTCCTTACGTGTGTTGGAATAAGCATGTGGGAGTATATGAATGGGGGGATGAGGGTGGGGGACAGAAAGGCAAACAGTAAGCTGGTAAATAAACAAACAAGGGAATTTCAGAAAGCAATGGATGCTCTAAAGAAAATTAAATAGAATAATGTAATTATGCCTGCTCAGGCTATTTTGGAATGGATAATCATTTGAATTGAGTTGACATTTGAGCTGAGCCCTGAATGACAAGACAGAATCAGTCATGTGAAGATATGGGGGCAAAATGTTCCAGACAAAGTGAACAGCAAATGCAAGGCCTGGAGGCAGGAATGAACTTGGTGTTTTCAAGGAAAGGAAAGAAAGGAGGAGAGAAAGATGACACTAGAAGAGGCTGGAGGGGTTGGTCAGAGGCAAGTCACATCACCTTGTGGGCTGTGGCAAGGAAGTGGGAATCCATTCCAAGTGCAATGAAAAATTACTGAAGACTTTAAGCAAAGGAACAGCAAGATCAAATTTATGTTTCTGAAAATCACTCTGGCCGCTGTGTGGAAAATGGACTAGAAAGGGACTAATGGAGTTTAGAATCTATGGGAGAATTCAGGGGGAGAACTGCTGGTAGCCAGAATTACAATGAGCATTGTAAAGTCAAGAAATGTGACTGGATGGGAGACAAATTTAGAAATGGGTTAGTGGACCAAACATTAAGCACAAAGGAAAAAAGAGCACTCCAAGTTTGGGCCTTGAGCCATTTACCAGGAATGGAAAGTTGGAAGATGAATAATAGCTTGAAGGGATAGGTAGGAGTTAGAGGGACAGGTCTGAAACTCCCAGGAGAGCTCTTCACTGGGATGACTATTCGGAATCCATTAGTAGTAGGTAGATGGTCTATAACACCACAGTGCTGGAAGAGATTAACTATGGAGAGAATGTAACTAGCCACATGAGATCCCTAGATCAAGCCCTAAGGCAGACAAAATTTGGAGGTCAAGGGGAGGAAGAGAAGCTAGCAAAGAATACTGAAAAGATAAGGTGGGGGTAGAAAGAAAAATAGGTGAATGGGGCATCCCAAAAGCAAAGAGAAAATATGCCAAATACTGCTGAGAGGTCAAGTATTGGAGTGCAGCAGCAACCCTGCATTTGGAAATTAAGAAATCACAGTGATTTGACAAGAAGATCAAGCAATGGAATGAGAAACCTGAGTGGGGTTCCTTAAGGAGAAAATGACAAGGAAGGAAACGAGGACAGCAACTCATGAGAGAAGTTTAGGGTGGGGCGTGGCTCAGCAGTAGAGCACTTGCCTAGCATGCATGAGGCCCTGGGTTCAATCCCAGCACCTACACCCCTCATAAAAGTAAAGAAGTTTAGTAATGGAACTGTAGCTAGAGAGCTGTGGTGTTGAGAAATCTTATTTCAAAATAGTGAGATACTAGAATACATTTAAACACTAATGGGAATAACCAAAGCAAGAGATCCATTGGTGGTACAGGAGATAACGAGAACAATCATAAGAGTGAAGTTGATAGGAAAGAGAAGGAGCCAGATACAGAGCTTGGGTGGCCTTTTTAAGGACACAGGTACTTCACCCAGGCTCAAAGGAGCAAAGGTCAATACAGAAACCCCTCAACTTATGATGAGGTTACATCCAGATAAACCCATCATTTTTTGAAAACACAAGTTATATTGAAAATGTGTTTACTTCACATAACCTACATAGCTGAGCCCAACCCATGTCAAATGTGCTCCTAACACTAACATTAGCCTACAGTTGAGCAAAATCATCTCATGCAAAGCCTATTTATTTCATCATAGAGTATCTGTGTGACTTACTGAACACCACATTGAAAGCAAAAAAGAAAAATGGCCATATGGGTACCCTTTCTCACCAACATAAAGTCAAATATCACAAGTTGAACTATCGTAAGTCAGGGACCATCTGTAGGATGAGCCCAGATTCACAGGGATAGGGTGGTACTAATCATATGACATGAGAACATCCTCTCTAACTGCTTCTGCTTTCTCACTAAAATATGTGGTCATGTCAGCTGCCAACTGTGGGGGAGGGAAAAGGGTATTGGCAGTTAGTGGGGAAAGAAGAAGACATAAAATAACAACTTTGAGAAATGAGAGGCAACTGTAGGGGGATGAAATAGGATTACAATTTGGCAATCGCCTATTGAAAATTTATGGTAAGAAATTTAAAGTGAGGCCAGTCAGCATGGGTATTAGTAAGCTCTCTGTCACTACTAAGAAATACATGAGGCAATTAACTTATACAGATAAAGGGGTTATTTTGACTCATATTTCGTGAGGTTCAAGATCAGGTCCATGGACCCATGTCCTTGAGCCTCTGGCAAAGGTGACACATCAAGACGGTGGGAGAGCATGGCAGGGCCAAATTTCTTTCATCATGAACCAGAAAGTTAAATAAAAGGAAGAAACTGGGGTGCAACTATTCCCTTTCAAAAGTACACCCCTAAAGATATTAGGACCTCTCATAAGGCCATACCACCTAAGTTTTCTGCCACTTCCCAATAACACCACAAGCATTTAACACATCAACCTTTGGCTCACCAAACCATAACCGTGCATTTGTATTTTTGTCTCCACACTTATTCAGGGGCTTGGGTATAGAGGGAGAGCTGAATTTAATATTTACTAGAGACTATTAGGTGACTAGCAAGGTTCACAAGGGGGTCCAGGGAACCTTAGGTGCTTGTAAGTTGATGGTGGAATTTAAGTGCTCTCCAAAAAAAAATATGCCATCCTCTATATCCTGGGAGCCTCCAACAAGAAAATCAAACCAAAATCTGATAGTCCAACATAAATAAATTTCCAAAAGTTGACACTGTTTAATCTTAAATAGCATTTAAGGATATTAATATTCCAGCCTAAGCTAAGCTTCTTCAGAAAGTACCAAACTAGATGTGCCTTCTAGGAGATTCTGATGTATCTTGTCTCATCTTGAGAATCAGCACCATAGGGCATCATCTAAGGAGTGTGTCCTATCTCTCAGGTGTGTTGAAGCAGGAAAGGAGTGGCAAACCTCTACTCACAGGCATCTACATTCACATTGTTACTTTCCACCTTTCCAATAAATAAATAATGAAAAATGCAGAGATGAAAACTTGCTCTGCATTTGTGTAATGAGCATTTAGATGTTTTTCCCCAGAGCAATAGAAATTTGCCCCCTAAGGAGCCATCAGTATTTCCATAGCCTGCAAGAGAAAACAAGGTAGATTTTTCCATCTCCTTGTCATCAAAGTAATATATGCATGTGTGTGTATTATATATCTATATGTATATTTATACATATGTGTAATACATATGTCATATACACACACATACATGTTTTAATACTGGCATCTTGTAATAACCAATGTTTAAGCACTACAATTTCACTTCCGAAAAAATGCCATGGGATGAGATTAGAAACACGTAGTGTCTATAAAATAGGAGATTTGAATATTCTTCCCTACTTTTAAAAAATAAAAATAGATAAAACCTCATGATAACTATTAGGTAAAGAATAAGATTCAATAGCCTTAGGTTTAGATAAATGCTTACTATTACACAACCTTTTTTTTAAAAAAAAAAAAAACTTTTTTCTCTTTCTGTGGACCATACATTAATTGAAAAAGATCACATTTCCAAAATTAATATCAGAATGTTTCTACTAGATGAGGGTCATCAGGATGAGGAATAGGGTGGATAAAGGCTTAAAAGGGGCTAAATAGCTACACCCAGAAATGACATACTACAAATTATTATCTTTCCTTCTCTCTCTTCTTCCTCCAGAAATACAACATCTTCAGTGATGGTGTTCTGGAGTACACAGGTTTGAGTCGTCAGTTTCTCTTCCGACGCCTGGATCCCTTCACTGTCTACACTCTGACCTTGGAGGCCTGCACCAAGGCAGGCTGTGCCCACACAGCACCCCAGTCTCTCTGGACAGAGGAAGCCCCTCCGGACTCTCAGTTGACTCCTACAGTCCAGTCTGTGGAACCTACCAGTGTAGAGCTCCGCTGGTCTGAGCCTGTTAACCCAAATGGAAAGATAATTCGCTATGAAGTGATTCGCAGATGCTTCGAGGGAAAGGCTTGGGGAAATCAGACAATCCAGGCCAATGAGAAAATTGTTCTCACAGAATATAACTCTGAAAAGAACACATTTATGTATAATGACACAGGTTTGCAGCCATGGATGCAGTATGAATATAAAATCTGCTCTTGGAATTCAGTGGGACATACCTGTAGCTCTTGGACTGTGGTAAGGACATTGCAAGCACCTCCAGAAGGTCTCTTTCCACCGGAGATATCCTATGTATCTATGAATCCCCCCAAACTGCTGATTTCCTGGATCCCACCAGAACAGTCTAATGGTATCATTCAGTCCTACAGGCTTCAAAGGAATGGAA
This sequence comes from Marmota monax, assembly GCF_021218885.2. NCBI lineage: Eukaryota > Metazoa > Chordata > Mammalia > Rodentia > Sciuridae > Marmota > Marmota monax. The sequence continues at coordinate 3,081,391 of NW_026695231.1, read as the reverse complement.
TGTTCTATCCTTTCAGCTTTGATGCTGTGACTTTCAGTTATACTGATGATGAACTGCTCCCTTTTTCCACCTACACTTACACAATCCAAGCCTGCACAAGTGGAGGCTGCTCCACCAGCAAACCCACCAACATCACCACTCCCGAAGCTGCTCCATCAGGAGTCAGCCCTCCAGTTCTTTGGGTCATCAGTGCCAGTCAAATAAATGCATCTTGGTCACCACCATCAATTCAAAATGGAAAGATCACTAAATATTTGCTTAAATATGATGGTAAGGAGTACCTGGCAGGACAGAGCTTGTCCCTACTGGTTTCCCATCTTCAGCCTTATACTCAGTACAATTTCTCCCTTATAGCCTGCACAAGTAGAGGATGCACAGCTAGTGTGTCAACATCTGCCTGGACAATGGAGGCCCCACCAGAGAACATGGATCCTCCAACATTGCAAGTCACGGGCTCAGAATCAATAGAAATCACCTGGAAACCCCCAAGAAATCCAAATGGCCAGATCAGAAGTTATGAACTTAGGAGAGATGGAACCATTGTGTACACTGGCCTGGAAACTCGCTATCATGACTTTACCCTCACCCCAGGTGTGGAATATGGCTATACAGTGACTGCCAACAACAGCCAAGGGGGTATTTTGAGTCCACTTGTCAAAGATCGAACCAGTCCCTCTGCACCCTCAGACATGGAACCTCCAAAACTCCATGCCAAGGGCCCTCAGGAGATCTTAGTGAATTGGGACCCTCCAGTGAGGACAAATGGCAATATAATCAATTATACCCTCTTTATCCGTGAGATGTTTGAAAGAGAAACGAAAATTATACACATAAACACAACTCACAGTTCTTCCAGTACACAGTCATTCATAGTAAAACATCTAAAGCCATTTCACAGGTAGGTAGCCAAGCTGGGTGCTCTGAGAGCAATTCACTGTCCTCTCTATGGTGTAAACCCTTGGTCAGTTTCTAATGGAGACACTAAAAGCAAGATGTCCCCAACTCCTGTCCATTTAACCATCTATAGCAGACAGTGCATGTCCTCAACCCAACCAAAGCCTGCTTTCATAACCTCTAGAAAGCAGAATTCTTGTAGGCAAGGTTAAGCATCATTTTTTCAGAAATGTCCATAACTCATCATCCTGTCTAGAACAAGTTATGCAGAGATGGGGCCAGTTCCCTAAATTGAGTCTCTCCTGAAAATATGCCAGACCTGGGGCAGTTCTTAGAGCCCCAGTGGGATTACCTGACCCAGACTGCAAATAGAATGAGGTATTAAAGTACAAAAAAGTACCAGCCAATGATAGCTATTACCAGCCAGACTTGCACAGAACCAAAATGTGTTTTGGGGACAGCCCTTCTTACCTAATCCACCACTTCTTCCAGGGATAATGAGGCTCTTAGGACTATTTCTCTGCTCCTTTTAGGACCCCCTCCATCTTACTCTCATGACTTCTCAGCCAGCAGTACCACATTGCTAGCTCATGTTTTCCTGACAGATCTGTTTGGGCTCCGTGACAAGCAAGAGGGATGTTGCTCCCTACACAAAGGAAGCTTGCCACCAGCCTTCTTCCCAGAGCTTAAATAATTGCTTGGCATTTTTCCCTATCACATTTTAAGTAACTCACATCCTCAGAGAGAAGAGTAATAAAAGGCATTTTACGCTTAAAATTTAGTAAAATGAACAGAACCACTTAAAAAAAATTAAAGACTGGGTATTGATTTTCATCCACCATAGGTAAAATACAGCTTAATTGTAATCTGATGTGTAGACCAGATATCCCCTATAATTATCTCTGATATATAGTTCTATTTAAATGAAACATTCATGGTCTTCTGCATCTACTCATGACAATTATTTAGGGTCGTATTAAATATTAAACAGTAATTAAAACTTCTCAGGTATCCTCCATGCCTAATCCACATACTGTGTGAATTGGCTTTTATCCTGCTCTGAACATTAAAAAGGCCCATGTTAGATGCAGAGATGGACATTTTATATCAGCTTCCTCTTCACCTGATCGTACACGCAAGTTTCAAAAATCATAACTTGCTCCCTCTTTAAAACTATCATTCAAAAAGACTTTTAGAGAAGAAAATGGTTTTCCAGATGTGAAAGGGACACTTTTTTTATCCAGGCTAGAAAAAGAAAAAAATATTGATTAATCTGATAAACTTAGCAGTGACGTGTAAGGACACAAAAGAGGTCTCTTCTTTGCCCACTCTAGGCTATAAAATCAATGACATAAAACAGAATATCATTTGTTATACAAAGTGGAGGTTCATGCAGATTTGGGGGGAGTTGTGGTTTTTAAAGCACATTAATATTTACTAGATATTGCAAATTAGTGTGTCCACCTTTCCATACCCTCAACTGGTCAATAGGAAGTAGCCTTACAATGCCCTAATACCAGAAAGAAACTGACTCAGGATTCAAAAACTACCACAGTTAAAGAAGAAAGTGAATAATCCCTATGTGCAGCATCAAAATTGACCTCATAGAATTGCTTGGAAGTCATGTCTGCCATACACAGCTATGGATTTATTCACCAATAAACTGATCACTCCATCACAGTGGGGGTGGGTAAGAGAGAAAAGAGAGGGGAAGAGGTGATGGGGAAGGAAAGAAGTCACAAAGGAAGCATGAAGTATTATTTTAAAGGCAAAAATGTGAAACAAAAAAGCAAGAAGACAGAAGTCAGTGATTAGAGGAGCAAAGAGGGAAGGTAGAAAATAGAAGAAGACAAGGCAGAATCAAAAGAAAGAAAGGTAGCTGAGTGTTGAGAGATAATTAGGGGTGTCATAAAATCAATGGGGCAGGGGAACAGAGAAAAAGTGCTTCTCTGCAGCCACAGGCACTGAACACTAACCAAAGTCCCTTTCCTTGGAAGGGAAAAGTCCCTGTTATGTAAATAGATCCTTCCAAGTGGCCTAGACCAGCTATGAGGCAAAACATAATTGATTAGTTGAGTTTAACTGGATGGTGATAAGGTGTCTCCATGATGGATAATCTAGTGTGTGGCTGGGTTAACTTTGGCCCCAAAAGGTCTTTGTGTGGTGTAAGAGGGACTGTTTTAAGATGTCAGGTATCAGGTGAAGGGATTTATTACCACTGAGACCTTAATGCCATGATGTTCCTTCATGACCTGGAAACATCCCCAGGGAATCACTCAGTCCTGGCTGCAGTAGGAAGGGTCCCCCGCTGCTGAAATGGGTCCCTACTCCCCAAGCTGCATTATTCATTGCTATGTTAAGTAATTTTGCAAAGAACCAGAATTTTCATGCTGGAAAGAACCTTCATAGTTTACTTATTTCATACAGCCCTCTTTAGGAGAAGAATTGTGTCCACACCAGCCGAACAGATGAGGATCTTTCCTTTAGTTTGGAAAAACGAAAGGATTTAAAATGTTCAAACCTTTCCATGAAACTAGGACGTTTTGTTGTTCTTTAAAAGAGTTAGTTATACTTAAAAATAAATGTAAGCTTGTCTTTTTTATGAAAACACTTGGTCTTTTAAAGATTTGTGAAGATGGTCATCTATAATACTATGTTGTGTCCCGAAGGTACGAAGTACGAATTCAAGCTTGTACTACCCTGGGATGTGCATCGAGTGACTGGACATCTATCCAGACCCCTGAAGTTGCACCTCTGATGCAGCCTCCTCCACATGCAGAGGTACAGATTGTCCCAAGAGGATTTCAGCCCACTGTTTCCCTTCTGTGGACAGGTCCACTCCAGCCAAATGGAAAAGTTTTATACTATGAATTGTACAGAAGACAAATAGCAACTCAGCCTGGAAAAGCCAATACAGTCCTAATCTACAATGGAAGCTCAAATGCATTTATGGATTCTGAACTATTGCCTTTCACAGAGTATGAGTATCAGGTAAGAAATGGGTCTCACCAACCATTCAAACTGAGATTATGTGCACCTATCAGGGCCTGCCTGTAAAAATTGCCTGCAATTTGAAAAACCGCTTAATGCGATCTTAAGGATGGTGATAATTTTTTTTTAATTTTTCAAGCAGTAAATGAGGGAGGAAAGACCATATTCATTTGCCTTCTTCATTTCCTTAGTTCTTGATCCATGTGATATATGCTTATTTTTTTCTATGTAGATTTCAAGTGAAGTATTTGCTTTTCAACCATTGATGACATGGTTTCTACCATTACACTTCCCTCTGTCAGTGCTGCCTTGGTAGGAGATGCTCCTTGTTAAAAGATCACTTTGAAAACAATTTATTAATCATAACAAAACAGAATCTAATAGTGAATATCTGTAGCCACTGTGCTCAAGAAAGATAATGAAGTGTCGAGAAAGGTCTAAATGGGTATAACTAATCTGAACATGGGATGAAGCAAATTTTGTCTGAAAACTGCATAAAAAAAAATAAGACCTTGCCTATCCCTAAAAAGACAATAATAAAAATAATTCTCTGAAAATATTTTGTAAAGCCAAAGAGTTTCTGTTAGATTTGTTTTGCTGTTGGAATCCTTGTGCATTCTTCTAGTAGTAACCCAATTTGCTATAAAGGAACGGCTCCCTTCACCTTTAGCTCAGGACTGTTGGAAGGCCCCACTAGCACGTCATGGTATCTCCTAGCTAAGTTGGTGGGCACAGGAGCCACACTCAACCCTTCAGACTCATCTTGGGCTGATATTGAGCAGAGCCACTCAGAATTTTGAAAGGTGGGAGTGAGAAATCCTGGTAAAGTATCTCTCACCACAATTTAGAAGTTTTCCTTTTTGCTGTTACTTTCTAGCATGATTCTTCAAGTGTTCTTTGAATTCTGTATGCTCCCAGTACATACTCGTCTGCTTAAGTGAGAATCAGTTGCTCCCAGTACATACTCTTCTGCTTAAGTGAGAATCTGTTCCTCTTACAGTCAAAGAAAGCTTGCTGATTGGTGCAAGCACTACATGCCAGGTGCAATACCAAGAAAAATATTCTAAAACAGGAAACTGCATCTCAAAAGGTTTATCAAAGGGCTGGGGATGTAGCTCAGTGGTAGAGTGCTTGCCTAGTATATGCAAGGGGAAAAAATGCATATCATAACAAGAAATAATAAAATCACCAAGTCATCAGGCATATGGTGAGCAAATGGATGAGGACGATTAGAGATAACATTTGTAAACTTGAAAAAAAATGTATGTTTAGGTCAGTAATATGTGAGACAAATTTCCCAATAATATTAATAAGAATCAAAAATATAAATAGATTCTTTAATAGTTTGGACAAATACACAGATATAAATCCATAATTTTTTGTTTGCCATTCCAAATTTAAAAATCTCTTAAAAGCAAATTTTTGGTTTCTTTGGTTAGGCACAACTCATTTGGCAGAAAAGCCCATTGTAAATAGACTTGAGACTATTTAAAGTATTTATTTATTCCACTAGTATATGAATATTCGTGTTTTACTGCAAAAATATCATATTTTATTATAAGGTGGCTAACTACATCAGGCTGGAAATATTACAAAATATGCAGCAGATACATCTTATTACCTTTCTGAAATCTAATACACACACGCACGCATGCACACAGACACACACACACACACACACACACACAGACACACACACACACCACATCAGGCTCCAAGGGATTAGGATAAGGATTATGTCTTATGTTATGAAGGAACAAAATTCCTATTGATGCCACAGTTGGAGACAGAATACTGTTAGAAACAGTCAGGACCTATGTGGCCATACCTCTGTTCTGTTCTTGTTATCTTTACTAAAAAGTGTCAAGTTATCAAAGATTCCTCAGTTCTCAATTATCTGTTCTCCCTCATGAATAAAAATGTACCTTGGTGAGAAAGGAAGGAATTGACATGAAATCTTTGGCCCAAAACTTACATGACCCAACTGAATGCAAACCAGTAATGACAGCATCCTGGGAATGGCATCATGTCACTGGAATATCTACTGGTCACATTTTTTGTAGCCTTCTCATCTCACTTTTCTACGGAGTGGTAAACTCCAAACGTGTCTTCTCTGTAGTAAATTTCTCATCAGGAGTTAAGGATAATCAAGGGATCCACATTTCAGAGGGCTGGCAAGTTAAGAATCTCAGGCTGTGCTGTGTCTTTTGTAACTGTTATTATCAGCTCTGCGTCACAGATCGCCTCCATACTCATCTCACCCAAATGAAAGCATTTAATTTGGTTTTTCAGAACAAACTGATCTCAAATTTGCATTTATTAACTAATCCTCTGTTGTTACAACATAAGGATAGGGAGCAGGGAGGGAAATGGAGTCTATTAGACCCAGTTCTCATGGAAAATGATATTTTGAAAAGCAAAGATTAAATGCTGAAATAAATGAACTAGATTATTAGATTTATTTAGCCTGTGTGAATGATGAGCTTTTATGGACCCTGAGTAATTCCATGAAAGTCATTGAGGAAGCTATGTACTAAAGGAATTTATTTTCCCTTAACAAAAGAGCATTTTGTCTTTGAGATGAATTTGCATTGCTTGTAAAGCCACTTGAGTGTCCCTTCATCTGTAAGTTGCATTTGAGGAAATACCTTCATTGCCCTACACACGATCTGTTTACCTAACACCTGACAATCATTTGAATCTTCTGCAGATGATTGTGTTGTTAAGTTAATTTATATCTTTGTTGGGAGTTAAAACAAAAGAGCTGAGAAACTCCCAGAGGTGTGGGACTATCTGTCAGAGGAATGGCCATGCTGTGTCACTGAGAGGGTAGTCATCCACATGGTATGCCCTGAGTGTCAGAAGTGGCACTTTCCCACACTGCCCTGTATCCTTGTATTCACTTCTGGTTTTGAGTTCAGTTGTTGAAGGCAGCTGCTAAGATTTAGTTACGAGGGAGAACAAGGCAGCATTCTCTAGTCTAAATTAATTCATCAGATGAGTTGTTCTGTGGCAGAAACGGATATAGTGTAGGTAAGTTCTCACAGACAAGAGGATCTGGAAATATCTGGAGAAATGGATGGTCACAGAGAGAGGGGGAACCACTCACTATAGAAGACCATGGAGGTCAAGGGTTAACATGTCACTCATCACATAACAATTCTCATAACGAGCTAGGCAGTTAGTTCATTTGAAAAAGTCATGTGATATCACACTATCTTTTTCAGTAGCACCTCAATATTTAATGTCCTAAGGTAGGTTCCTTGCAGAGAAGGATTACCCAAAGAGCTTGTTAAAAGTGCAGATTCCTGAGAAGAGGAGAAGATGGAGGAACTTCAGCTTAGGTGGTCTACAGCCCTTTAAAAAAAAAAAAAAAAGTATTTCCCCAGAGTAGCAGTAACCTCTTTAAGCTTGATTTTTCAGGTTCCAGGCCCTGATTGCACTTTAGAATCCCATGGGGGAACTGTGACTACACTCCTGAAGGAGTCCAGGCCCCACTCCTCTGGAGTTCTTATTTCTTGAATGAGTTCAGGCATCCCAGAAATTCAAAAGGTCCCCAAGTGATCCTAATGTGCAGCCAGGGTTGAGACTCCTTGTTGCAAACTGTTGTAATGTAGATTGCTTAGAAAAGAGAAGCCAGCTCCTCATACATGCCTGATTCACTTTGATGTTATTGAATAATTGATCACTATTTTATTTACCTTGGTCTATCTATAGTTACACTTAATTTTTTTGAGACAGGGTTTTGCTATGTTGCTCAGACTGCATTCTAACTCCTCTTTCAGCCTCAGCTTCCCAAGTAGCTGGGATTATAGGAGTACTAAAAGCCAATGTGAGTGCCTTTATTTTAAGTGCTGGGATTGAATCCAGGGCTTTGAACACATTAGGCAAGTGCTGCTCTACCACTGAGCTACACCCTGAACCCCTTATAGCTTTCTTAAAGAAGAATCTTGTTGTTTTGTATGAAGCTACAGAAGAGGACAGAATATATTTTCTGGGAAGCTGATGTCTCAATCAAATAATTTCTTTCTTTCCCTCTTGGGTTTTCTTTGGTTGTCCTCACCATTGTTCTATTTTTTTTTTTTTTTATAAGCATTGACATCATTTAAAACAGAGCACTTTTCTAGTTTGGGTCGTTTCAACTCAATTTCTAGAATTCCTAGATTCAGAAGGACTAAACTCTGAAGGATAAGCTTTCATAAAACCTGTAAAGTCTGAAATGGGATTCAAAAAATTTAGAAGTGTCTATATTTCAGGAGGACATGTGGGTGACTTTGTAGAGCAATGTAGTGCAACATCCCATTCGAAAGAAAACATTCTTATTTCAAATACAATGTACGAAAATCTAATTCTTAAACAACTCTGTGTTTTTACACATAAGTGAGATGCTTCTATCCTAAATGAATTCCTTCCAGTGCAAAGACTTTTCCTTAAATGAAGATCACAGGTTTATTCAGCAGTGCTACAGAATATTTACAAATCAAATATGATTTTACCCACAGGCTGCTCAACTATGTCTTCAGTTCTTTCAAAATTGTGCTGTACAACTATATTCAATATACAGCTTTTTTTGTGGTTTGTATCTTAGGTGTTCCTCAAAGCTTATGTGATAAAAAGACTGGTCCCTAGAGAGAAACCTTGTAGAGGCGGGGCCTAGTTGAAGGAAAGAGGTTGGTGGGTGCTTGCCTGCAAAGGGTATGTTGGGGCCCTCTCCCTACTTCTCTCTCTCTTCCAGGTTTCCATGAGGTGAGCCTGTTTTTTCTACCCATTTGCCCACTGCTGTGATGATGTGTCTCACTACAGTCCAAAAGCCATGGAGCCAGTCAACCATGGCTTTTGGAAACCTCAGAAACTCTGAGCCCAAAGAGTTCTTTCCTCCTTACAAATTGATTTATGTCAAATACTCTGCCACAGCTACAGAAAATTGACTTAACACAGAAAATTTGTATCAATAAGTCGGGTCATTTCTATAACTATGTATTAACTATACTTGACCACGTTGTTCAAAAGCCTTGAACTGTTGACAGAAGGAGTTTGAAAAGATTTGAAGAAACAGATTATAAAATGCTTAGAATTGTCCAGTAGAGCACACTGGACAATTCTGATGTTATCTCAGAAAATCAAAATGTTATAGGAATGTGGAAAGTAAAGACTGTGCTCATGAGGTCCCAGATGCGAATGAGGAGTAGTGGGAATTGGACTAGAGGCCATTCATATTACATTCTGGCAAATAACTTGTCTATACTTTTTTCACACCCTGAGACTTTTAAGTGAGGTTGAACTTCAAGGTGAAAGACTAATTAACCTGGTGGAAGAAATTTGAAGGCAGCACAGCATTCAGGAGGTAGCAGATATTGCTGGCAGATTTTAGCCAGATTTACTGTGAAAATTGGGATCAAGAAACAGACAGAAAGATTTGAAAAACTTGCCAGTAAGGGATACTTTAAAAGTTGTGGACAACCAGGGTATGGCTACAAAAGAAAGGAAGGAAGGAAGGAAGGAAGGAAGGAAGGAAGGAAGGAAGGAAGGAAGGAAGGAAAGAACAGAACCATTAAAAAGAAGTCAAGTACTTTGCATTGGTACAATAGGAAAGATGCCTTGAGAGCAGCTCAGGAATTAGCAAGAACCCATCCATGAAAGGCTCAAGTGTTAACTCATTTCAAAGACATTGCTTTGAGAAGAAAGCCCAAAGTGGCCCACTAAGAGTATCCTGCCTGCTCAGGGCCACTTAAGGAATTATTTCCCTGGGACCCTTTTTCCCTGTGTTCAGCCATCCAAGCACTCAGAGGCAGCTGCAGCAGTGTTTCAAGTGGATTTGAGTTCCTTCTGGCAGCAGACCTTGGTGTCATGTAATGCTGGTTTTGCAAACAGGAAGAATGCAATGCTTTGCTCATTTCAGGTATTTTGTCACAACTATGCAAAGCTGACTGTCACAACCTCCAAATTCTGTGAGGGAAAGTTCTTAATTGTTCAGCAAGCAAATTAGGACAGTTGTCTCCCCACAGGCTTCAAGAGAGACTTGGATGTGAATCTTACTCCATGCTTCAATTTCTTGTGATATTTTTGTTTTTGTTTTTTCAGTGCTGGGGATTGAACCCAGGGCCTCACATGTGCTAGTCAAGTGCTCTCCCACTGAGCAGCACCCCAGCTTGGCAAGTTTCAGTTTTTACCTTCAGGGAGTGAGCTGAGGCTAATGAGTAGCTCTTAGTAATTGTGCATTCATATTCATACTCTCGCTTAAGGCAATGACTCACCACGGAGTTGCTAGGGCCTGCCAGGGCTCCCCCTTTCACTGAATCATGCTGTCAGTGACTTAATTAGTTTTCCTGAAACTTCCTCACTTTGACAGATTTTTGCGATAAGCACCCCCACACACTCAGGGACTCAGAAGTCTTCTGCTGCCTCATGACTGGGTGATTAAGAAGCCACAGGTCAGTCTTAGAGGCAACCCTATGACTCACTCATCTGATCTTGGGCCCAGTGATGCAGGAGCCTGCACAGGACAGCAGTCTGCTGTCGTCTAACAAATCAGCAATGTCCATAAACAAAAGGTTGAAAGAAAGGGTTGTGAAGGAGACAGAAGGGGATCCTGACTGTCCCTGCCAAAGGCAGCTGACTGAAGACCACAGGAGGATCCCATGGAGGGATCCCATGGAGGGATTAGAGATTAAAAATCTCTAATCACTAGCTTATACACAGAAACTATTCAACTAGTACAACAATAATCATTATTATTATTACCTTCCCTCCTTAGAGTGGACAGAGGACTTCTTTCTCCCAATATTCATAAATCCACCAAGTGCAGAACTCTGACTTGCCCTATTGCACATGTGGTTTTCTGTGACCCAAGAGAATAAAGTCCTACAGTTGGGCAGGCTGCTCCTAACTCCCCTTTCTGCATTCAGGGCTATATGGGGTGTAGGAGAAATGCTCTTAGCAGAAAAATGAGAACTAGCTCAGTACCGGGAACACACCAATGCTATTGACAAATCCTCTACACCTGTGAATTATATGCACTCTATGCTCTTTCACTTTGGATACTGAAAGCTTCTCTGTTCTCCAAATGAAAAGACCAAGTTAGGAACACACACCTGGGACAACATATTAGATATTTAATATTTCACAGCCTCGTTTTTCTCATCAAATAATGGGTGGGTTGTGAGAACTAAGATATCTTGTGTGTTTAGCAGGATACTTGCTGCATAGTAGGTCCAAGCCCCTTCCCTCTTTTCCAGCCCCCAACCAGCTAAAAGAAGGAAATACATTCTTCAAGATGGAAAAGAGCGGAGTTTAAAGAATTCTTTTGTCTGTACAAATGAATCATTAATAAAATATTAGAATGTAAAAGTCTCTAATCAAGAGCACAATTGGCTCTGAAGCTGTGACATTCCTTCAGTAGGCAGATCAACCTTCCTTGTCCTTGCCATCTCTCTTCTCAGAAAAATAATAATAATAATAATAATAATTTGCCCACATAGCCATGACTAAAATTTCTCCCAAAGCCCATATGTAGTCTGACCAGCTACACACTTCATAGTGCTGTTTTCTATAGCCGCCACCCTTACCCTGTCCCTTCCCTAAGCATTTTCTGTATCCCATTTAGAGACAACTTATTGAGCTTGTTTTCTGTTTGGTTTTGGACTTGCATTTAATTAGGTATTAATCTCACTAACGTATTTCTGACCACCATAGAGGCTTTTGTTTGGTTAGTTTCTCCCACAAGAACTGAGCTCCCTCCACCCCCACTTCCCACAGATCAAGGTTTTAAATGATTTATTGATATTGTGTGACTCAGGCGGTGCATTTGTTCTAAAACTTTGGTGTCCGAGCTTACAGCTTAGACTGAAGGCCACTAGGACATTTCCATGCAGAGAAAACTCAGATGTGTCACTAGGCCATGGGGGTGGCTCACTTTTTTCCCTCAGGTATTCTGTTGCCTGTGGGACATCTCTGGCCTTGTGTGTGAGCACATTCAAAAGCATGCTCCAGGTCTCCCTGCTCTTCTTCTGTCTGTTGTGGAGTTTCTTAGGACTCTATTCTGAAGCTGCTATTGTTGGCAGACTTTGATGTGCTTTGAGAGAAGTTTTTCAGCTAAAGATGGGTGGGTTCTCACCCTTTTGCAAATGTAATTTGATCCTCTTTTCTCTGTGTTGGATGCTGGCTGGAACAAAAAAAAAATGTGAAACCCTCTGGAATTTTCTAATGAAGATAATGTGTAATTCCAACTTGTTTTCCTATGAGGCTCTTCGCAAAGAATTCTGGTTCCATGATGAGACCATGAAAGCAAAGGCTCTCCAAAGTCACTTAAAGCTTAGGTCCTGCAAAGACATCCAGGAAGGCATGAGACATGGTTTACTTATTTTCCTTTATCCTATAAAGAGAGTATTTAATAACTTTTCACTAGTAAGTACCTACCATGTTCAGAGTGTGTAGTTAGTAAGAGTGAAGCAAGAAACAAAACCCTTAGGGACCTAAAGTTTAGTTTGATAAGACAAAGAAACTTGTCCATGAATAATGTTTCCATAGAGATATAGCTCTAAATATAGAAGTTTAAAAGATCTAAGTGATGGCAAAACAGACCTAGGGTAGCACAGGCCTTTTCCTCTTCAGAGACAGCACTGTTTCCACACCAAATTCTCATAACAACTCTTATTTAACTACCTGGCCAGGCTGATGGGTACAGCAGAGGGGGTATGAAAGAGTTACCTAACCAAAATCATTCCACAGACAAATGAGGAGGCACTATTTCTCTATATCTTGAGTCTCACCCAGAAAAACAGAGATAGGAGGAAGAGGAGAAGGAAGAGAAAGAGAAGGAGGAGGAGGAGGAGGAGGAGGAGAAGGAGGAGGAGGAGGAGGAGGAGGATCAGGATGACCATGAACATTCTTCCAAATTTCCATTCTTATGATCAAATGCATCTCTCAAGCACTCTTATTGGTACCAGTGTAAAAGTTCAAAATGTTCTCCTCTATATCCATCAGGATCTTAACAAGGAACAGATGGCACACTCCAAAGGGTATTTGAAGAGAATTTTATGAGGAGACCAATTATGGAGGTGTGGGCAGAATTCAGAAACTCAATAAGGGATGTTGAATTATCCAGGGACTAACTGTCACCTTCCAGGTCTGAAGGGACAGGGGAGAAGCTTTGAGAAGGAAGGCAACCTTGTCAAACTGTGGTGCCAAAGAGAGGGGAGCAGGAGACATATAGACTCTGAACTCTCTCCTCCCTTGGAACAAATCCAGCTGGAAAGAGGCCAGAGGAGAAATGATCCAGGTGAGGGGGGTCTGTGGAAGTCAGCCTCCTGGGATACAGAGAATGTCAGAGAGTCCAGAGAAGGTCAGGAAATAGATCTGGAGAAAAGCCAGCACATCCCCCAGACCTCAGCCTGGCACTTCTCACCCCACACACCACATTGCCTTCTCGGGTAGAATCCTTCCAGGGTTAGATGATCACTTGACAGGCTTTGGCTTGCCAGTCTCTCGATATTGATAAACCGCTAAGTAAATCTGAAGACTTAAGGTGGATTGCACTTAAGTACTTGAACCAATGATATATTTCCATCAAATTCTAAATAAATGCCTTGATCTAAATGAGGCAATCAAATCTATAGGTGGAAACAACACTAACATATTTAAGTAAATCGGATGCCTCTGATTGAGATCTTTAAGAGATAGTTGAGACTTCCCATTAATTGATTTATCTATCCCTTGATGGATCTGATCATTACTAAGATGCCTATAAGCATCTAAGAAACTGGACAATTCTCTCCTTGATGCTATAGGCATATTCGTAATGGAAACCAGAAATAAAATTCTTTTCAATGAAGGACCCGTTGAGTTGCTCCAATGTTTTCATTTGTTATTGGTGCATTAGTTACACAAAGCGGTAGGTTTCATGGTGGCATATTTACACATACTCAAAAACACAGTTTAATCAATTTCACTCCCCAACACCCACACCCTTCTTTCTTTCCTCCCCTAATCACCTCCCTTTACCCTAATAGTCTCCTTTCTACTTTCACGGTGTCTCCTTTTCCTGTTTTTTTTTTTTCCTTTCTACCTCCCACACGTGAGGGAAAACATACCTCAGTTTACTAAGTCTGAATTACTTTGCTCAAAGTTTTGAGCTTCAGTTCTACCCATTTTCATGCAAATGACATAACTTCATTCTTCTTTATGACTGAATATATGCATTAATATATGTTTATATATATTTCATTTACTTTATCCATTCACCTCTTGATGGATACCTAGGCTGATTTCATGACTTGGCTATTGTGAATTGTGCTGCAGTCAACATAAGTATGCATGTATCTCCAAAGCATGTTGACTTTAATTCTTGTGGCTAAATACCAAGGAACTATGCAGCTGGATTCTATGACAGTTCTATTTTGAACTTTTTGAGGAACCTCCACACTTAGTGCCATAATGGCTGTACTAATTTACATTCCCTCCAACCGTGTGTAAGGGTTTCTTTTTCCCATTGTCTTCAACAGCATTTATTGCTATTACTATTCTTGATGATTGCCATTTTAACTGGAGTGAGATGGAATCTCAGTGTCATTTTGATTTGTGTTTCCCCAAAGGCTAGAGATAGTGAACATTTTTCATATAGTTGACCATTTGTACTTACTTCTCTTGAGAAGGTTCTGTTCAGTTCATTTGCCTATGTCTTGATTACATTATTTGCCTTTTTAAGGTTGAGTTTTGGGCATTCTTTATATATTTTGGGTATTAATCTTCTGTTGTTAAGAATAGCTAAGATTTTCCTCCTTTATGTTGGATGTCTCTTCACTCTTGTTTTCTTTGATGTTGTGCCGCAGTCTGGCTGGGCACACAATCACGAGCCACCACACAGCTTGTAGATTCAAACAGCAACTCTTTATTCCCGAACTCACACCAGCCGTCTACAATCACGTTCTGGGGAAATCCACGTTCTCTGCCCAAATCCACTCCCACTGGGCTTCTCTCTCCCAAAATATACTGTCTGAATCCCGTGAGAACTCAAGGGGAACTCAGGCAGCAGGATACGCCCTATTCCCAGCAGGAATAATCTTAAACCTGGAACGCCCTAAACCCGATTATCCTAAACCGGGAACACCCTAATCCGCCCTGGTCCTTGAGCAAGGTCA
Source organism: Marmota monax (assembly GCF_021218885.2). Taxonomy (NCBI): domain Eukaryota; kingdom Metazoa; phylum Chordata; class Mammalia; order Rodentia; family Sciuridae; genus Marmota; species Marmota monax. The sequence continues at coordinate 3,066,371 of NW_026695231.1, read as the reverse complement.
CCTACATTCAATGTCACTGCAACATGAGGTACGCTGGCAAGGAAATTGTCATACCTACTTGGCTAATGGCTCCCAGCATCTCCCCCATTCTGATTAGCTTTACCTGGGTGAAATCTCCATTGCAATGTTTAAAAACTCCACAGTCAAAAAATAAAACTGATCAGAAAAACTTTAACCTAGGTTTGTATGAGCTCAAAAAATAAAAATAGAACCTTATGATATGGAAAAATGCAATAATAAATAGCTATTGAAAAAAGCATCCTGGTTAATCACTGTCGCAGATGTAAGAATGGCCAAGCTGGAGCTCTGGATATCAGCTGCCATGGATTTGAGTCAAATCATCTTCTTTTCGATCTGTAGAAATTGTTTTAGTTAATCTCTCTGGAATCCAAATCGGCTGCTGTTCTCCCTGTGGAAACACACAAACAAAACCCCGACTCCAGACAATCACTGGGTCAGGACCTTTCCATTGTCCTGTTAGAATATCTTTCCAAAGTACCTTAGGCTTATGTACATTTTTTGGATACATATGTCTTTCCGCAGCACTAAGTCCTTATGAATCCAAATTTTAAAAGTTTAGTGTAAAAAGGGTTATTTTAAGTTTATCTTTGGGGGACAGAAGCCCAGTGAGAGTGGATTTGGGCAGAGAACGTGGATTTCCCCAGAACGTGATTGTAGACGGCTGGTGTGAGTTCGGGAATAAAGAGTTGCTGTTTGAATCTACAAGCTGTGTGTGCCCAGCCAGACTGCGGCATTTGTGCCCAGCCAGACTGCGGCAATGTTGAGAAGCTTTTTAAATTCGATGACATCCCATTTATTGATTCTTTTTCTTATTTCCTGAACTCTAAGAGTCCTCTTCAGGAACTCTTTGCTTATGCTCATATGTCAAAACGTTTTTCATACTTTTTGTTCTAACATTTGCAAATTTTCTGGCTCTCTGCAAATATACTTGGTCTCTGATACATTTTGAGTTAATTTTTGTGCAGTTAGAAATAGGGATATAGTTTCATTTTTTTTTTTTCATATAGATATCCAGTTTTCCCACCAATTTTTGCTTGGGGACTTTCTGAGAAATTTTCAGTAATAAGGCAAAATAGAGAATGCTATCCAATGAATAAATTTTAGTATAGGAGAAATATTTCTGGAAAATCCAGGCTTTTATTTATTCTAGCCCTTAAAGCTCTGGAGTGAAGAATTTGGAAGAAAGATAAAGAGAGACATGTGGGCTGAACACAGAATGTTATAAGGTTTGCAAATCTCTCATTGATCCATAACAACTAATTGGGACCCAGAAGTGAGTTACTAAGTTGTTACTAGTCCCATTGTCTCTTCCCAACTGTAACTCAGTCTTCCATGTTTTTTTTTCACACAAGTAATATAATAATAACCACTATTATTTATTTCGTGTTTGTTGTATGCTAAAAAAAATATGCTAAGAACTTTATGTGAATTAACTACTCTCAAAACAACCATTTGAGGTAAGTGTGGTTAATATCATTTTCCAGGTGAGAGAGCTAAGGAAGTGAGAAAATAGGTAACGTGTCCAGGGATGTAGAGCAGAGAAGGATAAAATTTGAACCTTAAGATTCAGGTTTCAAACCCTGTGTTTTAAAATTCTATGTCACAGTTGCTTCCAAATTGCTTTCTTATATGTCTCTGGAGCTTTCAAAATCTTGGCTAACTATTTATAAACGTAATTATTCTCTACCCCATTCCTCGTGAATTTATAGAAACATTATTGTATCTAACTCTTAGAATGGTCCTATGAGGCAGGTGTAGTTATTATTATTTTTAATCATCAGGTATCTAAATCACTTAGCAAATTACCCAGTGAAAAGGGGGGCACAGTCAGAACTCAGGCCCGACAGTCAGTGAAGGTTCTGCTAAATGATAGCTTCTTTACCAGCTTCAGAAGCCGACTTCCCAACATTTTAGGGGTACATTTACTTGCTGGCTCTGGATACTCCTCGAGTGATTTAAAATTCACTAAGCTTTAGTTTCCTTAGCTTTAAAATTAGGGTGAAAAGACTTATTGCTGTGAACCTTAATTGAAAGGCTAGGACATGGTTTCATATTAAATTCAAATTTAATACATAAATGCATAGAAAGTGTTCAGTACTCACTGTTCCTATCAAATACAAATCAAATAGTGATTGACCCACTGGGAGTGTTCCCTTAGCTTCACGTAAAACACAAACTCCTCTCTGGTTCCATGAGGACTTTCATGGTTTCATATCTTTCTGCTTCTATCCTTCTCTTGCTGCCCTCTGATTCTTTCTCACTAAGGCCAGCCATACCAGCCCTGGGCTGAGAATCCACATTCTTTGCACATGCTCTTCCTTTTTCACAGAATGTTTTTTCTCTCCATCTTCACATGGTGGCCTCCTGTCGGGTGCACCCCAGCTTGATCACCACCTCCTGAGAGAACCTCCTAGACAAGCCAAGCATCTCTACTCTACTACCATGCATACGTCACCCCACAGTAAATCTTCTCCTTTCTAGTAGGTACCATTACCTGCTTCTTCATGACTGCCTCTGGCCACCCATGTGTTCATTCCAGCCTTGATCACTGCCCAGTTCATAGACCAGTGTCTGGCACCTAGAAATGGCTCACCCTGTTGAATTCCTGGAGGATAAGTAGTCTTACCTAGTTAACTGTACTCTCATTCCTGGAGATGTTAATCCTACTTGGTGATTGTTCTCTTAGCTTACTCTCACAACTTTTTGTGGAGAAAGTATAAGCTACATCAGTTAGGGTCTAATTATCATTTTAGGAAGCATAATGGAATTTTGATACATCTCTACATGTTTTGAACAGTGTGGGAAGAATGTGAGTAGCACTTGCCTCTGTATAATACTCAATATTGTTTAAAGCAAGACAAATGGCAGGAATGGATGCCACCGGGTTCATGGAGGTTTCCACCATCTCACTTTGGGGCTGTCCTCCACAGAAGCAGTCCCTACAGCGTTCAGCAACAGGCCCAGGCAGCAATCCACACATTGGAAGCCATGCCAGGCCTTCCTCAGTGGCTTCACAGAGAAAGTGGTAGAAAGTTTGGGCCTTTATATCTCATATTTATAGGGGAAGGCTGGCCCTACTACTTTCCAAGTTGGATAAACTTCTCTGCACCTCAGTTTCATCATTTGTAAAGTGAGGGTAACCCCATAGAGTTGTTAGGAGGATGAAATAGATTCAAACACACAATATACAAACAAAAGCATAAACCAATTAACTTCCCCTAGGAGAGGTGAATGGGACGGAGTTCCTGTTTTCTTTCAGGGAAAGCATATGTAAGCAATAAAGAGTAACATGTAATACATTTCACATTTTCATTATTATTAAAAATGAATCAAGGTCAATTTCAGTATTTCCCACTCATATTTTCCTTCCTCACATTTTAGAAAAGAGCCATATTCGTATTTATGGAACAACTCCAATGAGCATGGCAGTATGCTAAGCAGTCACGAAAGAAGACACCCATTCCCAGCAGGGGAAGTACCATGTAATTTCTTTAGTTGTTTCACGTCTCTGAATTTCAAAAGTGCCAGTAGGAAGCAAGACAATGTCCTGCTGTACCCTTCCTCCCCTGGGTCCCAGAATTCAATTAAAATCATGTTCCATCTTGCCTGATCCAAAGTGTTTTAGATGAAAGGAGCCTGGATCCAAAGTGTTTTACAGAGACTCTATCTGTAAAAGTGTGACTGTAACATATCCGGTAAAGTACCATGCAAACAGAGATGCAGGAAAAAAAAGTCCATTTGATGATAAAAGGAAATCAGACAGGTGGATAGTGGAATAGACAGCTACATAGATCTTTTCAGCAAGTTATTCCTTTATGGCTGTAGCCTGCAGGGCTACTCATGAAATAAAATAATCTTGTAATCATGTAATTTCAGATTTATTGCCTTTTCTTTTCAGTGACGAGTCTCCCAAACCACAATTCTGGCAAAGCCCAACTTGGCATATTGCTATTCAAACATATTCAAAACCCACGACAAGCTACCCTTTAAAAAGGCATTAGCATGAATGCCATGGGAAAATATACCCCAAGGTTGTAGATGAATTGATATGATTTCCTTGATTGTATCTTTTTATTTATGAGGCATAATTTATGAGCACTGGAGAGCAAACTGCAATGAGTGATGACTAACTACAGCCAAAGTCATAAATCAAGAGCAGTGAAAGAAGCAGTGATTTTGATCGAATCTATTGAATTAGCTCTTGGCCTTAGCCAATACAGGTATTGGAAAGACCTTTTTAATATCTATTTGTCTCCCTCATGGGAATGTGATAACAATCTCATTACATGCCCCTAGGAAACAAATAATTTAATTGTTTGCCTGTTAACATGCAACCTGTTTACTCTACTTATTAATTACTGGCATGGCTGTTCATGCTGGATTTTTATTTCTGATGTGAATTCTTAAGAAAATATATTCACAGTCTCCAGCTTTTGTAAACAGGGAGATTGTGTCTCTAGTTCTGCTTCATATGAAGTTGTCCTGATTGTGTCTTTAGTTCTACTTGATATGAAATTGTCCTCAGAATTGTTAAAATCTTTATTTTAATCAAAATGTGTCCTTATTGCACAAGGAAGCATGTTAAAGGACATCACAGAAGTTGCAGAGCGCTAAACAATTCCTCCATTTCTTAATCCTCTGAAAGTTAGCTATTATAGCTCTTATAATTAGCAGCCTAGAAAGTACAAACTTTCAAATTGCAAGGATAGCCACCATCAATACTTCAGGAGTCAACAGAGTAAAGGGTTGTTGGTTTTGGTTGTTGTTTTGTGGTTTTTGTTGTGGTGCTGGTTTGTTTTGGGTATAGAAAAATATCACAATCACCAACATATGTTCCCTTGGTTTTAACATGTAGCATTTTCAAAAGAATCATAAAATATTTTTTCAAATAATGGATTTTTCTTAAGATCAAGAAAAAAACACATCAGGAACCCCCTTTGAATTGACATGACCAATTTCACATTTTACCAAGACAATACTTGCAAAATATCCAAACTAAGGAAGTTAATTCAGAAAGATAGAGGCCATTGAGGCAAATATTAAAGTGAAAACGTTTTTACTGTCATGTGCTGAAGAAGGACTGACTTGTTGATGGAGGCACTCTTTGGCTATATCTCTCCTCCTATCCTAAGCAGAGTAGTGGCTCTTCTCTTTCCCACTTACAAAAACAAAAACATAAAAATTACTTCTGCTTACAAATTCTTGCTTTCCTCCTGGAATAAAATTGGAAGAAAAAATGTTGGGCTGAGAGGAATTGGGAGCATTTAAAATAATAGTCATCTGGGTAGCAAGGAATAACCCCACAAGTTCCAGAAATATCAGGGTTTCAAGAAGTGAAAACAAGGAGATAAGGGGTAGTTCTGCCAAGTTAGTGAACTCTGGTTCTGTTTGGAACTGTGACATCCATGGTAGTAAGCTTTATGATGATTACTACGTTAGTGACATACTAAAAGAGATGCATTCATACAGTTTTTAAAATGACTGAAGATAGTGCCAAAGTCAACAAAAAAGTACTTTTTTCAATACATAACATGGGTAGAAACTGAAAACTTCTGTGCCTGGTTCTCCAGAGAACAGCTCATTGTGTTTCTCAGACAATGTTGGGCACAAGAATTACGTGGTAGGCCAGTCACGGTGGAGCAAGCCTGCAATCCCAGCGGTTCAGGAGAATGAGGCAGGAGGATCACAAGTTCAAAGCCAGCCTCAGCAAAAGCGAAGGACTAAGCAACTCAGTGAGACCCTTTCTCTAAATAAAAAATTCAAAATAGGGCTGGAGATGTGGCTCAGTGGTCAAATCCCCTGAATTCAATCCCCGGTACCAAAAAAAAAAAAAAAAAAAATTACGTTGAAGTAAATTAAGAGGGTAGGTTCCCAGGTCCTCTCTCCAGAGATTCTGATACAGGGATCCAAATGATCTTGGTGATACTAGCCAAGGAACATATTTTGACAAAGACTCTTCTCCAAGTAGATTCCTAAGATGCACTTTTTCAAGGGAAGATAAGTGAGTATATGTAGTGTAATTATGGCAAATTAGTGGCAGATGATGACACTGCATGTAATTAAAATTATTTATGGCAAAATGCAATAATTAGTCCTTTGCAGGTTAAGTAAATAATAGTTTCAGTTTTTAATGAACAACAAGCATAATGGTGGTAGTATTCACTAGATTAGAAAATACATTGCAAACAGAAATATAAACTGACATTAATCTACTGTGTTGCTGGTCAAATTATAGAATCTGTGAATAAATAATTGTAGTTATTTTATATTTATTAAAAGTAGCAAATCTGTATTTTCTATGACATCTTACATGATAAATCTTTTTTAAATTTATAACAGTAACCTTAAAGGGAAAAAAAAAAAAAAACCTCTAGTTTGGTCAGTCTTAACTTGCTCTCTAACAGCTTTTTGCTGAGAAGTTCCTGGCTCTTGTGGTCATAGCTGTATGCAGTTACATGTACACATGTAAAATGGTCACCAAAACTGAATAATTGGTCTTTTGGTGGAAACCTTTATCATCTTCAATTTGTTGATTATGAAAGAATGTTCAGTGTGCATGCCTCAAGTGTAAAGATACTGTGAACTAATCAAAGATGAAGAGTGCCTTACTTTTTGTCCTCTTGGCCCTAGAATCCATAAGCCTTACCACTTCTCCTTTCTCAGTTATGACCCTCCCTATGAGTAGTTCATGCTTTATGTTTATGGACCCAAGGATTATTTGAGGGAATCTCAGGAAACAAACTGGATGGACTGATTGTCAGATAAAAGATACGTAGGTAGATACATGACAAATGGTCAGATGGGAAGATAGATAGGAATAAGAGGTGTGACCCCTTTCCTCACCCATCAAAAGGGTCACAGCCCACACTCCTGTAGCAAAAGACAGGTTTGCAAGAGAAAAGCATAACAAATATATTTAATCAAAGTTTTATGTGATACAGGAGCCTTTGGGAATGAAGACTCAAAGATCAAAGAAAAACCGTTTATGCTGAGGTTCGGTGAAGAATGGACAGCCTTTTGGAAACGTAATAAGACAAAAGGGTATCATCTAGGGACTGGGAATGTGGCTCAGGCTCAGTGGTAGAGTGCCTGCTGGCACGAGTGAGGCCCTGGGGTCCATCCCTAATACTGGAATAAACAACAAGCAAATAAAAAATGTATCATCTAATGCTAATAGACTTCATAGAGAAACCCGGCAAGACCTGTCTTTCAGATTCTTCTTGACCACTTTGTGTAGCTTTCTTTTTTCCCAGGAATAGGAAAAGATCCACTGGAATAAGAATCTTCAAAGGAGAAAGAGCAAGAGAGTGACCTTTCTAGGTTTTACAGTTGGTGGGGGGCAGTGTTGGTGGGGAGAGTTCTAGTGTCTATAACCCTCTTGGGAGAAAGAAATTCTGGCTTCTATATTTCAGTTCAGGGGAGAATCAGTGGTGGGAGAATGGAGGATGGGAGAAGGTCACAAAGACCTTGCTTTGAAGCCTTCCAATGTCCTTCAGTTCAAAGTACTCAGCTCACTAGGGCACCATAGATCAGTGGACGGTGGTTTGAGCCCCAACAGACAAAGAAGACAGGTAGAGATACATAAAGTAGCCCACTCTTGTCTGTTCATGAGACATTTCATTTCTGATTTTTATATTGGTTTGTTAAGACTAACAGGTCAGGTCGTTGGGGATGTAGCCCAGTGGTAGAGCCCCTGCCTAGCATGCATGAGTGCTGGGTTCTATCTCCTGTAACGCAAAACAAAACAAAAATAAAAGATCAGGATGTAGTACTCAAAATTTCCCATACAAGATCTTGGCCGCTTCTCTTTCTACCCCATAAAGATGTCTCCAAACCTTGGCACATTACTTCTCAGTGAAAATCATAGGCATATTCTTTTAGGTTTTGTTTGTTTGTTTGTTTGTTTTTCTGAACTACATTTCAGCTTCTCTACCTTCTGTTTAGCTGGATAGACAAAATTCCATAGTAAATTCTGGTATTGTCAAAATTTTTACCATAACAGAGAAAACGACAAAGACAGAATAAAGCATTTCATTGACAGGTTCTCTTTTCCTCTTTTTTGGTGTTTTTTATCACAGAGACACTGCCTTGATACAAGTTTTGTGAAATCCACAACCCTTCATTATCTCAGTCAGCCTTCTCTTCATTGTAACTGTTTTCATTTTCACAGTAGCTCATGTAAATAGGCTGATCCTGCTTTGCATAAGCATGTTGATTTATATGAATGCTATTTTGATCTCAAATTGATTGAATACTAAAAAGAAAGTCTAGGAAAAAGAGCAATGTGTTATGAAGGTCTTCTGTCAAAGACAAAAGACTAGATCCTACATGCACTCCCAGTTAGTAATAGGGAATTTTGTATTGCCTGTTTTTAGAGAAGAATATTCCTAAAGAATACAGAAAAGAAAGAAAAAAAGAACCCTCTAATACTGAGGGCCAAGAGTTTTAAATATGATGGATTAAATTACATTTTTAAAATAGGACTCCATCTGATAAAAGCCTGTGTGATGCAGGTGGGCATGAGATTTACTATTATCTCCAACATCTGCATTCAAAAGGCTTAATAATATTTATGATTCTATATCTACATCAGAAATGGAAGAAAAGTAATTGTTCATACTCTGGATTAGAACTGTGCTGAGCCCTTTCTATGACTTAAACTTATTTCATCTCATTTTCTTTCAACACACCATGCCTACACTACAGCTGTCTCCTATTGGTGCTCAGTAATTAATTGGCAACTTGCTGGATTGTTCTTTCATTATACCTAGTTGGCCTTTTCTCCTCATTTTCTTCTCTATCTATTGTGACCCTGAATAAAATTTTACATGCCTTTAAGTCACCAAAGCTCTGATCCCAGCAAAAAAAATTTGACGTCCACATTGGTACTTTATTTTGTATCCTTTTTCCAAATCATGTCTCCATCTCACCTCCTGGAAAAATATTTATGGAGCAGATTGAGAAGGCAGGGACCCTTCCTCATCAGTCCCAAATCTGATCTTTTCTTTACCCTCCCCTCTATTTTTAAGACTGTGGCTATTTCAGAGTGGACAAGAGCAGCTGCGGGTGTAGTCTGACCTCTAGTTTTCTGGAAGCCCAGCTCTTCCATTGCTAACAGCTTCCTGCTCCTTTCTTTCCTATGCCCATCAGAGTAAACCCCCCACCCCCCAGCACCCTGCACCTAAGACAATTTACCATGTCTATCCATCCTTGGAAGCTAAGAGACCTTACCTAATCCAGAATTGCAGGTATTCATCTATGGACAAGTCATTTAATTTTGTGATCCTGAGTGTTTTATTTATGCATATAGATGACATACAGAATCAAAAGCAGTTTATTGGAAAGAGCTCTGGCTTCTAGCTTCAGCTCTTACAACTTCTGTCACACTGAGCAAGACGGTGGGATTTTCTGAAACTCGGTTTTCCCACCTGCATAAGGGGGCTGTTCATACTTTCTCTACTCACCTTATAAGTTTGCCCTTGTGAGGACTAAGTAAACTAACAGATGTGAAAGTACTTGTAAAATGTGGAGTTTATACAAATGTAAGTGATTATTATGCAAATGAGAGGTACCCAAGCTCTTAAAAGAGCAGGGTTGACTATGTAAGTAGGTTAGTTGTCTCTTTTAAAAATGGGGCTGCTGGCACTCCTATCAGCAAGGGGCTGGAGATTTGCATTTGACAGCAATTCAACCTCAGAAATTGGCTTGTACAAAGAAATCCTCCAAAAGAGGCATGGAAACACTGATAGGAGTTGGTCTAACTACTAAAAATCAGTCTGATGTTTCTTCTCTTGAAGATATTATTGATGTAAACCAAAACAAAGCTAAACTCTGACTTCAAAGTACTAGCCAACAGTGTTTTTTTTCCTAAATATCTTACATTTTGAACATTCTGCATGCTTTTTTTAAGACCGCATACCTGGGATGTGTGCACTCTGAAATCAAACACATTTTATGGACTTGTCTCTAAATGCTCAGGGTAAATTTTTTATTAAAAAGAGAGGTGGGGGAGGGAACAAGCAGAAACATCCAATGAGCGGGGGGGGGGGGGGGGGGGGGGGGGGAAGATTCCTGAAGTAAGACTTGCACATGAAAGCTTACTAAGGAATACTTCTACTCCTAAACACACAGACAGTCTTCTTGTATTGCCATTTAGATCTATCATTCTGATTGATCACTGTGTAGTTGGCTATTATTGGGCTTAATTTAACCCTATACACTCACACATCCATCTACTCTGTCTATTGTACCTGACATTCTACAAATTACTTACTCATGCAAATGACGACCTAAGGCAACCTTTTAGGATACTCGTGTTTAATTATACAAATGGTTCTTGATAAATAAGATTATACATCTTTCCATATGTTTATTTCCTCCTTGATGAAAGAAAATTTAATTTTCATGCAGATTTGGTGGGGACAGTGTTTTAAGAATTGCTGAGTTTTATGTAGTCTGCAGATTCGTCCAGTTTGCAGAAGCTGACAAACTCTCTCTGCTTCCCTCACAGAGAGGAGCTGCTTTTCATTAGGATAACACCCACCTACTGCATTCTGACATCCTTAGTGGCCCACTATGTGTTCTCATAGTACTTTGTGATGGAGAAGTTACAAAATCAAAGTTTATCTGATTCTGTTGTCTTCAGTTGCTTTTTTTGATTTCCCCCCTCCCCCCAGCCTGAGAGTATCTTGCTCTTCTCTGGTCTTGTTGATTTCTCTTGTAGGTCTGTGCAGTGAATTCAGCAGGAAAAGCCCCCAGTAGCTGGACGAGGTGTAGAACTGGTCCTGCCCCCCCAGAAGGTCTCAGAGCCCCCACGTTCCATGCGGTCTCTTCTACCCAAGCAGTGGTCAACATCAGTGTCCCTGGGAAACCCAACGGGAACGTCAGTCTCTACAGGCTATTCTCCAACACCAGTGGGGCCCACACCGTGGTGAGCAGCAGCGTTCTCTGGGATAAAACCCAGGACTGGTTTATGTTAAAAAGCATTGTTCCTGATGCCCTTGCTTTTTCTTATCCATTCTTCTTTCTTACCCTTCTGTTCCCTTCTGCCCTCCAGTGAACATAAGAGCACAAAGATCCTTTCGAGAAGAAAAAGTGAGCCTTTAGAAAACACATAGAAAATATAAAAACTGTCAGCGAGAGATATACCCACCGTGGTATTAAAGATTGCAAATATAAGAAACCTAAGACGTTGGAGATAAACAAATTAAATCAATTTACTTTAATTAGAAAAGCATAGGTCAAGCACTCAAGGAAGGGAGAGCTCATATTAAGAGACCAATAAGTGGTAATGGGTTGGGGGCATAAATATTAACGCAACAAAGACAAGATAGAGCAAAAATATCTTTGAGCTCCCCATTTTGACACACACCAATCTCTAATAGCACAACGAAAATTTGGTCTTTGTTTTGGTGATTTCGAGAAAGTTCTAGTAAGTTCTAGGCCTTTGGAAGAGAGAGCAGACCCACTCAGCACAGCTCTGGCGCCACTGTTTTTTTTTTTTTTTAACACTTTGGGTTGGGGCACATGGGAGGCAGGAGGGAATGTTTAAAGAAATTGTCTTTCACATTGTGTATTAGCCAAGCTGCTTGCTGGAAGGGATACTAAGAATCAACTAGGCCAGTTGCTGCATTATTGAAACCAAGAGACCAAGGGCCAGTGGGGCATGTCTCTTATCTCTTTGGTATGGCCTGTGCCCTTCTCCCATTTCTCATGAATAAGTGGAGAGTACCTTACTTTGTTCACACAAACTTCATATACAGATTGTGCATATCCTAGTATTACATTATAAATTATTTAGACCAATTGAGGGAACAATTTGGGCAAGCGTGGAGAAATCCTCTGAGGCCTGAGTGCCAGATATTGAAACACAATTTCAAAAGATAACTCACATACAATGAAGGCTCATATTGAATGTTAAAGTAATATTAGCATATTTTCTACAGGGCTTCGTATTCAATAAATATAGATGATGTAAATACAATCAACCCTTGATTATCCATGCTTATAAAATGATAATATTAATAAACTAAAACAATTTATATTTGGAGTGCATGGTATGCAATTTTTGAAATAACATAGCTCATCTTAATTATGTTACTTATATCAATGTGAAAATTAATTTCTAATTTCGAAACTCTTCTTTCCCAAAGAGTACTTAATTAAACCACACTGAGGTCAAAAGTTTGCTCCAAATAAACTGAAAAGTTTATAATCTTATAAAGATGAAGTACAGAAGACTATGGTATTTTGTAAAACTCATCAGTATCAGAAATAAATGAACGTTCAAGCTCAGAAATATCTGCACCTGATGCTAACATAGATCTAAGGATTTTTTTTTTTTTTTTTGGTACTAGAGATTGAATCCAGGGGCCACTGAGTCACATCCCTAGTCCTTTTGTTTATTTATTTTTATTTTGAGATGGGATCTCACTAAGTGGCTCAGGGCCTCACTAAATTGCTGAGGCTAGTTTTGAACTTGCAATTCTCCTGCCTTAACCTCCTAAGCCGCTGGGATCACAGGTGGGTACCATCATCCATGGCCTGAGGGTATTATTGACCTGGAAATTACATGCAAGTTATCATGGCAGAATATGTAAGTTGGTGACTAAAAATATGGATTAAATGCAGATTGTATTTTTTGAAAAACATCATTCTGAAGGTCATAAGGTCATAAGGTCATTGATCAACTTTTTATGTATTCTCTGCCTCAGAAAATAGATAATGGATAATTGTATGCCTTGTAATTTCCATCCTTTTATTTGTTATATTGTTAAACACATTGTGCCTCTCCAAGGTAATTCCTTGGAGTGAAGTCTATGCTGAGCACTTAGGTTGCATCTGCAAGCATACCTAGCATGGGGCTCCATTCATAGGAGTTGGGATACTGATCAACATTTATCAACTGCCTCTGATGGTGACACTGCTGCCACTGGTCTTTTTTCCTCCTAGCTTTCTGAAGGCCTGGCCACCCAGCAGACTCTTCGTGACCTGCGGCCCTTCACCACATACTCCATTGGGGTAGAGGCCTGCACCTGCTTTGACTGTTGCAGCAAAGGGCCAACGGCTGAGCTGAGGACTCATCCTGCTCCACCCTCAGGAGTGTCCTCACCCCAGGTCCAGACGCTGGCCTCAAGGACCGCCTCCTTCCAGTGGAGTCCCCCACTCTTCCCCAATGGTGTCATTCAAAGGTAGTGAGTCACCTGGAAGGATGATTAAACCAGAGAGACAGGCAGGCAGGCATATGGCTACCTAGAACTACCTAGAACTACCCAAGAAGGGACAGATGTACCTAGAGCCCAACAGATTTGTTTGAATAATAATGTTTCCTGCAAAGTGCTTAAGACATAATATCAACTAATAATGGAAAGATGAACAATAACATCACCTTTACTTAAGAAAGACAATACACTGTGTTTACATTCATGAAAAGAATATACTCCTCTGGGGCTGGAAATGCAGGGCACATACTTAGCATGCCCAAGGCACTAGGTTCAATCCCCAGCTCCAAGTAAATAAATAAAAGAATATACTTAAAAAAAAAAAAAAGAAGGAGAAGAAGAATATGCTCCTCCTTGTGGTTCCCTGGAATCAAACATTGCATAAGCCTTAGCTGAAGCATAAGGAAACTGTATGGTTAGATTAGAATTGCCCTGATCTAATTTCAAATGTTATAAAGAAGTTACTTCAAAATAATCTAGAATGGGAAAAAAGATTTTCTTTATTCTAAACAGAGGAGAATAAGTTATCATTCTACTTTTAAAATAGACAAATAATCAACAAAAATGAGTAGTGACTGGGTGGAGGGCAACTTGTACAAAGATGGTAACTTCTGTTATTTCTCTGGTGACCTCCACTGCTCATTCCCAACAGTATTAATAAAGTATTTCTCAGAGCAGTTTGCTGTAAATAGAAATTTTAAAGAGATTATAGTTCGATGAAAACAAACAAAAAAAAATGTCTTTCCACAAAATATAACCAGTTTTAAAGAGAGAGCTAAGCAAATTCCATTACCTGTCTGCTCCTGATCTATCCACTGTCATTGCAGCTATGAGCTCCACCTCCACGTGACCTGCCCTCCTGAGTCAGCCTTACCCTGTACTCCCAGCCAAACAGAGGTCAAGTACAGTGGGCCGGGGCAGAGAGCCAGCCTGGAGGGGCTCCAGCCTTACACCACCTACAAGCTGAGAGTGGTGGCACACAACGAGGCGGGCGGCACGGCTTCCCAGTGGATCAGCTTCACCACCCAGAAGGAGTGTGAGTGAACATCAGCTACCCTAAACCAGAGAGAGAGGGAGGTAGCCATGGAACTCAGAGAAACCACTTTTGAACAGGATTGAGTGTTTATTATGTGGAAGGTCATTGAGACATCAATGAAGATGACTATTGAAGAAACAATGCCCAATGGTTTAACAGTCTTGGAGGCAAAGGGCACATTTAGGAAGATCTTTCCTGTAGTGAAACCCAATGTAGAGGAAGTTAGGCCATGAAAGGGAAGAAAGTAAATGGACAAACGCTGTAGCCCATTGTTGAAAGAAGTTTGCCTCTCCTTTGCTTTTCAAATCATATGACATCATCCCTCGAGTTTCCAGAAAGCACCCAGATACGGCACTACCAGGAAAAGCAAAAGGGCAATTTAGTGCAGAGATGGGCAGTAAACTAATTAATTTTTAATCAACTAATTAATTTTTTATAAAATAACTTCTTTTCAGATTTTATAAGGTCTATACATCCATTGCTTTAAAATGGCAAATACAAAAAGTATTAAGAAAAAAAAGAAGTACTTATCAGAACCAGCTACATAATTTGTGGGGCCTAGTGAAAAATGAAAATAGGGGGTTCCTTGTGCAAAAGTCATTGAGAGTTCCAGGAGAGTGACAGCAGAGCATCAGACCAAGCTCTAGACTCTCCTCTTGAGAAGGGTCTGGGTACCCACCTAGCTCCCATGGGCACAAAGTCAGTTTTCCCCATAATCCCACTGCAGAGGCAAGTGCTGTTAACAGTTTTGCATGCTCAATTCTTTTAATTTCTGTTCTCTATATAATTTTATTACATGCCTGAGATGATACTCTAAATAAAAATTAAATACCCTGCTTTTCATACTTCACTTTATACTTATACTTTTCATTTGCATTTTCCATATTTTAAACAATTCTTCAGCCACCAAGTTTAAAGGCTGTGTAGTATTCCACACATGAATTGAGAGGGCATTTTAATTGTTTTCAGTATTTCCCTATTTAATGTGACCACGAAAATTTTTGTTTGATTGTGTCATTGTCTTCTCAAATGTCAGTCAATGAAATGTATTGCTCCAAATATTTTAAGGTTTTGGATACCTATTGTAATTTACTTTCCAGAAAGATTATATTAGATTATGATCTCACATAAAATACACTATTTAGCATTGAATACATCATTTATAAAAGCAAGAACTGTGCATTCACTGAAGTCCAGTGCCTCATACATGGACCTCCATATGTCTGAGCACCACATAGGAAGGTGTTAGTATTGGTTATAGGTCATGCCTAGAGAGGACTTGCTTATTCCTGGCACTGCTTAAGTATTTTACAAATAATCCTTACAACAAACCCAGGAAGTGTGTACTATTAGTATCCCACTTTACAGACAAGAAAACTGAGGCAGGATAATGATTATATCTTATGATTCTAGGGGGCCATTCACATTGACTGTAATCTGAACTGAGGTTGCTGAACTCACACAATGAGGTGGCTCTGAACTTGAAACAGATCTTAAAAAACTTAGCCCGTTTTTCACATCTAGTAAATGCACCCTCATGATTCCCTCATGAATTAACTTCCTACTCTCTAAAGATTTCCAGCCTCCCCTGCTTCCCACACACTCACAACCAGGCTCCTCCTTTCCTTCCACACACCCACAACCAGGCATCCTCCTCTCAGTTTCTCCTCTGCAAACTCCTTGCCTTGTGAGTCACAAGGAAAAGAGAAATCATGAGTCAGCAATATGCTTCCCTTTCCATCCCAGACAGACAAACCTATCTGTACCATTCCTGCTAGCAATAAGGAAGGGAGAGTTCTTGTTCCTCCTGAAATATACCTGCCTCCTGTGGGTGAGTGCTGTCCCCTTCGCTAGGGACCACCCCTCTCTGTCCTTAGCCTTCAGTGTATCCCACTTAGACTCAAAGCTGTTCCTCTGTCTTTAATGCTAAAGCTAGCCGGCAAGCCCCGCCTCCCCCACAGCTGCTGCCCACTCTCCTGTTCACAGGAACCAGAAGGGTCTACACATGCGCTGCCCATCCTCTCTTCCCACTTACTGGTTAACTTCCTCATCACTCTAAGTTTGCCCTTGACCCCCCACCCTCCGCTGAGGAATCCAGCAAACATGGTTCTCCAGTGGTCACCTTTATTGACTTCTCAACATCATTCAATGCAATTGAACCTTCAGTCCTTTTTTAAAACAGTGGTTTCCTTGAGGTTTCATGACAAGCCTCTCCTGGTTTCCATCCTGCTTCTTTGAATATTCCTTTTGATCAACTTTTTTTGGTGGGTCTTCCATTAACCAAGTGCTTCAAATCTCAGTTCTAAATTTACCCTCCCTTTCTATCCCCTCTTTCACCCTTTTCCCCCTCCCCTTCTCTCCTCTCCTCTTCCCTCTTCAACTGGGTTCATGTATTGAAAGGCTTCAGTTCCAAAGGAAGGGTGACCCTCAATGGGCATCTTCGACCTAAGTCCTCTATTTTGAAATTCAGACTACATCATGGACCTCTCCCTCAGGACCTCTTGTGACTAGTTTAGATTCAACAGGCCACAAACAGAGTTTTCTTCTTTCCCTTTTGAAATCTCTTCTTTTAGTCTTCAGTATCCCCACCACTGGGCACAGTGTCTTAGACTCCCTAAGATAGTGTTTAATGAGTGAGTGAGAGCACTTAAAACTTCCTGTGTTTGTTGTTGGTAGCAATCAGATTTTTTTTTTTTTGTCACCCATACCATTAAAACAATTCTTTGTTGTTTTATACTGGAGATAGAACCTAAGGGTGTCTCCTACTGAGCTATATCCTCAACTCTTTTTTAAAAAAATATATATATTTTTAGACAGGATCTCACTAAGTTGCTGAGGCTGGTCTCAAATTTGTGATCCTCCTGCCTCAACCTCCTGAGTAGCTGAGATTACAGGTTTGGGCCAACGTGTCCTTGCAATAGTTCTTAATAATGTCTACTCTATAATTTTATAATCTCCTTCACAATATATACATAAACCAATTTTGCTAATTATTTCACTTTTTGAGGGTGATGGCCCAAAAGCCAAAGAAAAGCTAGGTGAAGGTTGTAGGTTATAACCAATTCTCTTTTTGTTTTTTCATGAAGCTTAATTTTTGCCAGATATTTTATTCTTATACTTGAAGAATGAACTGAACAAATTGAAGAGTTCCTTCCAGTTTTTCTTTCACTTTGGAGAAATGACTTAAAGCTAGACCAGCACCCAAGAAGAAAGTTTCCTTTAATCCACTACTGGATCTACAGAAAAATATTAGACATGACTTGGTTTTTGAGTACCATTTATGCTATTTTTAACTCATTATGCACACTGGTAGAAAGAAAAGGTGGATCAGAGAATATAAACGAGAAAATTAATTTAAAAATAGTATGTGTGGTTCTATATAAATGTGATCACATACACACCCAAGAAAGGGGTTATAGAAGTCTAGCAACATATTAACCCCTCCCACACATACACATGAATTACACTTTCAGTGGAAGAACAGAGGTGAGGTGTAACTACTTAGCAACTGGTCTTGTTGAGTGGAAAATATTCTGGCTTTTGAAGCACTTGCCAATTTCCATGGTGTAAATACCCTCACTATGGTTGATTTCATGTCACTGACATGGCAGCACTGAACACAGAATTAGGAAGAGATGGGTAGTGATAAATCATTTTGTAATATTTCTATCATCCAGATCCTAAAGGTGTAAATAACCTCAAGTGGATAGATAGTAGTAAACTGTAATGAAATAATGAAAAAGAAATTTTGCAAGTTACTTTTGTTTTAACACAATTAAGTTTATACAATTTAACTTTTAATAATGGCTGGGTTTAATGACTAACTCACAAAACTCCTGAGTATTTAACCAGGATGAGCCAGCTTTAACACATCACCAGGGAGCACCCAAAAATGGATTAGTATTTTGTGCTTCTTTAAATAAGTGCTTACTGATTACAACAAAGCAGCATGTGCTTTGGAGTTAAGCAGGTCTGGGTTCGGATTCTTGGTCTCTTACCTTGCCTTGACATTAGGCAAGATGTTTGACCTCTCTGAGCCTGAAAACTTAGGAGCCAACCTTTACAGGATTTCTGAGGATTTAATGAGAAAATATGTCAACTACTAACGATATAGTAGCTCTTAATATTTTCTCAGTCTCCTGGGTGGTGTTGAGGGGGGGGGGTAGTTACATAAACCCATGATTCCTCATTATTTTTAATGCTTACTCTTTCCCCCCAGGAAGTCTCCAAATTCTAAATGATGGGGTTCCTACTTTCTTACTATTTATAAGCTTACTCTTTTTTTGTATTGATATAGGGAGAAGAGGAGACCCTATTGGGTCAAAAGAACAGGGAAGCCACAGACAAATTACAATAGTGTGTTCTATTGTGATTTTAGGCAGGATTGGTGTTAGAAAAGCATAGATATTTACAGAAGATTTGATAACTTTTGGTAGTTGCAGATAATTTTTCTTATGGATTTATGAAAATGTCTTATTTTAAAGGATAGGGCTCACATGTGTCTTTAAGGCTTAATCTTATGATTACAAAGCATAATTATTTCTTATTTTGTTTTATTCCCTAATACCAGCAACAGATGGGTTTATTTTCTTTAAAGAACAGATATCCAATTTATTCTCACTGTTTACTTCTTTTCTTAAAAGCCAATTTAGCATATAGATGGAGCTTAATGCTTCTACAAATGTATTGATTATTTTGGAGAAACTGAAAGCTCTTGAAATAAATCTCTTCTGACTTGACAAGAGGCTATAGTAACTCTCCATTTGTTTCTGCAAAAATTATTTGATAGAAAATTTTAAGATGAGTCCCAGTTAAGAATTTTTGTTTTGTTTTGTTTTAGTAAGGGGCTGGAAAAATCCAAAGACAATGTGCCTGTAAAATGCACTCAAAAGTTTTTTCTATATCTGATACAGTACTTAGGAGACCCGAGCTTGATTATCTACTAATGTACTGTGCTATTGATTGATTAGTCAGGGCGATGAATTATTATAGTTGAATTGCTGTTTGCAAAGCTTTTTAACTATCTTGGAAAACAAACTAACAGTTAAAGAAAAAGCTTTAAAAATAAATGGGTGCCAAAAGAACATAATTCACCATCTAAGCAGTTTGGTTTGGAGAAAAAATATATTAACTTCATCTAGTCCTCGGGGCTTTGTAGCAATAAATATTGATTTGATATGAAAAATAGCTATCTACCGTAGTTAATAGTGTTAAGGACATTTTACCTGTTAAAAGAGGGAAAACGCAACAAAATATGAGCTCCTGGGTTATGTTGGTGTGCAGAGCCATTGTATGTTAATAGTTGTATTTATAAAACACCACTCTCCATTGATTTTTTTGGAAAGCAGGTGCAAAGTTGCTGAGAAAGCATTTCACATATGTTCTCATTGGTTTTCTTTTTACCCCAACATCATTTTTTTAGTTGGTTCCAGAAATGCTGGAGGTTTTTTTTCCTTTTTAAATTTTGCTCATATTAAAAATTTTTAAAAATTAGAAAAGCATGCCCATGCTCCATGGACCCCCACAGAGGTTTCCGTTTCTAGAACATATACCTTTCTCCCAGCAGTGCCTCAGTACCGGGCCCCCTTTTCAGTGGACAGCAATCTATCAACGGTGTGTGTCGACTGGAGTGGCTCTTTCCTTCTCAACAGCCGGCTGAAGGAGTATGTGTTGATGGACGGAGGACAGCGAGTGTACAGTGGCCTGGACACCACCTTGTACATACCATGGACGACGGACAAAAGTTAGTCTCTGACCCCCACTACTTACACGGAGCTCTGTTCCCAGCTTTATGAGATGTTCAATCTGAAAGGTGACCAACAGATGCTTGTCATTAAAATGTCTTGGTTTAAGTGGCCACTTCTCATGGAAAAGTTATAGCTCAGAGTAAATAAGGTTTTCCTTCCCATTTGCTGCCTGATGCACTGCAGTTAGCATTTCCAGGGGAGAGCGCTTCTTCTAGGTGACTTGAGTGTCCCTGGGAAGCAATAAGAACTGAGGGCAGGTAGCGTTCATGAGAGAAATAGCACCTAGGTGTTGTCAGTGAGTATCCTAAAATCATGTACTTCTAGGGCTAACAGGAATTTTCTTGCTGTATCTCCAGACAGCTCTATCAACCAGTGATAGAACCAACCTCTACCTCTTAAGAACCCTGCTAGGCACAGTAGTGCATGCCTGTAATCCCATTGGTTTGAGAGGCTGAGGCAGGAGGATCAAGAGTTCAAAGCCAGCCTCAGCAAAAAATGAGGCGCTAAGCAACTCAGTGAGACCCTGTCTCTAAATAAAATACAGAACAGGGCTGGGATGTGGCTCAGTGGTCAAGTGCCCCTGAGTTCAATCCCCAATACCAAAACCAAACAAAAATCCTTAGTAAGGGGTTTCCTTAATTTCCTTGATATCAGTCCCAGAAGGAACAACCTCTTCCCTGTGGTCTGAATTCCTTCTCCCTCTTGAATTGCATGTCCTTTCTTTGTGTTTTCAGTCTTATTAAATCGAAATGATGAAAAGCTTTTCAAGGTATAGGATTTTCCAGTAAAGCTTTTCAAGGTATAGGATTTTCCAGTAATTAGCATGGTCACAGGACCAAGAGATTGGAATCATTTTAAGCAATCTGGATTCATATAATAAATTGATCAGGGAAGTTTTTAGTTTTGATTTACTTGAAAATGCTTTGTTTATTTTGGCTAGAAGGTGGAGGAAAACAATGAGCTCCTGCATTGTGTTCATAGTATTTGAAATTTAATAACAGTTTTACAGTGATTCAGCTACACTATTTATTCATGGTTACAACAGCTCTTAGGCAGCTTGTGATGGGAAGATGGCCAGACAGTCAGGAGCTCTGGATTCTATGTGACCAGGCCTCTAGCCATCTGCGGGAGCTTGCAAGAGTTGCAGGTTATGCAAGAGGAATTTAGATCGTGTGGTTTCCATGATCCCTTGTGAGCTTTCCTGTTGAGTAAGAAACTCTGGGTCACTGAGTGGAAGATACAGCTGAGGGTTCTAAAGGACCAAGCTTAAGGAATATGGAGAACAAGATATATTTGTCTATTATTCTTTACTCCACTGATAATTCTTTTCCTTTGCTGTATAAACTCTAATCTTCTTTAGCTCTATTACATATGGATATGCAATTATTACACTAATCATAGCTCTTTTTCTGGATGACATTTTAATTAGAAATAAGTTTGCATATTAGATGTTAGTCAGCTTTCTGTCACTCTAACAAATCAGCTTATAAAGAGAAAAGGTTTACTCTGGCTCACAGTCTGGGAGGTTCCAGTTCTTGTCCATTGGCCCTATGGCTTTGGGCCTATGGCTGGGGAACACATCATGGTGGGAGAATGTGGTGAAGCAAAACTGCTCACCTTGACCAGGAAGCAAAGAAGAGTGAGGAGAGGGAGCTGGGGTCCCACAACCACCTTAAAGGCACAGCCTCAGTGACCTGAAAGCCTCCCACTAGGCCCCATCTCTTAAAAGTTTCACCATGTCCGAGTTTGTGCCCCCTTGGGGTCTTTGGGGGAACTTGAACATTTATACTATGGTATTAGGTAAAACCCCACAACTGAAATCCTGGTTTCAGATTTTTCGTGGTCTGACACCCTGCTACTTTAAAAGAAAGCTCCCTATTTGTAGGAGTTAAATATCTGAGTCATTTACTAGTTCTTCCTTTTGTCTAGCCTTCTTTTTCCAGGTCATCTGTACTACGGATGTGGGAAGTGTTAAGACACCATTGGTCCAATATGATACCTCTACTAGATTTGGTAAACATTTAATTCAAGTTGTATATAATGTATTTTCCTCAAGCATGTGTACATTTGTATGTGTTTATGCTTAGATTTATTGCATGGATTTTATGGAAGGAATTGAGTGTTATAAATTTTTTTAAGTCCTCATGGAACTTCCATTAGGTAAGGAGTGAAGATAGACTTTTAACATGTCAAGTCACTGAACTGTAAATGTGGAAAAGACCGGAGAGATCTGACTAAACTTGTCCCCTGACCACAAATCTTGTCTAAAGAGTTTTATGACTTTGTGTACAAAAAAAAAAAAAAAGAAGTATTGCATAGAGAAAGTCTGAGGAAAGAGAGATGAGAGGAGAAATTTGATCCAGTCAGTGTTGATCCTAAAGGTAATATTCTGGATTCAGTGCCTAAAATGGCAAATTGGAGAAATTTCCATCCATATCTTTTATAGCAAGATTCTGACTTCCTATTAATATACCAAGTAATTTAGCTGAAGAGAAGAAATTGTAATTTTTAAGGAGCAACTTTTAAATTTAGTTCTACCTGTAACCCTTGAATCTAACCCATGCAGTACTTTGTAACTTCAAAAGGCAAGTTAGAGAAATGGAAAAATCATTTCCATTAGAGCAGGGTTGGGACTGATACCTTATTTTAAATTCCAGTAATTAATGCTATATCAAATTTGTTCACACATACACTCTTTTGTCCCCAAATAAACATGTCCCCAAATTCTGAAACACAGGTGAACATACTTATTCTTATTAAAAACAATTTCAATCTGTAAAATATCATTCTATATTTCCAACTTTACACATCTGGGTGCCACATAAAATTTCTTACAACTAATACGAGTCCTCCCATACTCTTTATCTCATTTAATAGAGACTGTGAGAGACAAAAGACCTCATTTGGAGTTCTTTTAGCAACTCTAGTCTTTTCCCAAGTGGATGATAGAGGTCTGAGGGGCAAAGGAATTATCCAGAAATGGTCTGCAAGCTTCTTGCTAAAACGTCAAGTCCAATATGATTTTTCTGTTGACTCGTGGCCCAGGACTTTTTCTCTAGCCATAGTTCTCCATGTCAGTGGACATCAGCATCACCTCAGTGTGCTTGTTTCTTGCAGTTTCCCAGCCCCTAGTAGAGATCCAGAATCTCAGGTTGAGGTGTCTACTTTAAGTCCTACCCAGTGATTCAGACACAGGGGCCCAGGACCACATGGTGGCCAATACCCCCTCCCACAGCAACCTCTGAGAAGGGATTTACTTGACACTGCTTGTATGTTGGGGTTTTCTTTGCAGTTGAAGCCCAGGCACTGGAGTCCCATCCCCTGACCAATGAACCTCCCACTTGATGCCCAAGTGCAGCCCCTTAAAGTCAGTGGGTACTTTGAAAAGGAAAAAAAGGGAAGGATAGAGATACCATCCTAACTCTGAGCTCTTTATAAAAGAGGAGGAACAGCTCATCAGCTCCTGAATACAAATTGAGGTTTCCATTGCTGAGCAGAGCAGTGAAAGGTGGCTCTCGTGTCTGGAGGCTGGGCTCTGGGCAGAGCTGAGGGAAGGAACTCTGAGGACTGTGCAGATTCCAAGATGTGGTGCCTAGCTGATACCCATGGTCAGGTTTAATTTTTGTAATAGAACTTCTGAAATGTTCCTGTTCATTGCCTGAAGGCAGCCTCCAAGCAGGAAAGAGGCAGAGACCTCATTTCCTTCTGCCGGTTCTGAGCCGTCACTCCCTTTTGAGGTTTCCCTCAGGCATGCCGCCCTCCATTCCCCTGCACGCTCCCAAGCAAGAGGCCCACTGAGCCCATCAGATCAGTTTCTGGAATTCCAGCCTGGTGCCACACATAGAGGAAACTCAGCTCTTCTTACGAGTAATCAGAGTAACCAAGGTTTGTTTGTTTTAATCTGACAACACTCATTGGTTCCTAATGAGGCCAATTCCCTCCTGTTGAGGCTTGATCAGAGCTTCGGCTTTAATCCTTCATGTCAGAGATGAGGAAGTCTTGGCCCAGGGAGTGAGAGTAACTTTCTAAACTATAGAGCTGATCAGAGGTAGTTTTAGGGTTAGCAAAATTTAAAGTTTAAAAGTTCAAACTTTAGTTGTGGTCACTCACTCTTCATCCCTCAGGTATCTCTACCCCAATTTAAAAAACTCTACCCTTTAGCCTTCTTCTGAGAATATGGATGTGAGGTACTGGTAAGCCCTCAAAGTCCTTGAGGGGCTGAAATCGGGGGAGTCTGATCTAAGGGTGAGGAAACATTTTTAACTCTATCTGTCCTTCTGCCTAGGGCCCCATGAAGCTCTCAGGCTCATGGCTGCATACCTGCCTAGGCAATTTATACACAGGCTTCTGAGCTGGCCCTGAGGCAGAAGTTGATCTCTAAGACCCCCCTCCTGCTTAGTTTGCCAAACTACTTTATGCTGTTCTGCAGCAACCCCTGGGAGCCTTTCTCCTACACACCCCAACTTCCAGTTTCCCCCACCCCATTCACAAGACTGGACAATCCCACTACTACCCACCCTTCATCCCAAGAAAGCCCCTAGCCTAGGACCTGGCACAGGGTAAATGCTCATTACATGTGATCTAATTTTATTAGCCTCCTGTGCAGAGAATCATGTCACAACGCCTTTGAACACATGAACAGAAATCAGGGATAAGCAGTTCCACTGCTTAAAGGAATTCTTTCATAGGAAGCTTTTTCCAGTGCACATAAGTGATGGTGTGCAGAGCTTTTGCTGTTTACCAGAGAAGCCAGGGGTCAGGAACTGTAAAGATGACCTGTGAGTAAGCACAGACGGTTAACATCACAATGGAAAATGGGATCTCATGTCTCAAATTCCAGTTTGGCTGAAACTTCTCAGGAATGGGGCTGCTAAATGAAGTGAGGGGGAGTTGGACATTCACAGCATGGACAATGTATGTGTCTCTGCTGCAGTAACCCTGGGAAGAACTCATTGCTCAAGAAAAGAGTGACACTCCCAATGATATACAGCCATGAGAGAGACCACCCTCAAGGTTATTTTGGTAAAAAGTGCTACATGACAACTGTCTTTCCAGAGACTTGCCAAGGTGGCGAGTTCCATCCTAAATGGCCAGGAGTATCAGTTTCGTCTCTGGGGGGCGCTGTAAGGTGCTAGTTACTACCCAGTAACACCCTGAGCCCTCACTGCAGGTTGCACACAAGCACAAACAATAAACATGCTCCAACAGGCACATTGCTTTCAACTCCTTTCAAATTTATTATCAAGTAACAGGGCCAGAGATCACACAATTACCTTCTAATATAATGTTTCCCTTTTCTTTCTGGGTTTTTTTGCAGGCCTGGTGCTAACAACTCCTGGAGAAAAGAAAGGATCAGGGAGCAAAAGCGCAGAATTCTACAGCGAGCTGTGGTTCATCGTGCTAATGGCGATGCTGGGCTTGATCTTGTTAGCCATCTTTCTGTCCCTGATACTACAAAGAAAAATCCACAGGGAACCGTATATTAGAGAAAGGCCCCCCTTGGTACCTCTTCAGAAGAGGATGTCTCCATTGAGCGTCTACCCACCAGGGGACACCCATATGGTATGTATGGGAAGGCTTGGCCTTTTCCAGGTCTCTAGGCAACTTGCTTTTATTTTCCCCTTGGGGAAATATTTCCACAGCTACAGTTTCAAAGAACAAAATGACAGTTATATTTCATTCAGTGCGGGAACCAAGAGAGACTTACCCTAGAACAACTTCCTCATCTTTGGCTATACATTAGAATCACCTGGAAGCTTTAAGAGCAATACCATTGGCTGGGAGTGTAGCTCATTGGTGGAGCATATTGTTTAGCACATATGAGGCTTTCGGTTCAAACTCCAGCACCAAAACAAACAAAAGCAAAATAAGCATTATCCAGAAAGTGTAATGATTTTTTATTGGTCTTGGGTGGGGCCTAAGGATTGGTATTACTTTTTTTTTTTTTCCTTTTACTCCAAAAGTGATTTTATTGTGTAACCAGGAAAAAGTAGTTCTGCTTTATAGCTGGAAGTCAGGATGGAACCCAGAGGCTGTTATGTGACTGTGTGATTTGGGAGGACTGGAAATAAAAATGGGAGAGAGAGAAGATGTACTAGAGGTGCTCAGTCTGTCACCAGGCCAAGTCACCCGAGGCCATGGAGAACGGATGGCTCTTCATAGTTCCAGACCATCTACTCCCAAGATAGGTCAGGGGTAGGGTGAGAGCCCGACCCATGGGACAAGAGGGAAAAAAAATGGTCTGTTCCTGTATACCCTTTAGCATTAGGGAAAAGCACAGTGGCACCCAACTGTAAATTTTTGCTAAATGTCTAGACTCAGGAGAAGAGTGGAGGGACTGGCTAGCTCCCCGGGGCTCTAGGCCCAGAGAAAGGGCTCATCTTCCACAGTGAGGCTACTCACAACAGCCATGGAGGGTAAGCAGAAGTGAAATTTGGGGTGTCCCAAGGCACCAGGCAGCATTTCCTGCAACCCCTTCAATCATAATTTAATCATTAGCAGTTGACAAAATGTACCTGCATGTCTAGTTTTTAAAAACAGTTTTAAACCAAACTGCTCTCACAAAGTTGGAGACATGAGCCAGAGTACAATATGCATTGGTAGAAGTAATACTCACTGGGACCAGAATCTCCTCACCTCCTCAGAATTAGGGGTGGATGGATCCAAATAGGAACAAGCTGGATTCACCCACATAATTCCCCAGAGTGGTCTTCTTTACACTTGTGCAGGTGAAGGGCACCTGCACCACACATAGTCCCTCCTCTCATCTGACACACTCTGCTTTCAGTGCTGCTGTCACCTTTTCCCATGCATCCTTGCCCTCTGATCAGGTAAGGTACCCTTTGCACATCAGATACAAACTGGCAAAAGGACTTTTCTTCACTCTGAATAAAGATATAGATAGGAGTGCCGGTTGGAGAACTTTTTGTGTTTTATTAACAATTTTCAAGGTCACAGTATATAGTATGGCTAAGTTCATGTGCTGGTTTTACTTGCAATTTAATTACTGGCTTGAAGATCCTTTCTCTGCAATACTAAACAAATAATGCCAATGGCGTTCACCTTGGACCTACATGCAATTAATTTCCACCCACTATGTGGTCTTAATTGCAAAACCTGAATATATATACACACATATATATGTGTGTGTGTGTATATGAATATATATATTCATACACACACACATAGTATGAGAATGATTATGCTGTACTTGGAAAAACAATTTATTTAAAAGAGTTTTAAACAAGGACTGATGCATCGTTTTTTTCAGTTTGACTCTGTGGCTGATATATCTGATGTGTCCAGCAGTGTCACTCTAAAAAGTTACACCATGCACTTTGAGGTACCTTTGTGTGTTGCATGAATGCATGATCTTTTGCATGGTATGTTTGTTGACTGCCCCAATAAAAAGCAGGAAAATTCCATAGATTGGACAGTTAATTTGGAATCTCTGGACCTTGAGAGCAGCTAGACTTTACCTTATGGCACCTTCTAGGTCCTATCCTAAACATGGAACAACTTTGTCTTGCTGATGTTACTGTTACCATCCGACATGATTTATTTTGGAGGGCAGAACCTTATAACAAGGGGAACTACAGGGCATGTGAAAAGAGAGACGGAGAAGTCAATTTTGTTATGTAAATCCAGGACTTACTTCTAAAATGAAATACAAACTGTGTTTGCCCAGTAGGCAACCAAGAGAGAACATTATTCACCTGGACTGCTCTGGGAAGGGGCACTCTCCAGGCAGCTGCTGGGCCAGCATGCATGAAGGGATTACCTTGTTAACCCACCCTCCATGCCCCACTGTGTGGCAAACCCTTGCCTCACAGGGAACTACAGCAGGGGCACCAGTAGGTGCTGTAGGTGCCAAGAGCATTGGCTGTCTAGCATCAGAGTTGACTTATCCTTTCACATTACCAAGAAACCAAGCCACAGAGTTCCCAGGGCTCACACTGCGAAGTTCCCTAGGACAGTCTGGAGACAGCCGTTCCTTTCAATGACACCCTGTGAGATGCAATTCTCTGTCCGATTTCAAACCTATTTTCTTTACCTGTTAATCACTACCAGTAACTTCCTTTTCAGGGATTAGCTGATACCAAAATTCCCCAATCTGGGACACCTGTGAGTATTCGGAGCAGCCGGAGTGTGTCTGTACTGAGGATCCCAAGTCAAAGCCAAGTCAGCCAAACTTATTCCCAGGGCTCTCTCCACCGCAGTGTTAGCCAGCTCATGGACATGCAGGACAAGAAAGTCTTGGTTGATGACGCGCTGTGGGAAACCATCATGGGCCACAGCAGTAGACTGGTGAGTTGATTCCCTCGCCAAGTCTTTGCTAAACATCCCAGAGAGACCTTGGTGAAGACAGGGCCCAAAGCTTCCTGTCCTCTAAATGCTGCCCCTCAGCATTGGGTGCATCCCTCTGAGCACTTGCCAATTGGGAGTGAAGGATTTGTTTAATAGTGCGATGGCAACTGTTTGATAAGCCGGGGTAAAGTTGGGTCTTCTTCTTCAGATATACAACAGATGTTCAAAAATAATTAGATAAAGCCAAGTGCCTGTAAGTCCAGCGGCTTGGGAGGCTGAGTCAGGCAGATCATGAGTTCAAAGCCAGCTCAGCAACTTAGTGAGGCCCTAAGCAACTTAGGGTGATCCTGTCTCAAAACATAAAAAGGGCTGAGGATGTGGCTCAGTGCTTAAGAGCTCCTGGGTTCAATCCCTGGTATCCCCCTACCCCCAGAAAAAAAAAATTTAGATAAATACATAAAAAATAGATCCAAAGCAACAGGCTTGTAGGTGCAGGCTGAGGTGAGTGCAGGAGAACAGTGTAATTCAATAGTAGAGAAATGAAAACCTTGTGAAATACAGAGGCCCAGGCCTGCTTCATAGCAAGAGAAACAAATAGCCCAGCACCTGCCCTCCTGGCTCCACAGCCATGGGAGGGGCTGTCTCCCCTCCACAGGGATAGAGGCGAAAGAGGGAGTCCCAGCAGGCTCTATCAGCCCAGTTCCTGGCGATCCTAGCTCTTGGAAAGTTTTGTGGCCCTTGCAGATTTACAGACTAAATAGATAAAG
This sequence comes from Marmota monax, assembly GCF_021218885.2. Taxonomy (NCBI): domain Eukaryota; kingdom Metazoa; phylum Chordata; class Mammalia; order Rodentia; family Sciuridae; genus Marmota; species Marmota monax. The sequence goes on along the minus strand of NW_026695231.1, from coordinate 3,037,273 downwards.
GGCCTGAAATCTGACTAGTAGTCTGGCTGTAGAAAAGAAATTCATGTCATCTCCCTGTGAACCCCCAGGCTAGTGTTCTGTAGCCAGGAGCTATCTTGAGTCTAAATTGCCCAAATTTAGACTGGCTTTTGGAGTCAGAAACTCCTGCATATTCCCATCTCTGTGACCCACACACACTTCACTGTACTGACTCAGTGGGTGGCTGCCTCATAGATTTGGTTCAGGGGAGTGACTGACACAAATGTACTGAGAGTGCTACACACAGGGTGGGGGGCGATGCGGGGGTGTTATGATGCAGACAAGAATTGAGAGTGCCCTCCTTAAGAACTGGGTGATCAGGGAGCCTGGCCTCTGTGACCAGTTACATGGCCAGTCACTTGTGGTTCAGCATGGGTGCTAGAATCCTCTCCCAGTAACACACAGGACTCCTGTTGCTAACAAGTTAAAATAGAACTCTGTCCACTGCTGTCCCACCCAGAGGCATGCTGGGGAATTTCCAAGCAATGTGACTTCAGCCCTAGCTGTGGCCCCACACTGAGGCTCTTGGAGCCTAAGAAGGTCTGGAGAGAAACTTTGCACAGCAACAGTTGTGCTCTCTCTGGCACTCTCCTGTGAGTACCTTAGCTGAGAGGAATTTTACATGGCCCCAGCCGGACCCACTCTCATTGATCTCATAGGATTGAAATAATATGGGGAGAGGGAGAAACACCCTCAAGGCCACCACCCCTCCTCCCAAGGCAAGCATAGCTGGGGGGGGCTTGAGAATCTGTGCCTGGACAGGCATGCCCACAGCTGCAGCCGAGTTATTGTTGTAAGGATAGATGAGGCAAGGCCCAAAGATAGCAGTTAACAGTTCTATTTGGCTGCAGCCAGGTTCAGAGGGCACAGCTTTTGCTGTAATTAATCAATCCCCTGAACCCCAAGTTCAGGTAGTTTCAGAACTTTATACCCAGCATGTAAGGGGAGGGGCTCAGAAGTTCACAGTCTGCAGAAGTTCACATAAAAGCAGCTTTTTCTTTCACTGTTCTGGGCAAGTTAACCCTTCAAGGACAACACCTGAGAAGAGGAGAGCTTCTCCCCTCTCTTTCCTCCCCCTGCTAGTTGTTACCATGGGGCCCAATTGGTAACTTAAAAATGTAGCCCAGCTCAAGGCCAGTGTCTAATCAGAGGCCAAGTGCTCCAGGCTCCTCACCATTACCAGAGCAGCCAACACCAGTGACACTTTAAAAGCAAATATCAATAGTGCCTGAGGAAACCCCTACCCCACACAGGAGCTACCACTTCCCTTATAGGAATAACCACACAGAATACACCCCACACAGTTGAATATCTATGCCACACCTATCTGCTCTGCTAGAGTCACCACTTTCATATAACCCACAAGAAGAGTGCATCTCTCCAACTCCAGTATAGGACACGCTGTGCACATTTACTAATCACAGCCAAAGAAGCTACCGGGAGATTACATTCAGTATCTAGCTGAAAATAAACTCAGTGTGTAACAAGCTGATACTCCAAGATACATCCTAGGAGGAAACTACTTATTAAGAAATGTGGTGAAGATATCATTTCACTACATGTACAAATTTTAACACAGGAACATAAAATATGAAAAAAAAGCAATATGACACCTACTAAAGTTCATAATTTTCTAGTAATAGATTCCAAAGACAGATATCAAAGTGGATGAAATTCTTAAATTAAGAATTCAAAAGAACAATTTTAAAAAACTTCAGTCAGATCCCCCAAAATACAGATAAACTAAATGAAATTTGGAAGACAATGCAGGTTATGAAATTTTTAGTAGAGATTCTGAAAAAGAATCAATCAGAAATGAAGAGCTCTACAAGTCAAATAGAAAATTCAGTTAAAAGCCTTAATAGACTAGATCAAGCAGAACAAAGAATATTGGAGCTTGAAAGAAAGGAGACAGATCTTTTGCAATACATACATGAACAGAAAAATATATACGTGTGTATGTGTGTGTGTGTATACATGGAAAATATGTATATATTTTTCAAAAGAATGAAGACAGCATACAAGATCTTTGGACACCATTAAGAGATCAAACATCTGATTCATCAGCATACCCAAAAAGGAAGAAACAAAGATTACAGGCATAGAAAACCTATTCAATTAAACAGTAGCAGAATATTTACTTGCTACTGGGAAAGAGGTGCATATCCAGGTACAGAATACTTACAAAACTCCAAATAGACATGATCAGAAAAGATTCTTACCATGATATGTTAAACTGTCAAAAGTACAGGACAGAGAAATAATATTTAAATCTGCAAGAGAAAAGTGGCAACTCACATTTAAAGAAAATCTCATTAGATATTCTCAGCAGAAAACCTATAACTCAGAGGCCATGAATGATATATTTCAAGTCGTGAAAGAAAAGAAGTGCCAACCAATGTTGTTACACCCATCAGGGCAATCTTTCAGAATTAAAAAGAAATAAAATCCTTCTGAGATAAGCAAAAACTAAGGGAATTCAAACCACAAAACCAGCCCTTCAAAAGATGCTTAAAGGAGTCCTATATCCAGAAGCAGAAGATACCATCATGATAGCATGTGAAAGGACACATACTTCCAGAAGAGTAGATATACAAATGAGAAACAGAAAATAATAAAACATTATTAATATAATAAGTCATTAAACCACAAAGATGAAAAGAGGAGGACTCAAAGGATATTCAAAACCAGAAGAAAATCAACAAAAAGACACCCAATTTTGTAACAGTTGAGGATTTCATTACCCTACTTTCACCAATGAGTGCCTATGTTAGAAAAATTAAAAAAAAAAAAGATTTAACCTAATGTTGCATTTCAAGGTCTTAGAAAAGCAAGAACAAACCACATCTAAGATTAGAAGGAAAGATATAATAATAATCAGAGCAGAAATAAATGAACTAGAGTCTAAGAGAATACAAAAGATCAGTGAAATGAGGAGCTGGTTCTTTGGACAAATCTTTAGTCATACTAACCAAAACCAACCAACCAAACCAAAACAACAACAACAACAAAAATCAGTAAAGACCCGAATAAATAAAATTATAGATGAAAAAGGAAACATTATAATTGATAATACAAAATTTCAAAAGATTATTTTAAAAAAAACTATATGCTAAGAAATTGGAAAACCTAGAAAACAAATTTTTTTTTTTTCTGGACACATAAGACCTACCAAAATAGAACCATGACATAAAATAGCCTGAATAAGCTGAAAACAAGTAATGAGACAAAATCAGCAATAATAAGTCTCCCAGCAAATAAAAGCCCAGAATCAGATGGCTTCACTGCTTAATTTTACCAAAATTTTGAAGAACTAAGACATGATAAGGACACACACACAAAAGAAATTTGTAGACTAGTATCCATGATTGACAGATATAAAAATTCTCAACAAAATACTTGCAAATTGAATTCAAAAGCATATCAGAAAGATCACACAACATGATCAAGTTGATTTAATTCCAGGAATAAAAGATGGGTCAAAATACACAAATGAGTAAATATAATAATCACATAAACAGAATGAAGAAAAAAGTTACATGATCTCAACAGATGTAGAAAAAGCATTTGATAAAACCCAATGTCCCTCCATTATAAAAGCCCTAAATAAATTAAGTAGAGATGGATCATTCCTGAACACAATAAAGGCTATACATGACAAACCCATAGCCAACATCATGCTGAATGGGGAAAAAGGAAATTACTTTCTCTAAGATCAGGATCAAAACAAGGATGTCCACTCTTACCACTCTTACTCAATACAATACTAGAAATTGTAGCCAAAACAATTAAAACAAAAGAAAAAAATAATAGGCATACAAATAGAAAATGAAAAAGTCAAATTATCTCTGTTCATAGATTATATGGTTCTACACATTGAAAAACCTTAAAGACTTAAAGACTCCATTAAAAGACTATTAGAACTATGAGAAACCAAGTGGAAAAAAAAAGACTATTAAGAACTGATAAGCAAATTCAGTAAAGGAGCAGTATACAAAGTCAACATACAAAAATCAGTAGTTTCTATATATCAGTAATGAATTTGCAGAGAAAGAAATACCATTCACAATAGCTGCCACCCCACAACATAGTTAACTAAGAAAGTGAAAGACCTTTACGATGAATATTACAAAACACTGAAGAAAGAAATTAAAGAAGGCACTAAAAGTTCAAAAAGATCTCCTGTGTTCATGGATTAGAAAATTGTTAAAATGTCATACTACCCAAAGATATCTATAGATACACTGCAATTTCCATCAAAATATCCAAGACATCCTTCGCACAACTAGAAAAAAAATCCTAAAGTTTACATGGAAGCACAAATGACTGAATAGCCAAAGCAATCTTGAGGAAAAAGAGCAAAGCTGGAGGCATCATAATTTGTGATTTCAAGACATACTACAGAGTCTTAGTAACAAAAACAGCAGGATATTGGCATGAAAACAGACACCTACCCCAAAGGAGCAGAAGTGAGAACCTGAAGCCAATCCATGCATTTATGGCCAACTGATTCTCAAAAAAGTTGCCAAAAATACAATGACGCAAGGACAGCCTCTTTAACAAATGGCAGATGACCCCATGCAGAAGATTGAAGCTTAACTGTCTCTCACCCTGTACAAATATCAACTCAAAATCAATCAAAGACCTAAATGTAAGACCTGAAACTGAAATTACTAGATGAAAACAGGGGAAAACATTTCATGATATTGGTGTAGGCAATGATTTTGTGGATAGGACTCCAAATACAGAGGAACAAAAGTAAAAATCAACATATAGGATTGATTATATCAAACTAAAAAGCTTTTGTATATCAAAAGAATCAGTAGATCAATGACACCTATAGAGAATGGGAGAAAGTATTTATCATCTGACAGAGGGTTGATATCCAGAATATGCAAAGAACTCGAAAAGCTAAAAAAGTAATTACAAAAAGTAATCCAATCTAAAATGGGCAAATAATTTGAACAGATGCTTCTCAAAAGAAGAAATATAAATGGCCAATAACTAAATGAAAAAAGGCTCAATATAATTAATAATCAGAGAAATGCAAATCAAAACTACAATTTCACCGCATTAGAATGGTTATTATCAAAGAAACAAAACATTAAAAAATGCTGGAAAGGATGTGGGAAAAAAGGAACTTATATACTGTACATTAGTATAGCCACTAATATATAGTATATATTCTATATCTATCTATCTATATATATATATATCTCTATATATATATATCTATATATATATCTATATATATATATATATATATATATATATATATATATATATATATATATATATATATATATTTTGAAGGTGCCTCAATAAACTAAAAATAGAACTACCTATAAGATCTGTGTAATCCACTCCTGGGCATAGATCTATAAAGCATGAAGTCAATATACAAAAAGAAATACTTGTATACCACATTTGTTGTAGCTAAGAAAGGGAATCAGCCCTGGTGCAAAATATGGTGTATATATACACAATGACATATTATTTAGCTGTAAAGAATAATGAAATCCTAGCTGGGCATGGTAATACACACCTGTAATACCAGCTACTCAGGAGACTGACACAGGAGGATCACAAGTTCCAGGTCAGCATAGACAATTTAGAAAGATTTTGTCTCAAAATAAATAAAGGCTGGGAATGTACCTCAGTAATAGAGCATTTGCCTAGCATGTGTAAGGCTTTGGGTTCAATCCTCAGTACTGAAGGGGGAAAAAAAGGAAATATTGTTATTTGTAGAAAAATGAAGGGAACTAGATGACATCCTATTAAATGAAATAGGTCAAACACAGAAAGACAAGTTCTCTGTCATGTGGAAACTTAAAAAGAGAGAGAGAGAGAGAGAGAGAGAGAGAGAGAGAGAGGGAGGGAGGGAGAAAGAGAGAGAGAGAGACTGGAAGTAGAAGAGGATTAACAGGAGGGACTGGGTAGGGTCCTGAAGGAAAGAGGGAGAGAGCAGAAGAAGGGTGGATGGACATGATCAATGCATAATATACACATGTGCAGAAATATCAGTGAATTCTCTTAATCTCTATAATTATCCCTAATAATTCTAAGAAAAAAAGAAAAATTATACATGTGAATAAACAAAGACTCAAACAGACTACACTTCACTAATTTGGCAGAAGTGGACTAGAGATACTGGAATTGACCTAAAACAAGACATAAAGTTCAAGCACCTGTTTTACTAAAAAAAAAAAAAAAAAAAAAAAAAAAAAAACATCATTTTTTTCTAATGGTTTACTATTGGAAGAATCTTTACTTTAAACAGATTAAAAAGCCTCAGAAAAATCATGTTAAATAAGGGAGTTACTATTTATAAGCTTCGCCTTTCATAAATTCAGTGCAGCGGTATAAATAATTGACTCTTTGAAAGGTAACTTCATCATTAGCTATTTGTTACGAACCCCCTAGTGGCTGAAATGAGTAAAATCCTAGAACTTTCACCAATTATCAAAAGGTGCTATTAGCTGCCCAGGTGTTTGCTGGAGCATCATCAGTCCTTTGGTCTAGTTAAATATAAACAGCCAGCTAAGGATTTAACTTCTGTTCACTCCTTTGAGGCAGAATTTTTCATCTCTATTTCTTTCAACCATCTGCTTCTGCTTTTGGACTCTCCATCTTTCTTTCCCAATTTTTTACTTTTCCTTCATTGAACAGTCGAGGACTTCTATGAACCTTTCTTGATTTGTGGGAAATAATAAAGAAAACTGGCTCGATATTCCCTATCACCATCAGAAAGTATATGTCAGTCCTTCATGCTTGTTTAGAACAATTTATCTATCTACCAACACACATATATAATAGAATCATGAACTTGAATGCCTAAAACAACATAAACTATTCAATAATTCTATTGCAGATATAAAGTTTTTAAATGATAGGGATAGTTATATTAAGTTGAAACAAACAGTTGCTAAAGGATTATTTTTAGCATGTAAAATGGCAATTTTAATAGCTTAGGTGAATTATTTTAGTTAATCTTCATAAACTACAGGAGGTGTTACTATCATCTTTATCTTTATAAAAGGAACTGAAGTTTAGAGAGATTAGGGACTGACCCAAAGATACACAACTAATAAGTAATTTTTTGTAGGGTTGGGATCTTGAAAACATCACCTTAATATAGATCTTCCTTTTGTAACTATTACACTACATTGCCATTTTTGCTTGGTTTTTATAGTACTGGTAATGGGCAGTGTGCAAAGGGATTTAATGTAGACTTTTGAACTTGCCCAATACTTGACAAGTTTTCTGTTCATTATAAAATTATATAAACATTACTAACCCTATTCCATAAATACAAAATATGATGAGAGTAGAAAGCAATAAAGCATTATAGCTTGAATTCTGGCTCTTCTGCTTACTGTTTGAATTTAATCTTTTGTTTAAAAATTATATACACAGGCTGAGTATATAGTTCAGTTGTTAAGAGTGCTTGCCTCAAATGCACAAGGCCCTGAGTTCAATCCCCAGCACTACAAAAAAGAAAACAAAATTACATACACACAAGTGCATAAATATCCCCTATTTACAAATGAGAGAATAAGCTTACAAAGGTTAATACTTAAAAATGACATAAACACATTTTGGATTAGTCTGAATTTCATGTCTCTTCATGATGTGGTCTTTTCAAGAGGGTAAATTTAAAGAAAGGACTGTCTTAAACCACATCTTAGTGCTAAGAATAGGATATTAAATTCTGAGTACTTTTTATATTGATAGACTTATCAATTGACAGCAGATACTACTGAGAATAAATATTGTAATCAATGATAATTGGCTTACTTTTCAGTATGTGGACGAAGAGGACCTGATGAATGCCATCAAGGGCTTCAGCTCGGTGACCAAGGAACACACCACATTCACTGACACCCATTTATGAAGAATGGAAACATGCACAACACGGTCTGGACCTAGGACTGCAGAGGCCCTGTGTGTCCTTACTGCTGGTTTATTACAAATGAACATAAGAACATAATTTAAGTGCTGAGAAGCCACTATTTGTTATTTGGGAGGTTTTTTTGAAATTGTTCTCTAATAGTTAAGAAATGTTGCTTTCCTGGGGTCTCAAAGTAGGAAAAGTGTCTCTATGAAAATATTTCTTTTGATGACTTATTTTGTGTAAGATAAAGCATGTAATTTTCAGTAAGCTCTGGCAGTGGTGCATTGGTTAAATGAATAACTGGTGGCAATTTTCATATGGCCCAGAGCTGTTACAAATGAATTGTAGAAGTTGCTTGTTTAAAAAGATTCTGTTGAGAGGATGTTGCTGCTGTTCCTTCAATCAGCTAATTCCGTTAGGATTGGTATAATCTTGTAAGGAAATGATATCCCAATTTCAGGCCATGCTGAATCTCACAAGGAAACTTTGTACTGTTGATACTCACTTAGCTAACGATTCTAGTTAACAGCAGCATAAACTTACTCTCAAACATCTGCTCTGGCATTTACGAATCTGGAGAATCAAAGTAAACAATTTATATATTCCATTTGAACCACTGTTTTTATTTAACATATTTTACATAGTTTTGAAACTCCGAAGTACTGATTCATGGAATTCTGTCAATTCACTGAACACCACAGGACTCTAACATCCTCAACTTTTAGCTCATTTCAAATAGAAACTACTGTTCTACCTTAGTTTGACCTATATAAAAAATTAAAAAGTGAAACTTTATATTTGCTACTCACAATTTTGAAATTGTTAAACATATTTATGTGATTACAAAACTATGTGTTTGTATAAATATATATCAGATACTCTCTGAACTATATACCTTCCTTCCAGAGAACTTTCAGTCTAGAGTCAGTAAGAACAGATAACATGCAATAGTACTAATTTCTATGGTTAAAATTTTTTGAAACCTGCTCAATTTGGACTGGTGAAAAAGTCCTATAAGCAAGTCATTGGTGAAAGTACTATAATCAAGGAAAAACAATTTTTGTCATCAAAATAATATTGAAGATATTTAAATTTGTTCTGCCTGAAAAACAACGTAAGAAAACCTCTTTTTCTTCCTTTTAATGCTTCCAGGAAATTATTTTCAATCTGTTACACAACAGTCTGACAATACTTTGTAAATCTATGTCCAGAGGCAGTTTGATTTTTGCAAAGTTGAGCTGGCAAAAACTTCTGCAGGGATAACCTTACTTGTTCTGCCTAAAAACTATGAATTACCCCTCTGGTCCAAGAGTCAAAGACTGTGGACTTTTGTAGGTACTGAGACTATCCAAAATTGTGGGAGAGCAGCTCCTGAGAATGAGAAACTCCTAGACATAGCTTGCCAACTGTGTCAAAGCACACATCAGTATTAAACAGAAGTTCTCTGCCCCTTTATTACATCTTCTATACACAAATCTGAAATGATTGTGCATAGTTGGCAGTAGAATTATATATATATTTTTCCTCGCCAAAAGTTTTATACATAGGTTTGGCTAGTTTACGGATTTTTATTTCCATTTGCTGATTTTGGGTCCATATGTTGTTTAAAGCTAACACAAATGACCATTCACCAAGGCTGAATGTTGACCACATAGAAGCTACCTGTCACAAATTTGTATTCTTAGTCTACAGTTCTTCAAATGGGATTTTCAAGTCACAGGTGAACTCATAAGAGTTCATTCTTGTTTTTGAAATTTAATAGACTTTAAAGGCATAGTTCTAAAGTTGAAGAGAACACAAAACAAAACAGGAAGATTTATCTTAAATCATTCTTCACTTAATCATCTAATCACACTTTGTTATTACCCAAATTCAGTTAACTGAATTATTTACATTTGACCACCTAGGTCAGGATAAACAGCGGTTGTACAGCTTCCACCCAGAGTACTACCCTCAGCATACTCATAACTTAAATTTATTTCAGAGATTTTACATTTAATTGGTATTGAATGCCAAGCCTGATATACAAAGTTATGCAGACCTGAACCCTCAGAGATTCTGATTAAATTGGTCTGGGATGGGGTTAAGGTATCTGCACTTTTTAAAACTTCCTAATGTTTAGAACCAATGAAATAACCTGGAAGAAATCATGAAGAGCAATAAGTGGACTTGATGTTCCCTGGCCTACTGCTTTTCCCTTACAATAATCAATTCTCCATGAATTGCTATTCTAAATCAGATTCATGTCTTATCACTTGTACAGGCCACATTCTCAGCTTAATTTAAAAACTACCATGTTTTGTTATTCCTAATACTGTTTGATATGAGTTCATAGTTATGTTTTTGTAAGCTCTACGAAGAATTGTGTTTACAGATGATCTATTGTAATTTCCATTAAATGGAGAACCTAAACACGAATCTGTTATAGTACCTTATACTGATGTAAAACTCATGCTGGCATCCATATAAAAACAATTCATCTGGAAAAACCTGTAAAAATAAACAGTCCAGGCGAAACAATTCTGTAATAAGGAACTCAATTATGTTATATGAATAGTAGTTGATTTCCAAAGCACAAATATCATGTAAATTAATCTCAATATGGTTTGCTTAATAAATATTTAAATGTGAACCAAGTTTGATTTTATAAACTTATGAGAAAGCAATCTAAAAATCCTGAGTTACACATAAGAAATGATGATAAAAAGATGTACTCATTTAAGGAAATAGGATGCTATTGGTATAGTCTCAACTGAGGTACATTGGAATAAACTATGGTACTGTTTTCAAAATGTGAATCCCACCCACCAGATATTCACGTTCAAAAAACTGGAGGAAGGCTTGGGCAACCTTAAGTGTCCATCCTCAGGTAATTATGATAAAAAAGCCTGGATGAGAAAAACAGGAACAAAACCATTGGCTTTTCAAATGGGAAGATATGGATTCAAAGGTGGTTCAATAGCTGAGTTATTTTATCTTTTGTGAGTCTCAGTGACCTGTGAAATGAGAATACTTATCAACTGGTATAATTCACTACTTGGAAATAAGTACAAAATTAATTGAAAAACTTTTAATCATGAGAATTCTAATTCTGTTCTCACTATTCATCAATCATACAAAGTACAGATGCATTTTAATTTTTATTCTACTTACAACAACCTTAATGATATTGGTATAATGAAAAATTTAGGCAAGTGGGAATACTTTGCTTAAGGTTACAAGGTGCCAGAGTAGACTCAATTCTCTGCTAAGGTTCAATCTAAGGTTCAGTCTCCTGTAAGTATATGAGAAAAAATAAAATGGACCTATAATAAAATGCAACCCATGGTACAGTCAGCTAACTTTTATAATATTTTGCTATATAATAGCCCTCATTACTTTTTAAAGTTTTCTTTTAGTGGTAAATATTCCAATTTTTCCGCCTTAATTTCCTTAGTTGTCCATCCAGCTTCCACACAAATGTGATTATAATGAAAATGGCATAAGATGAATCCTTAGTGACTTTGAAATTATGCTTTGCCTAACCTTTTTCCTTACTGGTAATATAACTTAGTTTTTCTATATATTCTCCCTCTCCAGTTTCTTTTTATAGGAAGAAGCCAAAAAAAAAAAAAAAAAAAAAAAAAAGAAAAAAGAAAAATGATGTAGGTTCACTTCAAACAGAATAACAACTAAAATCATTGTGTCTAAATTTTTTTATTTGATTCAATTGATAAATAAATACAAGAGAATTTTTGTGAAACCACTGGTAATATAGTAAACTTTAAAGAATTTATTTCAATTTTACTCATTATATTTCTTGGAATGGGAATATATACATTCTTCAGCAATAAATGCTTAATGGTTTAAATTTGCACTTATCCCATTTGCAGAAACTTGAAAATCATTCCAATTAAATGAAAAAACAAAATTTTTTTCTCTAACAATTGAAATTATATCCAAAATAACACATTTACAATAGCCAAAACTTTCAGCCAAAAACCCAAATCTACAATCTCATTTAACAAAATGGCCTACATTTAAGTTATTTTGATTATTAATACTTTAAAAAAAATAAAAGGAAAGGTGGCTCTTAAAACAAGGCAGATTAGCAACTGAGTTTTCCCTTCTGGGCCCTCAAAGCTTTGCCTTTGATTATTATTTTTATTTCATCTTTTCTGAAATAGACAATTGCTCCAACTTGAAAGAAAGTTCACATGGACTTTTTGCACCATTTTCAGGAACAGCTCTTTCTACGTGGTGATGCATGCTAAGAACTTCCAACAATGAGAATCAGAAAGTGACCCACGATTAAAAAAAAAAAAAATCCTAAAAGTCTTACTACACAGTGGAATCTGGTATTCAAAATAATAGTGTTTTTTAATTACATGATATTTTTTCACAAACGTAGCACCTCATCAAATATCTGGTAAACACACTGAAATCACAATAAGGGTTGGGAGACCAACTTTCAAAAAGAATTGTTATTCACTTAAGATAACATTGCAAGACAAGTCTCAGGCACAATAAAGATTAGGAATGCAGTCTGTTGGTTCCCATGCTCCAGGGAATACTCCTCTGTATGGACACCATCCTATTAAGATGTGGTACTATGATAACAAAACCAACAAAGAGTAGCTAAACATTAAAATGGATACTGCTTTGCAAATAATCTGTTAAATGTGTTTGTAAAACTAAAAAACCTTCCAAAACATTAAGAGATATGATTATTTTATCTCCTTATTCCAGGTAATTCTGTTAAAAAGATAATAAATGACACCCAATTTATCTTATAAAGCCTCATTGTAAAAACTAATGTACTGAAATCCAGGAAAATTTAATTTTCATCTTAATTTAACAAAACTACCATTCATTTTAGTGAGTTTTCACAAACTGTACTCTTGACCTGAAGAATCACTTTTTTTATGCCTCGGAGACGGGGTGGTCTTTGTAGGGGACGGGGATGCAGTACCAGGCGAGTCGGTTCCTCCATCAGAAGTACTTGGTGATGATGCCAGATAGGGAACTTTCTTTCTTCCAAGGAATCCTCCCCCTTCAAATCCTCCTTTCTTCCTTAACTCTACTTTATTTTCATTTTCATCTTCTGATGACCTCTTCTTGGATTCAGAAAAAACTTCAGCTGTTTTATGTACCTCTAATCCACTATCCAATTCTTTCAAACTTCTGATTTCTGCTCCAGGAGACTTTCTCTCAGATATATTACATTCCCCTGTTGCCCCCTTCACTTCAGCTTGTATTGGACCCAAATTACCATTTTCAGGAACAGCTCTTTCTACATTTTTGTTCAAATTAATAGTCTGGAAGTCTCTATAACTATGAAAGCTCTCAGTCCTTCTTGCCCTTGCTAACAAAGGACTTTCTCTGTAAGGCCTCATGGAACCATAAGTAGCTGCTTCATGAATGGTTTCATGGTGCTGAAGCTGAAGGCTGAAAAAGGTTTTAAAAATTATAGTTCAGATTTCATTCACCTGCAATTTCTCAGGAGCATATCTCATTAATTAAACTACCAGTAAAAACATATATATAGTAATATTATACCCACATTTCTCCCTATAAACCTGTATTTATCAAAAGGGTGTGGTGGGTCATGCCTGTAATCCCAGCAACTGAAGAGGCTGAGGCAGGAGGATCACAAGTTCAAGGCTAGCCTGGGCAACTTAGATCCCATCTCAAAATAAAATAAAAAAGGGCTGGGGATGTAGCCCAGTGGTAGAGTGCCCCTGGGTTCAATCCTTGGTATCAAGGATTGAAATTTTTTTTTATTAAGCAGTCATATATAAATGTAAAATTACCAGCACAAATAATACCATAGATATATAGTTAAGCTAGACTTTTAAATATCTGGAGAAAAAAATAAAAATTTCAAAACCACCAAGGAATCAATATAATTCAGTTCTTCATATTTAAAAACATTTTGTTAATATGGGAAGAAAAAACAGGGCATACTATATCACTGTATTGAAATACATAGTGCCTAAAATATAAGATTATACAAGGTAATATAATCACTTTTGATTAATATTGTCCTGAAACAAGAATAAAAACTTATTTAAGCAAGGTGACATAGGATTTTCCTATTTTCTTTGAGTGAAATCTTAATCACACAATGGGCATTCCAATTGGCAGCAATTCACAAAGTAAATTAAAAGGCAAAAAGTGGTGACTGGGGTTAGGATGCAGAGGTAGAATGCATGCTTAGTACTAAGCATGAAGCCCTGGGTTCAATCCTCAGCCATAAAACAAACAAAACCCCCAAAACCAAAAGGAAAAAGAAAGAAAAAACTGGTTTCCTATGAAAAGAACCAGACAATGCCCAATGTATATAGATAAAGAAATTTGCTAAAATAGAAAAAAAGAATATTAACAAAGTCTGCACTGCTTTAAAAATATGGCTTTTAGAACAACTATGTGATTATGTCAGTTAATTTTCCCCCAAACAATCATACCCAGCTCTTCAACTTACCTAGAATTTGATTCTCGAAGGCGGCTATGCTGAACCACAGAAGTTGCTGGACTAATATTAGGTGTAGCACAGCGAGATGTGCTGAGATCACATTGATCTAGTAATTTGAGTAGTTCTTCTTCAGTTGGACCACCTACATCTTAGGAAAGCAAACAATCATTATAATCTCTGATGTTAAAAGCTTGCCCGGTGACAAACTTCTTTCCATGTGGGAACCTACCCTTATCTTCACTTTTATTAACCATATCCATAGCAGTGGTCAGATCCCACATTTGAATGCTGCCATTTGTATGGCCTGTGAACAAGTAGCGCCTTGGCCTTGAGCCCATCCTACTGGATCCCTCACATTCTCTCACTGTAAATGAGGATATTGTAGTACAGTCAACAGCTTGGATCTCACATATTCTGCAAAAGACATTGTACAGTTAAAACTGGGGGAAGAAATAGCATCTTAATAGTTAACATGTTCTGTTCTTATTTGCAAAGATACAGTTGAGTACACAGAGGTCAAAGAAAGTCAACATGAAGAAAATTCAAGTTTTGTTTCTTTGACACTAGAGAAAACAATGTATAAACTAACAGAAAAAAAGCAATACCTTAGGTTAAAAAAAACAGAGCTTTGATGAGAATGAACAATTCTTTAAAAAGAAGCTGTGAAAAAAGAAAGAAAGTATGATAGAAAAGATCTTTTTCAAGACATTAAAATTTATATGCAAATTTTAAAAATCTGAAACCAGGAAAACTACACCTCTCTATAGAGACAGAGATAGCCAATGTTGTATTCTCCATTAAGACACTCCTTATCAAAGCAGTTTTATAGCCATTTATTGATTTTCAAAAAGGATAAAAGAGCCTGAAATGGAACAATTATTATCCACCCTGACAAATGAGGAAACCAAAGGCTAATGTGAGCAAAGGATTTTTCCCAAAGCCATAAGGGTTAGATGAATTGTAATTCAGTGAATTATTTATCTCAGTTTACTTCATAACAGTGTTTGAGGCACTTATTTAAAAAAAGAAAAAAGAAAGAAAGAAACAATAAGTACCAAGCAAATGTAAGGTGAAAATTAAGGAGGAAGAGGAAATACCATCCAAATAAATATGAGAAACATAGTAGGAACAGAACGTGAAGCTTAGGTCAACTTCCTAGTAGGCAAGGCAAAAGGGGGCGGGGTGCGGTGTGGGGAGGGATGCAAATTCCTACATGCCCATATACAAGGTGAAACAGGCTATTCTAGTCTCACTCCTGATCTCAAGGAAAATGCTTTTTTCACCAGTGAGTCTGAGGTTTGAAACAATTATTTCCTAGACATTAGCAGATTAAGGAATTTCCCTCTTTTGGTTTAATTAACAGAATGGTTTTTATTTATTTATTTTTAGTTGTTAGATGGACACAATACCTTTATTTATTTTTTTTTAAGTGGTGCTGATCGAACCCAGTGCTTCACGCGTAAGTCTTGTGCTCTACCACTGAGCTACAACCCCAGTAGAATTTTTAAAAATCATAAATGTGGGCTGGGGATGTGGCTCAAGCGGTAGCGCGCTCGCCTGGCATGCATGCGGTCTGGGTTCAATCCTCAGCACCACATACAAACAAAGATGTTTTGTCCACTGAAAACTAAAAAATAAATATTAAAAAAAAATTCTCTCTCTCTCTCTTTAAAAAAAATCATAAATGAGTGTGTAATTGTCAAATGTTTTTTCTATTTATCAAGATAACTTTTCTTAATACTGTTAACAAGGTGAATAACATGTATTTTTTAATAATATTTGTAAATTGATTTTTCTTAAAGCTAGATTTTTGTCTTATGTTTAAAATAAACACATCAACATTTATATATGCATGAAAATACAAATGATTTTGCTTTTTTTTGTATAGGATAGACTCCTTAGGATATGTCTTCAAATTTTTCTACAAGTATTTCCTTTCATTTTACTTTTCCCTGTTTATAATCCCAATTCTCTTTAAATAGCACACTTTGGTTTACAAAAGCTTCATAAAGGGCTGGTCTTCTATTTGATTCTACAAAATAACTTCTGCTTGTTATTTTAATAACTATAGGACTTCCTTTGGAATGATACACTTAAAAATAAATAAAATTTGTTTTATCATGCAAAAATTGCAGTTGATTACATAATGTCTGAAATAACAGAGAGGGTGATGTGAAAAATTAATATAGAGATATACTACATTATCAGAGCATAATAGTTTAAATAAACATTTGGCAGCTTCTTCAATAAATATGCACTGAACACTAAATCACAATGATTTATAACATGCTGAAAAAAGGCAACCAAGAAATTTTAAAAACATCAATAGCATAAGTAACATTAAAAAGAAAACTAATAATGTGCTTAATGACTCTTGAAGAGGAATTTTAGTTTCTTCACTTGTTTAACATGCAAAAAATAGTTTTTAAAGAAATGCCAATCTGAGGTTACAAATAATATTTTAAAGGAAATAAAATTTCAGTCAATGCAAAAGGAAGAGAAAAACTTCTATTGAACAACTATTATAGTAAGGGATTATGCAAGATATTTCACATTTTTTGACTCATTTTACCTTGTCACATTACACCATCAAAATAGTTGAACCTTATTTTGTAAAGAAACCAAGGCTAAGAAAAACAAAGTAACTTAAGCTTATAGCCAATGAAAGGAGTGCCAAAATTAGAATTTTATTCATCTGTCTGTATCAAATTCTCTGTTCTTCACTTAATGTTTGAATAGAAATCATTTCTGAAGATGAAATCAGAAGAATACTGCCAGTATCATATAATGATAACAGCAGCATTCTCATTGTGCAAGTCAGGAGGTAAATACATAAAGGCAGCATTCTTGTTCTCATGGAGACAATTTCTTTCTATATTCACGTAGACAGAAGGCGGTAAATGCTATAAAATACGAAATGAAATGGGTGCTAAATGGTAAGCTGTGCCAAGATTATGCAAATTATAATTATTATTGATCAAGGTTTAACTGCTTTATCATTTTTATTCTACAAGGGAACACTATCAGAAAACCTGTAATATATTTTATGATATAATGTATACAATTTGTGATGAGATGGGAAATATTTACATTCTAGAGTGTTTGCTTTCTTAAGAAAAAATTGAATATTTTTAAGAAAAAATAGTTATGTTTGGACATGAAAGAAGTTTACTATGTCCCTTTTTTTTATTGTATCACTAGCTCTTCCTACCTGTCCACAGCATCTGTAAAAATCTTAATGAATCTTAGAGAGTAAGTGCTAAGTAAATTGTTTTAATGTTAATTTATAATAATAATAATGAGATAATGAATAGATGTCTCTCAATTTTTCTATTGCACTCTTTCATCAATATATATTATGCCATGCACTCTGTAAGATAGCATTTCTTCATCTTTAGAGTAAAGTATTACCTTTTCCCAGTAGATGAAAGTCTCACAAATAGTTTGTTAGTGATGGGAACAACTTTCTGGATAAACACCTGTTGATCATCTCGTTCTCCAAAAGGCCCTTGGTCATACAACAGAAAATGTCAAAAGAAGTTAATTAGAATGTAATTTAATTTTACAATAGGAACATTAATATTAATACCCCTCTACCAAAAAGAATTTCTCACATTACTAGTTTAGCATTGAGTTTCAAGTCAAAATCAGACACAAAAATTCAACAATTCAACTTGCATTAACATTTTTAGAATACACAATAATTCAAAATTATATTTTATGTACTAACACTATAAAAGCTGAAGGCAATAGTCTGAATAAAGAGCCACATTAAACAGCATTAGAAGGAGAGCTGTTAAAATATTTACTATCTTTGGGGATGTACTTAGATTCTTTTAACTTAAAAAGGGGATATGGAGGTATAGATCAGAGGTAGAATGAATACACCCTCAGCATGTACAAGGTCCTGGATTTGATCCCTAGCACTAAAGCAACAACAGCCCCCACTCTACCCCCCAAAAGGGGAGAGAATGTACAAAGTCAGTCACTTCATGTATTCATTTTACTTTTCTGAAAAGCCAACATGCAAAAATCAAAAATATAATTCTGTTTAACGCCACTAAACAGAAACAACTTCACAGAGTAATTGGTAAACTAAAACAGACATCAGCAGCAAAGTGTAATATGAAATCTACTTCAGGTTGAGTATCCCATATACAAAATGCTTGGAACTAGAAGTGTTTCAAATTTTGGATTTTTTCAGATTTTGGAAATTTGCATATACACAACAATGAGCTATTTTGGGGATGGAACCCAAGTCTAAATATGAAATTTGTGTTCCACATACACCTTATACATTGACTAAAGGAAATACTATATAATATTTCTAATAATTCTGTACATGAAATAAAGTTTCATGGTATAGGATTTTCTACTTTTCATGTTGGGGCTCAAAAAGTTTTGGATACTGAAGCATTTGGGATTTAGATTTTTGGAATAGGTACACACAATCTAACAAAGACAGATTCAATTATTTTCACTTTATTGTACTGAGCAAGGCAGGTACATACCTATTATATTTTAGAAAAATTCTGAACAACAACATAAGAAAAACTGTTAATATGCAAAACTTAAAGACACAATTTTAATAAATGTCTTCCTATTATACTCATTAGCTAAAGTACCAATTTATTTTCATATGAAGCATAAGATAAACAACAAAAATTTTAAAGACAATAATCCAAATTATCTCATATGAATCATGCCTATTTAATAAATGAAATATCTTTATGAGTAGTACTTTATTTTGCTTACTATGTGCCATAGTGTAAGTGCTTTATTCATCAAGTACTAATTCACCCTAATAATCATAATAACCATGTAAAGAAGGTCATATTATTATCACCATTTTACAGATGAGTAAAGTAAAGCACCAAGAGACTAGCTCACCAGAGGTCTCATAGGTCCTCTGGGATAGAGCGTGTTATGATTTGGATGTGAGTTGTCCCCCCAAAAGCTCACGTGTGAGACAATGCACAACAGTTCAGAGGAAAAAATGATTGGATTCTAAGAATCTTTGATTTAATCTTTGATTTAATCCTCTGATAGGGATTAATTGAGTGGTAACTAAAGTGGTAGGGTGTGGCTGAAGGAGGTGGAATTGGGGCATGGCTTTGAGTATGTATTTGTATCTGGCAAGTAAAGTCTCTCTCTCCCCTTCCTGATCACCCTGATGTGAGCTGCTTCCCTCTGCCACACTCTTTCTGCCATGGTGTTTAGCCTCACTACAAGCCCCAAGGAATGGAGCTGGCCTTCTCTGGACTAAGACCTCTGAAACCATGAGCCCTCAAGTAAACCTTTCCTCCTCTACAGTTGTTCTGGTCAGATCCTTTTAGTCACAAAATCAAAAAAGCTCACTAAAACACAGCTTGAACTCCGAGGAGCCCAAGCTATATGGTTCCAGGCTGCTGGCTCTTCACTAAACTATGCAGTTGCTGAATTATTGGAGAACCTTCTGATGTCTAAGTCTATTAGGAATGATAGTCCTCATTCAATAACTGTTAACAAAGTCAAAATAGTAAAATAGTAATGATGAATAAAATACGTAGGACTGAGAAGATTATGGAACTGTATCTTCACTCCCCTTAAACTTTATATTCACATTAAATGCTCCCATAACCTAACTGTTCATACCTTAATCATCTGATGACCTCAACCAATATATAGATTCTCCAAACTCTCCCAAATTGGCACCTTCCTTGGAACACAAAATAAGCTCATATCTTTTCTATTTTTGGTGGGGAGACAGGAAGAGGAATCAAAACTGAGCTCTGAACTCCCTACTTGCCTTTTAACTTTTTAATTTCATGGTCAACTCCAATATCTACTAATCCACTACACACTTCAATCTAGATTTCACCCACAGCATTCTCAACTGTGTTCCACTGTTCTGTTTGTCCATCCCTTACATTATTTATTTATTAATTTTAAGTATAAGAGGAAATAAAACTCTCTCTGCCCCCTTTATTTTAGTGGGCTTTAAAGTTAATTCACAGAATTGTTTGTTATTTTTATATTCACATTACACTTGTTTTCCCTGAACAATCCCTACCAGAGCTTTCACTGCTTATTATTATTTCGTACTGAGGATTGAACCCAGGGGTGTTTAACCATTGAGCCTTAACCCCAGCCATTCTTTTTTTATTTAGAAACAGGGTCTCACTGAGTTGCTAAGTGCCTTGCTAAGTTGCTGAGGCTCACTTTGAACTCTCAATCCTCCTGCTTCAGCCTCCCAAGCCACAGGGATTACAAGCATACACCACCAATTCCAGCTTCACTAATTCTTAAATGCTGATGACTCATAAACATAATTTCCAGTAAGGTCTCGTACCCTCATCCCTTCATATCATGGAATATCCACAGACACCACTGCTCAAAATATATCATCTAAATTCACCTTCCTTTTCAAAATAAGCCCCACTTTCTATATTTCTTTATTTCAGTTAACAGAATTCAGTTACTTCATTTCCCAAGTAAGACCCCTGAGTCAGCTTAGACTCCAACCTCTCTTGAACTTACCACATATGATCAATCACCACCATGCCCGTTAGTTTTTTTTTTAAATATAATTTTAGTTGTCAATGAACTTTTATTTATTTATATGTTGTGCTGAGAATCAAACCTAGTGCCTCATACATGCTAGGCAAGTGCTCTACCACTGAGCCATAACCCCAGCCTGCCCTTCAGTTCTTACTGAATGAGTTCTTTTTTTGATAACTAATAATGGGTGCCTTGCGTCACAGTTCTCTAAGCCTTCTTGGACATGCACATGAAAAATGAACTATAACACTAATTAGGTATCACTGTCAAAATTCTTCATAAGCTCCCCATTACTTATAAAGATAAAATCTAAATTCCTAAGTTTATTGTACAGAAAGGCCTTCCATTATGTGGCCTTTGCCTATCAACCCAGTCTTATCCCTATATTCTATAGTCCAGCACTTAATGACCTTTTTGACATTTTCCAAACTTTCCAGGTTCTCTGGGCCTGTGTTCTTTTAACATGTTCTTTTTGTTCTAGCATAAATGTTCCAACTCTAGAATCTCCAAAATCCAACAAAAACCTACTCATGCTGCATGTGTCAGTTCAAGCACTAAGACCTTGCTAAAGTGTTCTTTATGAATGTTAGTTTTCATCAATGCTAAGTAGGGATAATATCTACTTCATATTATCGTCAAGAAGATTATAAATATACTGTTGCTATCTCTGCTGAGTGCTTTTAGCTCCTTGCCCTTAAGCATAATTGCGCAAAATGCGATTGTTTTCTTTTTATTCCCACTGCAAGTACTATCAATTGATTTTCACTGTCCTGTATTTTTTTAGATTCCTAACGCCTGGAGAAAAACTACTAAATAATCACTTGTTGGATTAAAAAAATTCAAACTTCCAGTTCCCAGCAACATGTAGGGAAATAAGATCACACAGCAATTGCTAAAACTGAGGCAATGAACATTATTTTTACTAAATATACTAAGAGTGAGGTAGTACAATTGTTTTAAAGCATTTTGAAATCTTTACTATGGGAACATATTCGTAAATTTCCAGTATATGTAAAATTCATAGAAAATCAATTCTAATGTACTCCTTTTTATCGTTAATTTTCACTTACATAAAATAACTGGAAAGGTATATTAGGTAACCAATAGCTTCTAGAGAACTATTGTAGGAATAGTAAGATACAATTACACATACAGGAGATTCTTTCAAATGAGCCCTTGTGGGAAATAATCTGTCTCCATGATGACTCTGTATATGTATTTGTGTGTATGTGAGTTCTCATTCATAGTATGTATAGTATAGAGACAAATACGATTAACTTTGCATGCCTTTTACTGAAATCAGAGCATCAATGAAGACATAATACATTGTTTCCTAATGAATATTATAATGCCATCAAAATAACTGATTATTTTAAAGTATCAGCCTTTTTCTAGCTGCAAATTTTATTTTCAGATCAAATAAAAATATTAAAAGTTTTTGATGGTCATCATTGTACAAAATACATGTAGGAAGATGTGAATTTGGTGTCAACATACCTTATATACAAACAGAGATATGATAAATTGTGGTATAATGTGTATTAAGAATTGTAATGCAAAAAAAAAAAAAGAGTATGATGGCAAAATTTGGCATGAACATACGTTATATACAGAGTTATGAAAAATTGCGCTGGAAATGGATAATAATGGATATAATGCATTCCAATATTGTCATGTATGTAAGAAATAAATTTAAAAAAAATAAAAAGTTTCATGTATGTACGAAATAAATTTTAAAAATAAAAAATAAAAAAGTTTTAATATCAAGAATGGAAGCTAAAATAAAAATATTAAGTTTGAAATGTACACAGATATTATAGTTTTAGTTATAAACAAAAGTTGCTAGCATTTGAAGATGACATAAAGTGAGGAAACACTAATAAGATAAAAAATTTGCTCTTAACTTTTTTTTTAAATTTTAGTTTTAGATGGACATAATAACTTTATTAATTTTTTTTACGTGGGCTGAGGATCAAACTCAGTGCCTCACACGTGCCAGGCAAGCACTCCACTACTGAGCCCCAGCCCCAGCCCATCTTATATAACTTTTTAAACAATGAAAAAATACTTCAATATTATAAATGAATTCACAGAATCTAATGAGAAAAATGTACTAAAACTGTTTTGAGTTTCAAAATTGAAATAAAAAATTCATATTTAAAATTTATTTTTAGATTTACTATAGTTGATATATTTCTTCTGAACTATCCACATAATATTTGAAAATTCCCCCAAATAACCTAACTTACCTATGTCATTTCCAGAGGAATAGCTACCATGACTTTCTGTCTCCTCCAGAGACAATATCTTGAATGATGCTAAAGGAGTGGAACCTGGCTGAGTAGAGATCATTCCTCTGAATCGTGTTACTGTCCATGTGCGGACATGATTATTATCTGCACAGACTAGAAGAGAAAAAGAACACAAAAAGGTTACAAAGTACAGATTATAAGGGCAGTACCAAAATCACTTTTTTAAACACATTTAAGCTTTTCACTATGATATACATTAAATAGATCTTAGTACATTTTAAGTAGCAAATGACATATTTATCATAGAATTATACTCAAATTGTACCTAGCTGAAAAAGGTACAAATATAAGGTAGATCACTAAATATATGGTTTCTTATAAAAATAGACTGTAAGGTTTAAATATAGGAAAGGTTAAAGAAATGTATACATACGAGAAAAAATACTGATTATCCAAGAAAATACTGATTAGCCTATTCTTTGGTCAAACTACAGAGTTAACAGTTGCTTAGCTTATTTTTTAAAACTTAGAAACTGTTTCTGCTAATATTACTCAAATGTTAAATAGTCTAGATAAAGAGTTATATAAAAATTATTATTAAAAATGATATTTGTCAAATATAGGAACAGGAGCTATTTATTGCCTACTCATAGTTATATAAAGGAACATCAAAATTCTATATTAGAGCTCAGCATTATTTTTGAGAGTGTGCTTTAAGAAACTTGTTCCAATTAGTCTGTTTTTTGAATTTAAATACTATTCAATGGATATGTAATGAGATATTTCCTAGTCTATCTCCATTTTTTTTGTCTGAATAGGTACTCTATTAAAAATTTTACATCAAAAAATAATATCACTATTGCTTACATTTTTGGTATGCCTTTGTAAAAAAAATACTAATTTTTCATTTATAATGATTTTTGAAAATTTGTTAATGTTACAATGAGCTACAAACTCATCAGTAAACACTTATAAAATATCCCAAACTTCTTCCATATACACATACCATTTCCTACTGGTTTCTTATAAAATGACATTCCTTATGAAATATCAGTTATGTATTTTAAACCACACTTTAGAAAAATGATCTAGTTTTAGCAAACAGCAACAAGTAACTTCTGATTATTTTTTATTCTGATGCAACAAAATTCTCATTTCTCAGAGAATTTTTCTGATAAAAAAAAAAAAAGAAACATTTAGTTTCAGACTGTTTAATCAGTTACATGGGGAAAAAATTCCTGATTTTCACTATTAAGTTTACTGGGATTCAGAAAAATAAATACCTTTGGCTGACTCAACTGAGTCATAAGGACAATTTTGTTAATATTAATTAAGTAAAATTTTTTATTTCAGAAAGAAAGTGATTACATTTACACTGATATCCATCAGGTAGCAGAAAAACATAAATATGAATACATGAAGAACTCAAGATTTTTGAGTAAACTAGATAATTTTCTTGATTAGCCTATTTAAATTTCAAACCCACATGAAATTTTCATGTTAAAATACAAATTATAACAAGCAGTTCTTTAGCATCACATCCTACAATAACATTACAACCACCAAAATAACAGCAACTGCTACTATCTCTAAGCATTGTCATTTAAATATCACAACTACTGACAAAATAGTCTATATTCTCACAGAATTAAATTGCCTTATTTTATGCATCTGTTTATGCACATGTGCCAAGGACTGTGCTGAGAAAAGGTGAGAGAACAAAAGTTCCTACAGGTAGAACCTCCTTTCTTGAAGAGGGAAATAGGTGTTAAATGAACACATAAATGATCAAATGATAAGTCTTCAAAGAAAACAAACTATTAGAGAAAGTTACTGTTGATAGAGGTTTAGCTGATTTGTACTGGTGGCCAATGAACCCTCACTGAGGAGGTATTTGAAATGAGACCTGAGTAACAAGAAAGCAGCCAAAACATATCCAGAAGCAAAATATTTCAAATAAAATGAATAAAGAACAAAAATTCTAAAACATCTTTAGGAAACAGAAAGGTCTTGAGCAAGAGAAACATAGGTGGGGAATTAGGAAGCAACCTGAAAGGTAAATAGGATCTAGAATAGGAAAAGCCACACAGGCAATGGTAGAAATTTAAATTTATTTTTAAATACAATAGGAAGCCATTGGATATCAGGTCTGGATTATATTTCTAAGAGATATTTCTGCCTACTGTGTGGAATATGTACCACAGAGAGGCAAGATAAAAACATGTAAGAGTTGACAAGCTGCTACAATAACCTAAGGAAAAATGATAACAATGTGAATCACTAGACTGGTAGCAACAAAAAACCATCAGATTTGTGACACAGGATGCAGCAAAACCAATATAATTTATTGTTGGATTGCATGTACATGATGGAAAACATGAAAGAAAAAATCAAGAGCAGTTCCTATACTTTTTTAAATAAATGAATAGATAATAATATTTTAATACTTGTATGGTTTTTTGAATCAGCAGCTAATCAATCATTAAAATGTTCTGTTTTATCTAGTTTCAATTTGAGTTGCCTATTAAATGTAATCCAGTGATACAGACACTAGGTACACAAATTTCCACTCCCTGGATGACCACAAGTCAAAGAAGTATGGGGTAACTGTCAATATAGATAATAATTACTACTCAAATCACCAGATAAGATAAGTAAAACAAAAATCCTCCAGGGAAATCCAACATTTAGCAATTGGACAAAAGAGAAACCAGCTCCCCAGTGGGGCAGGTGAGTGTCAGATGAGTATTGCTTTATGAAAGCCTGAAGTAGAGACTGTTTTAGGAAGGCCTACTTACACCCCAAGCAATCAGACACGTGAGTTCATTTATTCATCCATGGACAAGATTTTGGCTCCACTTGGTGTTTGATCATACAGAGAAAAACGTATCACCTTTTAGACATTCTTAAATAAACAAACACATTGTGGGAAAATGCTCATAAAAATTTTAAGTTGGACAGGAATTGCTGTACAAAAGAGGTAAATGTTAGACTCCTCTAAAAAGCAAACTCGACTGATATACCTAACACATTATTCAAGAAGTTTTTTTAGAAATCTTGTATACAACAAATTTCTCAAGGGAATTTTACTTTGTGATCAAAAAGTAGTACTTGTTAAACAACAAAATTAGTATCCAATTTTCATATATCTAGGATCCAAATATGTGACTATATAAAATCATTTAAAAATTTTTATGGCTATAAGGAGCCACAAACCCACAAAAAATATTATTTTTTAAATAATCTTTTTATACAGTCTACTAATTCTCAATATTTTTATGATGATCAAACAGTAAAATAGACATCTAAATCTACTTTAGCATTATAACTGGTTGATAAGATAATCAACCAAATTTATATTAAAAATTAAACTTATAAAGCTTCTAAGTAAAAAAATTCAACAGGGTTATAAATATTTTCAAATAAAATATACCATAAGAACAAAATGTTAGAACAGAGAATAAATAAGAGATAAGATAGCTCCTAAATCTGTATATCCTACAACCAGGCAAAGTCAAAGAAATCTAAAAACAGTCATAACATTTCTCAGTTATTAAACTTTTCTATCATTTCTTTTACTATATTTTCCTCACATAAAACTCTGCTAATAGTCTTAGTTTGTAAGAGTATAGAAAATAACGCACAGGGCAAAAGTTCACAAGGGGGAACTGCTTATTGGTACTAACAGAATCACTTTACCAGATACAAGATGCTTCTCTGACAGCATGATTTTTGTAACAGGGCTTCGGTGAACTGTGAAAGTCTGAAAAAGCTGAGGACCCGACCCAACTGTCTCTGGGTGCTGTACAATCACTCGTACTGCTCCAGAACTTGTACCATAGGCAATCTCAATCCAGTTACCACTGACACCTACACAAAGTCAAAAGTCAACACGTGGTATATTAGGCAAAAATAAAAAGAAAGTTACCCTTGCGAAGTTCCCTGTGATATCAGATGCAGAATAGGATTCAGAGCTTATGTGCAAAATCCACTCAAAGAAATCTTAAGACATCTCTGCCATCTTAAAATCAATATTTTCTTTACAAATCTTTTCTAACACTTGCTCCAAGATAAATTGCTCACCTCTTCCCTTGTACTATACATTAGGTTCTATCATGGTAATAACACACTAATCCCACACTTTTTTTTCATGTATACCTGAGTCTATTCCTTATTGTTAAGAGACTGAATCATAATCATTGTTTTGTCACCTTAAAGAGTGAATGAAACACAGAAGGGACTCAATACATGTTTAAAGAATTAGTAAGTCTGCAATGCCAAGACTGCCACTAAAACAATATTCCATATAACTTCTCACCTAGAATGAACATCCCTTTTACTTGTCACAATACTGAATCATTCTTGAATAATCAAGTATTAAATATACTACTTAATACTTAACAGTTTCAAAACATTAGACTATGGAATAAATACACTCATTATATTTCTTATACGGCTTCTTCTAATGATGTAAGGTTCAGCACGAATTTAAAGACAAGATGGAGCTCAGTGACCTAAAACAAAAGTGCTTTGATTTATAAAACTTTCCTAGTTTTATCTCCACTTATAAATTAGATTGGGGGGGACCCACACCCCATTCTATTATTTCTAGAGCAGGGGCAGGAAAACTTTCCATAAAAGGACAAATAGAAAATACTTTAAATTTTGCATGCCATACTGACTCTGTTACAACCGCTCAACTCTCATTGAGACAGAAAAGCAACCATAGACAACACATAAAACTTTTAACAAAAACAGCTGGCTGGGGCAGCATTCCACAGTTTGCTGACCTTTCTTCAAGAGCAATATAGTTTAAATCCTACTACAATTTCAATCCCATTCATCTGTTACACTAGAAAAATTTTTTCACAATAGAGGTCATTCCTTTAATGAATTCAAAAATTCTTAACATTTACAGAAGCAGTCTATTAATTTTATTACAATGGCCTCTGAAAGGAAATCGAAGTTATACATATTTAACTTCTAAATAAAATGTCTTTTTCCATAACTTAAATTTTAAAATTCCCAAGGTGGGTTGGGTGTGTAACTCAATGGTAGAGTGCTCACTTAGTAGGCATAATGCCCTGGGTTAAAATTAAAAGAAAAAAAATTCCAATTCAAACACATACTCTTCAAAGATTGCTTCACTGGTGTTGCTGCTGCTACTATTAATAAATTAAAGCTCCTAATTTCAAAGCAAAATCAGTTATTTTAATACCAACATAAATGCAAAAGAACAATAAGAAAGCACCAAGTTAGTTTTACCCAGCTGCATAGTCAACTATAAATAAAAACACATTCTCAAAAGAAATTTACAATAAATTTACAATAAATGGCCATGTACTAACTTGTTTTGGGTGTGAGGTAAACACTCAGAGCAGTAATAGCATCATTTGAAGGATCATGATAGAGTTCAGTTACAAGAAGATCATTATCCTTCATTCGCAAAGGGAACTTCTGCATATCTAAAACATAAAAATTTTAAATAGCAATAAATAATATATCTATTTAAAATTTTAAAAGTAATGTTTTCCTGTTTTCACTTAAATAATAATTAAAATAGGAGCATTTTAAGTGTCTATATACTTACCTATATAATATATTGATCCATTGTTACATCCCAATAGGAGGAATGACCCAGCAGTGTCATAACTAGTTATAGGAACAACGTCTTGAACCTAATGTGATGAAATTATTAGATGTTAAAAGTAATTATAATTTCTATTTTCCACTCAACTTCCTCAAAATTTTGATTCTTTTGATAAAAAGCAACAAATACCCAATTTTTGTAGAGCTCAGAAAATAAACCTTCTTTATGTACACATGCACACACATATGCCACAGGGAACTCTAAAAGCCATCAATATAGTTTCTTTTAATTTTTTTTTAAATTATTTTTCCAACACTAGCATTCTGCTTTCTGAAGTTTTATGAATATCTCCTTTTGCTGCATGTGGTCACTAGATCACAGCCCTCTGGAAATGGAAGGCCAAGTCTCATAAGAACCTCTGAGCCTTTCTCTTTCTGAGATTAAATGATCTGCCCAAAGTCACAGAGTAAGTAAGGAATAGAATTATAACTAGTAAACAAAGGAAGTGATTTTTAGATGTTATTAGATCCCTTGACAATTTATTCTCTTTTCTGTGAAAGGTAGCATTCACTATTTTTATTCTCCTTACTAAAGCTTTTCATCTATTTTCTAGGAAATGACAGGCATACAAAGTCTCCTATATTTGTACTGGAGTAAAAAATAGATCTTTCAAACCAATCAACCTAGTTTGCAAACTAATAACTGCCTATATATATGTTAAGATAAAAAACAAATGACATGAGTTTTATTATAAAGCAAACAGAACACAAAAAATTAAGTGGCAACAAGTGAGTTTAAAATGAATCTTCCCTTTCTATAGCCAAGTCAGAAAGGGATGTGAACTTCATAGTTGACATTTAAAGAAATATCAAATACCAAGTTTCACATACAAAAGTCAAAATGAGATTTTTTTAATGATTTGGAATTTAAAAATGTTAAAAGAACTTTTATTTGTCATATTTGGTTTTTATCTGAAAGGGTAAAGCCTAAACATCATCTGTCTAATGAGTGCACTTTTATGTACCAAATATTATCCAAGAAAACAACGAAGAACTTAAGTGGAGGTAAGGGACGTGAGAGAAAGAAAAAGAAACAATCATAGAAAAAGAGGCATGAAAATAGGATGTGCAATATAGTCACGAGGAGGGAGGAAAGACTGTCATCTCAGTATTGGTGAGAGCATAGGCCAACAGAGTGCTCACAGAGCAAGTGGAATCGGAAAATGAAGTCATCCAAGAGTGAGGTAGAGAAAGGGGAAGGGAATGTTTGACCCGACAAGTAAAAAAGTACAGAATCCATTTTAATTAAAAAATAAACAAATGAGAAAACTTTAAAATAATGATTCCTCTAAGCCATTCATATACAAGACGTACACAGTGTCATGATACGAGCCACAGTAGAAATATCTCTGCAAAGTACCACATCACCACACCCTAACTCCAGGTCAGGCTTTTCAAAGAGCCAATGCCAGCATGTCCTGTAGCAGGTGGACACTGTAAACCTTTCAGTGACAGGAATAAAAAATACGCTTTTATGCCAGTGAACCATTTTCTCACCTCAGGCAGCTGGAATCCTTTTAGCTCCAGCAGCACTACAGGAAGAATTTTAACTCCTACCCCAGAAGTGGAAAATAGGGGCAGATAAGGCCATGAGATTCCTCTCCCATTAGATTAATATTTCAATGAAAGATTGGGAGCAGCCTTGAGCTTCCCAAGGCTCATCTAAGAAAACCATTTTTATCATTTGTTCTCTGGGAGGATGGGCTCTAGGATTAGCACATTCTTACCTCATTTACTGCAATCCTTAATCACATCCTGCTTTTTTCCCACATCTATACCTCAGTACTGGTAGAACAGAGAAAGTAGAAGATGAGTAGGATTACAGAGAAGTTAGTACTGCCGAGTGTAAAAATAAGGAGAGAGCCATTATGGGGCCTCCTCTTCCTTATCTTGCCAAGTCAAGTAGGAACCAGAGAAACTTCACTGCTCAGTACTTTGGGTTCAGTCACATAAGTCACAGACATAAATTGGAAGTGGATTTTTATCTCCTCAAGAAGCACCCAGAAATCAACGTTAATTTCTTGGTGTAAATTTAAGTGATTTAAAATTTAGAAATAATGTTTATCTTTTCAACAGTATAAGGCCCCTAGAAACGTTTGTCCACAATCTCTATCCTGGTAAAAATCATTATTTTTATAAGTATGTTTTTACCTTTATCTATTACTTTTTAAATAATCACTTATCTAAATTTATCAGCATACCAACTTCTTTCCTAACCACTGCTTACTGAGTGACACTCCTTCCCCTTCAAATATAAATAATAATCTTTATCAAAAAAGTATTTCTTTAGTCCTTTTATTGAGGATTACGTTCATAATAATTTTTATGTTCATAATAACCAGGGGCTATGAGCTCACTTTCCATAGAAATCATTTCTGTGGATGTCTTATGCGCCCTCTTTTGTAAAAGTGTCCCATTTAGTTTTGTATTTACATCTAGGAATGTAACTGGTCCTATGTGAGTTTCTCAAATTGGAGGTTTTATACCACAAAGGCATAGCTTTGTGCTTTAATTCACATACTTGTTTTCCTAATTTGAATATTTTGGTTTGATTTCTCATGGAAGGTTTCTCTCTGCACCACTACTTTCAATCTAACCAGACACATGTAAAACTTTCTTCCAAAAATATTGAATGACATTTTTTCAGTCTTCATTTTAGGGACTGAGGGAGACCTTTAAAAAGATTCAGATTTTTGCAAGATACTCAATTTCTACTTTCCCATGAAGCCATGTTTTTATTGCTAAAATTCTAAGCCCTAGAGCTTTTATCTTGATACATGGGATGCAACTATGCATAAACAAATAACTTAACATTTAAATAAGTGCAATATATAGTTTTAATATTTGTACCCAGTATTTTTATAAGCAGAAAGGGGAGAGAAAAGCTTGCGTCAGCTAATTCAATTATCTTACTGTAAATTCTAAGTAAATATAACATACTAAGACAATGGTCACTATATAATAACAGATACCTAAAAATCAATCCTCTCCCCCACTGAATAGTGGGTTCAGAATTCCAATGCTCACCTTATTCCTATTCCTAACATGCAAGGATTTGTAAACCCTATTAATAACACAACATTTTTGATGTCAGTGCTAGAAATGCCTTATGTTGCGAGAGAAGCTAAATCAAATGAGCTTTCCTAATTCTTGTCCATTCTAACCCATAAGACCATAAAAATCCAATTCTTGGTCAAGAGCCAATATTTCCTCCTCAGTCTCTACTGTTCGTTTAGAGGACAGGCTCTCAGTGAAATGACAAATTTAACTGAAGATCTCTAGTCCTCAAAACGGACACAAGGAGAGTTTTGATCCTTTATACAGGTTTTCTAGGATTAGCTTCCTACACTGTTTTGAAATGAGAAAAAAATATACATAATCTATGTTTCCAAAATATATTTAAAGTTAAACTCAATGACTTGGTAAATGTTATCTAAAAGTTACTATTCTTCTATGTAATTTAGCAAAGACTTAGTATCTGACATCACTAATGACTTTTTTATTATTAATCTTTAGAATAATTGTGAGTTTGTGTGTGTATATTGTGTGAAGGAGGAGATTATAAAAGGGAATAAGAAGCTGAAATCTTTCTTTAAAGTTATTCTTACCTAAATTAGATTTGTTATAAAAACAAGTTTCACATTAGCTTTTAAGCTTAAGTACACACACACACACACACACACAAAGTATATCAGATTAACACACACACACACACACACACAGTTAAGTGGTTTATCTGATTCAAATACTTTAAATCAATCTGGATTATACATCTAGAATAAAAAATGCAAGGTTTGTCCTGTATACTTTCTGTGTAACTCATGGGCAGAACAATTGCTAAAGGTCAAATCACAACTTATTCAACTAGTGTTACAGCAGTCATGGGAGTCAGCCTCCGGTCAGAATTGTCTGTTGAGATCTGCATATCAGAAGCTGAGATTTTATTACATTCCATCTCTGCAATGCACCATAAAGAAATTCAGTTAACTGGGTCAGAAGGCTTGTTTGCAGCATGAATGGTCAACTTTCCCAAGGTCTTCCTGAAATATGTAACAAATCTACTTTGTCAGATACAGTTTTTAATTCATGCATACACCAAGCAAGAAGCATCAGGTTATATATGGGATCAAAAAGTTTAAGCCTGCCTATCCACTTTGAGGATACTAGTACAGGATTCAGGATCTTAAAGATATTAAAACCTTAATATATAGTTTCAAAATGTTAGTAAAAAATAAAAAAGGTAATCAAGAAGCATGTTACTTTATGAACCATAAATATATTTTAGCACTTTTATGGCAGACAGTTTAGTTTTTTTTCTCCCCGCCATTAAAACTGAAACTTGGCATAATTAGCAAAGTAACCCACCTCAGAGAACTTCCACAAATCAGTAAAACTCACGTTCTTTAAAGAAATACCACCAGCTAAAGAATCCTTCTGATCAACTTCTCTCTACCATCTAGAGTAGTCCTTGGCTCATTATTTTTATGCTGACAACCAGTATAATGCTGTGCCAATGCGGAAAGTCCATTATAGCTAATCTTTCTTTCCACAAACATGACTTCTATATCTTCATTGAAAATGAAACCCAATTTCCCTGGGACTGTGATTCCTTTAATTGGAAATCATTCGTTTTTCTCACAATCTCCCCAGTATCTCAGAGTTGTAAGTTCTCAAGAATGTTTCTTCATAACCTCAACTTTCACATCACAACTCTGCTCAGAATGTGCTTTTCAGATCAACCTATCATCTTTACTAAGAATCTTGGTGCCTGGATCAGTTTATTTTTTCTCCCATTCTCTAGTACTTGATATCCTGGCACCTATTGATATTCCTTACAGTTCCTTGACCCCAAATGCAATATGGTCACTCATCAGTATCAATGGGGGACTGTTCCAAGACTCACAAAGATACCAAAATTCTTGGATGCTCAAATATAAAATGTCACAGTATTTACATACAACATACATATAACCCTCCCATATACTTTAAATCATCTCTAGATTATGTATATACATATAAATAGTTGTTAAACTCTATCTTTTAGAAAAAGTGTTAAGGAAAAATCTTTGTGCATGTTCAATACAGAATCTCTGTACATGATCAATACAGATCCAGTTTTTCTGTTTTCGAAACTTTTAATCATAGATGGTTGAATTTGTAGATAAAAAAAATCAATGGAGATGGAGGGTTGACTGTACTTCTATCTCTAAGTCAGTTGAACAAATTAAACTGGCTTTATCATTGAGACCTGCACCAACTCTAAAACTTTAAATTATATCTTTGATAATAACCCCCTATACTTCCAACAACTCTATTTCTTGTAAGTCATCAATCTGCTTATCTTTCCTCTAGTCCTTTACATCACTGCATCCTTTTTTGCCTACCAAGCACTTCCTTATTACCATCTTTTGATCTCAGTTTCAGTTACCTTGGCATTTTTACAATCTGTCATTCCCTGGCATGTGGTATCCACATTAATAAAGCTGTTATGATTTAGGCACAAGGTGTTACCCAAAAGTTCATGTGTGAGACAACGAAAATATCTTCAGAGGTGAAAGATTATGAGAGTTATGACTTAATTAGTGGATTAATGCACTTCAATGGATTAACTGGGCAGCAACATAGGCAAGTAGAATATGGCTGGAGGAGGTAGATCACTGGCATGCCTTTGGGATTTCTGTTGTCCCTGGTGAGCTTCCAAGTTGTCTCTGCTTCTGTGTTGCCATGTCCTCAGCTGTTTTCTTCCACCATGCTACCTCATCTTAGGCCCAGAGCTATGGATTCAGCCATCTACTGACTGAGACCTTTGAAATCATGGCCAAAATAAACTTTTCCTCCTCTTTGCTGTTTTTGTCAGTTTTTTTGGTCACGGAAATGCAAAAGATGACTAAGACAAACTCAATCCTAAATCAAGTAAATACTGTTTTCTTTTCTCTTGTTCTGAACACTAATGGAAAAACTCTTATTATCCAGGTCCACTGCAGATACACAATTTATAATCTATGATACATATTTCCAATGTGTTTCTTTTTACTCTTTTCTCCTAAACTATCACAGAGAAAGACAAGTCTCTACTCTCTATTGGCCCAATCTCTCTGGCTGTGCTCCAGATTCCACACATTCCTGACTTTTGTGGGACCAAAAATCATCTCCATTCTTTCAATCTTCAGGAGCTTTCTCTGCAACTTCCCTCTCTGGCTATAAGCATGTCTTAAGCATCTCTTAACCAAGAGAAAAAAATAAAATATAGCACCAAGCTGCTGCTGCTTCTTTTTTTCAATCTAGCCTTAATTATTGTCATTTTTGTTTCTGGTTTTCTTTTTCACCACACTTCTTGAAAGATAATTCTGAATTTTCTGTCTCTTTTAGTTCCTCAGTTCTTGCAATCTGGCTTTTTCTCACCAAAACCTAATTAAGACTTATTTGCAAATGATATCCTACTGCCAAAATGAATTTCCTTTCTCAATTATTTCATATGTGTTCCCCTTTGAGTTTTAGTTCCTCTAGAGTTTTCTGTTCTTTTATATACCTTTCTCAATGAAAAATGTTATCAGTTCTTATCTTTTAAATTACCAAGGAGGTAATAAGGGTTTGGAATTTATTTCTAGCCCCTTCTTCTTTCTAAATTTCAAAGGAATATTCCCAGCTATCCTCTGAACACCTGCACTTGGATGCACATAAGAATTGCATATTTTTTATTTCTCACATTACCCACCAATATATATGTTTCTCTGTCCATGTTCTCTATCAATTTAAAATAGTGCTAGCTATTCAACAGTCAAAACTGAAAAACCAAAACTAGAAATACACCTTTCTTTTTGTAATTTCCCAGCTCAACCACATTTTGGTCCTGTCATTTTAGAAAGTCTAAGAAATGTTTTTCAAACAGATTCACCTTTGCCATCTTTGAGACCACTATCATTAGCTGGGACTCTGGTATCCTTTTGCAGGATTCCTGTAGTAGACTCCCCATGGTCTCCAATCCACCTTCCATTTTAGCTACCAGTATTGATGTTCTAAACCATGGATTCTTCTGGAGAGTCCTTAATTTTTTCTCTTCAGAGTTATGTAGTAACCGTTTTTTAGTCTTATCTTCTTATTCTTCTCAGGTACTTCAGAATATTTAGCCTACCCTCTTCTCTGAACAGGTCATATATTTTCTTTCTTTCTTTTTGGTACTGAGAATTGAACCTGGAGGTGCTCTACAACTAAGCTACATCCCTAATCCTTTTTATTTTTTATTTTGAGACAGGGCATTGCTAAATTGCTGAGGCTAGCCTCAAACTTGCCATCCTCCTGCCTCAGTCCTGAGTCACTGGGAGTACAGACATGCATCACCATGTCTAGCAGATCACATGGTCTCATACAGATCTGTGCTTCCATACAAAAAATGATGTTTGCCTGGACTACCATGTCTACAACATGAAAGGTAAAAGGAATCCAAAGAAATGAAGAAGTGCCAAGCCAGTTAAAAACTATTCATTTTCCAAAGTAACATATTTCTTAAAAAAAGTAAAATTTGTATTCAGAAGCATCTAAATATATTCAATATTATGTATAATAAAAAACAGTATGTAGTCTACAAGGAAAAAAACAAATGCATGACCAGCATAAGTTTCAGAAATATTTTCATTTCTGTAATAAGCTTCAGTTAAAACTAACCTGCCAGTGCTGAGTGACAGCATTCCACACTCCTACTTTCCCTGTATGACTCGTGGCCACCAACTGGTTACCAATAAAGAAGAGGGCATCTACAGGAACACCAAGGCTGAACACTCCTTAAATGACAGAATAAATAAAGAGGTTAACCAGTGACCATGTTTACAATTAGCCAAAACCTATATTTAAAACATCTTAAAGATGACTAATTTAAATCCATTCTCTTTTATATAAATTAAGTGCTAGACTCAGAGATCAGAAATACAAACATGATAAGCTCTTAAGAAGTTTATAGAACTCCTTAACCAAAGTATGCTCCAAGTCATCTCACACTGCTATAATATCTCATTATCTGGAGCTGTGGTTCTTAATTCTATCTGATCATCAAAATATCCTGGCAGATTTAAAGTGAACAAAATAAAAAGGATCTTAGGATCCATGCTGGACCCAATAAATCAGAAAACCCACTGCATTTTTATATCTATAGGAAATTTAAATGCAGCTTGCTCATGGACCTGATATTTGGGAACCACTGTTCTGAACAAAAACCTGGCAGTTTCAATATCCAGAATTTATCTAAAAATCTGGAAATAAGTCACACTATACTCAAACATTCAGGCCTTTTACTCAGAGCTTATTTTAAACCTGTTTCCAAGCATTTCAATTTCAATTTAATTAATTTGAAAGACATTACAATAGGCCTTGGAATTAAAAAAAAACACAAGACAATGAGAAATTATTAGGAACTTACAGTGTAGCAGAGAGAAAACTGCAAATAACCAACTATAATATAATGCAAAAATAATAATAGAATACACAGGGTACAGTAATATCCAGAGGAGTAAAAATGAATAGGTAAAGGGTCTGAAAATATATCTTAGAAAAGAAGCCTTATGAGAGTTGGGTTTGTGAAAAGGTTAACAGAAGTTCAACAAATTGGGCAACTAGGAATGGGTAAGCCCAAGGAATATGAGGGAAGGGAAGAGGGAGTATAGGAGAAGGAGGTTGTAAGGAGCAAATATTCTATATTAATATCAAAAGAGACAAGAATGGCTACGCAAAGAATTCTAAGCTCACTTTGGAATGGCATATATGCCCTATACAATGTCTATCTTTAGTAGAGCACTACACTAGAGTCAGGAGAACCTGGGCTGATCCTCTCTCAACGTACTTTTGTGTGCCACCTTTCTGGCTCTTACTTACCTCACCTACAAAACAGAGTCCAAGTTAAAAGTCTCAATACCATTTTCACCTTAAAAATGTTCATAATTCAATTCTAGCACTTAAAAAATATTATCTTAATTATCTGAAAAGCAGCTATGAGAACTATCTTTTCATTTAATAATGCTATAAAACAAGTCTTACCTATAAAATATTGTTTTATGTCTTTATGCTATTTCAAATATCAGTTTATTTCAAAAAAGTATGCATATATGAACAATTTTCTCAGAATTTAACTGAGGAAAAAAAAAAAAA
Source organism: Marmota monax (assembly GCF_021218885.2). Classification (NCBI taxonomy): domain Eukaryota; kingdom Metazoa; phylum Chordata; class Mammalia; order Rodentia; family Sciuridae; genus Marmota; species Marmota monax. The sequence goes on along the minus strand of NW_026695231.1, from coordinate 2,999,331 downwards.
GACACAGAAGGCCTTGAAGAAGGGCTGGGCATGCAGCTCAGTGGTAGAGCACTTCACCTAGCATGCATAAGGCCCTGGTACTATTACCAATACTGCAAAAATATTAAATAAATAAAAAATAAAAGGCCTTAAAGAACTCACGGGAAAAAAAATAAATAAATACAATTGCAGTGCATTTTAAAAGCCTAAGCTAAAAAAGATTACCAACTTCTTTCAAATCAGTGCTAGGTATTCTCTTTTTGTTCAAGACTACACTACATACAAGACCAGCGGCACTCAACATATTGAAAATTCTTAATCAATTTTGAAAAAGTTGGCCATCTAGCAGGAAGAAAGATGACATATACTAGACAAAAAGAAAAAAAAAAGAAGACTGGCAAGTGCTAGGAATATTTCTACATATTTTTAAATTTAATTAATTTCTATACATTAAATAATTTAAATTAATTTCTACAAATTAATTAATTTTATACGTTTTAAATTTAAATTAAATTGTATGTAAAAGATATTTACATAAACATACACATGAATATACCACCTCAGTCCAACCAGACAACCTAAAAGACAGAACAAAATAAAAACACAAAAAAAAGGCTAATAAGCCCTTTGATCAAAATTGGTTAAAAAAATAAACCTCTCACTTCAAAGCAGAAAGTAATTATCTTACATTCTATACAGTTTTAGAGATTATCACATCATGGAACTTTAATTTTGATGCCAAACAATTTTTCAAAATATGTGAAGCTAACTATATTCAGTCCTGTGGTCTATGTAAAAGGCAGAAATAAAAAGAGGAAACCAACTAGCTTTTATTACTCTACAGAACGATGAGGTTCTGGGAAATCAAGGAAGATATTCTTAATGGTCTCATGAAATTTAAAGTGTCACTCCTGCTTAGGGTCAAGAATTCTGACCACTTCCATAGGGAAGACAGGAGTACAAATAATGACAAGTTCCTGTCTTAACAGGCCTGCTCAGTAAAATATTGCTTGCAGCAGCAATCCAGAAGTGCTGTTATAATGAAGGGAGTTCAGTCTCTAGGAGAGCTCTATCATGGATCCACCAGCCCTAACTATTTTCTCTGGGTGGTATTGTCAAGTTCTGAAGAACATTTGTAACAACCAAATGGTTTCTTTTACAAGGCATGAACAAATCACTATTATACCACCTCACACCATAGCTACCTATCATGTTATCCTTTGAAAACAAAGTTGAAACAAAATCTCCTTCATTTATTGCTATATTAGAAACTGCAACTTGAAAAAGCAAAAAATAAAATAACAACTGGTCTCCTTTCTGTATAATTACAAGGGTTTTTAATTTCAAAACTGTAATATTAAAATTTGTTCTGAGGTTGACAGGTAGAACTTACGCTGGAATAAATTGTACCCAATCATTCCTCACTTTGAAATAAACACACAAACAAAAACTAGACAAGACCCATCAGCCAGTGTTTTTAGGCACTGGACAACAGGCAGTGTTGTACTTGAGAGATGGGAAACACACAAGAAAAGCACAGGAAACTGTGCCAGGATGGGAGTGGGAAGAAAGTTACACAGGGGTTTCCCTAAGGTCCTGGCTCCTTACTAAGGCCAAACTGCAGCTGGTCAGGATGAGACTCCCAAGAATAAAAGAAAAGGGCTGCTATAGGAAGAACTGAGAGCTACTAGAGATCTGAGAGGTCATATGTGAATTACAGCTCAATGAAAGTGGTTATCCTTTGCTGTACACCTCAGGTTAAGACTACAGAAAGGCAACTTTTAAAAAAAAATTAAAAATAAAGATGAAAAAGGCTACCTACCCGTAACAAAGCTTGCACGTGCACACACACACACACACACACACACAAGTCTAATAGGATCAAAACAATCCTCCCATAATAATGTAACCACTTGCCAAAACAAAATCCACATTTTTTAAAGGAAGGCAGCATAATCCATAAACCCTATATAACTTATCAGGCACATGTGCAAGACATACTCAAAATATCCTAAACATGTGAAGAGCCAAGAAAATGTGACCCGAAACAAAACACCTGGGTATTGGAATTACCAGACAAAAGCTTTAATCAAACCATTAATATGTTTGTTAGATTTAACAAAGAGGGAACATAATAGCCAAAAAGATGAATCTCAGCAGAGAAACAAACTATAAAATAGAATTAAAGGAGTAATTCTACAACTAAAAAGTCAAACCTTTCAAATGCATACTCACTAGAAAGGATTAATTATAAATTGATTACTGTAGAAAACAGGCAAAAGCCATTAAAAGTAGATAAACAGTGTATCTAGAAAACAGAAACTAGTGGTGGGGCTGGGAGACAAAGCTTCACTGACCTGTAGGCCACTATAAAATGTTCTAATATCAGTCTCAAAAGGAGGAGGTTGAAGGAAGAAAGACATGGGGGAGGAGGATACAGGCTTCCCTCAGTTATGTCAATCAAATCTAGAATATATAAAGAATGCTTAGAAACCAATAGTAGGACGACAACTTCATAAAAAAGAAAGTCAATACTTTAGGACATTTCTGAAAAAAAATATACAAATGGTCATTATCACATGAAAAAGTGCTGAGCATCATTTGTAATCAGGAAAATGTAACTAAAAATCACCATTAAAATGAGAATTATAGCATGACTGTATGCTGATGAAATGATTCAACCCAGTAGGAAGCCTGTATGATGAAGAAAAGAGTGGGGATAACTACTAGAACAATGTCCTTGAGTAGACAAGAGGAGTTAGAACCAAGTGCGCAGTTGGAGAAGTTGGCTTTCGAGAACAGAGACAATTTAATCACAGTTAATAAATGGGCACAATAGAGATTGTAAGCACCAATACACACAGATGAGCAGATATAATACTAAGAACTTACACAGAAAATCATTTTTTATTTTCTCAGTATGAAAAGAGAAGGTGTTGACTACTTAGGAAGAAAGCAAAAAGTATAAAAAATCTATGAGAGTCACAGAGAATTGACAAGAATAATACAAGATTGTTGGGTAGTTTTAAAGGCTCACTTAACATTAGTGCTTTGTGTGTGTGTCCCATGTGCCCATTTCTTTTCCTAGCAGTATTTAGCCACAGAGATAGAAAGGTGGATCTGGCCAAGGTTTGTTTTTTCCGGGTTAAGCAAAGTGAAAAAGAGATCCCACTGGAGTTAAAGGATTTTTACATTAGAGAACCAGAGCTCATAACTTCAAAGGAGGAAAGGATAGTGACCCAAATGGCAGATGAAGACTATGTTCAGTGTAGCTACAGATGATATGAGACTCAAAACCAGGAACAGGGGAAAGGAAGCTGGGAGGAAAGGTTAAGGAGAATGGTCTAGAACAGTGATTTTCAAAGTATGGTCTGAGGAACACAGTTCCCTTTCCGGAAATGTGAGAAGTTAAAAACTTTTTTCATGGTAATATTAAATAATTATTTGTCTTTTCTTTACTCTTATTTTCTAAGAGTGTATGGAGCTTTCCAGAGGCCACATGACATGTGACAAAGTCACCAGTATGACAACTAGCAGAATCTGTACATGTATTTTTATTTTTTTCTAGAATTATCTATGAAGGCAGGTTAAGAATACAACTATGTAAGTTTCCCAAGATTTTTTAACTGTTTCTAAATACTTATACTGTGCTCTTCCTGTCTATCTTTAGTTTTACCTGTCATACTCTCTGTAACCTCATTATCTTCTATTGCATTATTATTTTGAAATCCAAGGTTTCCTTGCACCCACAAAGAAACACAAGAAATAAGTACAGTCGTAGCTGCATAACACTGTTGTGGTCAACAACAGACCACCTATGTGACTATTTTCCCACTAGCCAGGTACAGCAGTGTATGCCTGTAATCCTATCAATATAGGAGGTTGCAACATGAGAATCTAAAGTTCAAGGCCAGACTCAGCAAGTCCTAAGCAAGACCCTGCCTCAAAACAAAAAACAAAAAGGGTTGGGGATATGACTCAATGATAAAGCACCCCTGGGATAAATTCCCAGGACAAGCCCCCACTCCCTCCTGACACCCAAAGACTAACATCTAGTAACAAACTAGTCATCTTAGTTTGTCTAAGTATATTCTATGATGTTCACATAATGCCAGAATCCCTAATGACACATTTCTCAGGACATATCCCCATTGTTTAGTGACTCATGAGGTATATATTGATGTTGTATTCTTTAACATTAGTATAAAAAATGTTCTGAAACTTTTCTAAAATTTTAAATTTAACTAAAACTGTTCAAAATTTGATATTTTGTTTTTAAAAAAATCTAGTTTTAATATATATTCTTTCTCATAGTGATGTATCATTTGCTTAAAATAAGAAAATTAGAATATTCACCTGCTTGACTCATAGCTGCACAATCTCAGTCTAAAGACTTAACAAAGAAATAAACTTGACATATCAGAATTCTTTGATTTAGAGAACGAAGGACTCTAAAAAAATGTCAAGCCAGGCATGGTGTCACACTCCTAAAATCTCAACAGCGTGAGAGGCTGAGGCCAGAGGATCATAAGTTCCAAGACAGTCTCAGCAATTTAGCGAGACCCTGTCTCAAAATAAAAAATAAAAATAAAAAGGGCTGAGGATGTGGCTCAGTGGTTAAGCACCCCAAGATTTAATTTCTGGTACAAACAAAACTGAGCAAAACTATAAATACAAGTTTTAAATATAAAAATCATCTCTCAACTTTACAGATACTAATAACTTAACCTAATTATATTTTATACAACACAACACTTGAATAGCTTGTATCAGTTGCAGGTTCACTGAGGCCAAACAGGGTTTAAGGAAAGAAACTCTTTAAGAGCTGGAAAGTTATTTGCTATAGACTTTCAATTAGAATTGGAAAAGGCAGTAAAATCTCTTACAGGGTAAGTTATGGCATGACTCTGGCTAGAGAAATGCCATCCACCCATTCTGGGAGACTACTAAAAATCTTGAACAGATGACAATGCTCAATGACAAAGCTCTAGATGAAAAATCAGTCTAAGAAATCACAGCACTAACACTTTTAAGTGATACTAACTGCTTCAAAATAAATGTCTGAAAGAGGTAATATCTCATCTGCAAAATTCTATCTATGTCTTACAAATAAATAGATACAGACCTTATGTTTTGTTTGTATTTACCTGGTCTCAACATTAACTAATCATTAAAGATCTTTTACATGAACACAAAATATAAGCCATGCTGAAACATCAAAGTGTTGAAAACTTATGAATCTCATGGCTTATTCTAGAACATCTGTGTTGACGCTTTCACTGATGATGTAAATCAATGCTGGGTATAAACAGCAGGCAACCTAGTACAAATCAAGGCAGTGGCACTAATCTGTACTAGTGGTCATTAAAATCTCTGCCACAAATTTTCAGGGAAAGAAAAAAAGTCCAGTTTAACTCATAAACATCCTTTCTAAAGCAGTAAAAACTTGTATTGATTAAATTCCAATTTTAAATATGTCTTTTTAATATTATGTAGAACTAAGAACTACAGATATAGTTCATCTTGATGCAGATTACAAGAAAAAAACTTCATAATTATGAAGCTAAGAGTAACACCACCTACTTTTTTTCCAATTGAATACAATTTTTATTTGAAATGATGAATAACTGTAGCTATTCAGATATGGGTAAAAAGCAGAACTTTCCTCAAAAATGAACAAAGTAAGCCTATTATTTCAAGGAAAAGAAATGATGACATTTGCTAACTATGATTCAATTTCAAAAGTATCAAGTGAACATTAGTACTCTGAAACTTTGCCACAGAATGTATGACAACTTCCCAAAACAGAGTTCAGATATGTGATCACTGATAACACTAAGGATTGCAGATTTTTGACACTGTGTAAAGACAGGTATCAACATTTGGCAGGTCTACATAAGTCAGTAAACCAACAGTTTCCAAGTGACCAACAAACAATGTACAAAATCAAGCCTGAATAAAAGATCCATTCAAAGTATAAAACAGACCTATGGGTTTTATAGAATATGGAAAGTGAGATGGTATCATTTCAGAATTTTGGAACAAGATCCAAGAATATTCAAAATGGTCTGAAAAGATAATAAAAATGAGTTTTTTCTAACTACATATGTGTGTAAAGCCTATCTTTGTATACTTTGATCAAAACAATATATTGGCAGGCCCAATGGTACACTCCTGTAATTTCAGCAACTCAAAAAGCTGAGGCAAGAGGATCACAAGTATGAGGCCAGATTCAGTAACTTAGCTAGACCCTCAGCAACTTAGTGAGATTCTGTCTCAAAAATTTAAAAAATGGACTGGAGATGTGGCTAGGTGTTAAAATACCCCTGCATTCCATACCCAGTGCCAAAAAAAGGTAACATGGCATACTGAATGGAGAAATATGTATCAAAATTAAAAAAAAAAATTACAGAGGTTTTTAAGACCATAAATGAAGCCAGGCACAGTGGTACACACCTATAATCCTAGCTACTCAGGAAGTCAAGGCAAGTTGGAGGACAGGCTAGGCAGCTTAACACGATCCTCTCAAAATAATAAGGGGATGGGAATGTAGTTCAGTGGTAGAGTACACCTGAATTAATTCCCCAGAACCCCAAAATAAACACACAAACCAAAGCCACTCTCCTCACAAAATTTTGTTTTAGAAAACAGTTATTTTTCATTAAAAATGTTACTTATATTATCACACAGGGATATACTACTACTATTTTAATATTTATAAATTTTTAGTTTTAATTTCCAGTATGGTAAATACTGCATAAATGGTAATCTACACAACGACTTTTTGTGGTCCTAAACAACTTTCCAAGAGCCTGATGGGGTTTCGAGAACAAATATGTGAGAATTTCTGGTCTAGAAGTAACAATGATGAATAAGAAAGTAATTTAACTCATCTTCAAGCCCCGTGAAATAACAGAGTAGGAAAAAAACAGCTACCATGGAGTAGAACTCAAGAAAGCAACATTCTCATAATGCAGCCACATTTCAGTTGGAGCAAACTAAAAAGATGCTCCCCTCTTTTCTAAAGCATCAAATTTCCCTCCCTCTTTACCATATCATTTCTTTCACACCAAGTAGTCCGCTTACTAGTGGGCCCTGGAAAAAAATGGTGAGGCAGCTCTAGCTAACAAACAGTACATGTTAGTTTTCATACTTAGGGTCAACACCTCCTAAAATTAAAAAAATATTACATGTGCAGGTGAAATGCAACAAAAACAAGAGTCTTCCTACCAATTTCACTTCCACTTCCCCCATCCTGAACACTCCACAGGATGATGCTGCTCTCTGAGGCAACAGCAACCATTTTGTCTTTGTCTCCATGTGGACCTCCAACTACTTTTGCATTTAGAGCCACTCGTTCAATAGTCCAGTCTAAATAGGGGCTTGTAAACACTTGTTGCCATCCTGAAGATTCTTTGATTCTGTAAAGAAACAACAGACACATAAGGAAGACACATAATGTTGGCAGTTAAGCAAACAGATGTACCAATGAATGTATGAAAAAAGCGAAAATAATCACAGCTACCTACCCATCTTTATATTTGTTAAATAAAAAATGTTTCTGAAGTACCAGACTATCATCGATATATCTTATATTTACACATTTAGGGCATATAACCACTTTAAAAGATATTAGAATCTATATTTTACCAAAGAATAATTTAAGAAAGTCCTTCAAATCACTTTGAAAACTTTTTTTTTTAAGCTTGTTATATCTTTCACATTTTTCCCACAAAAAAGAACTATTATCATTTTCTATGGGTAGAAATGGTCAACAAAAATCAAAATTTTAAAACTATTATCATTCCTTTGAGTTACTAATCAGGCTTTTTGTTTTATTACCATTACTAACTGAAATGACATTCACTGAAGCTATTTTTCTTTCTACTTCAGAAACAGTCTGTTCAAACAAACTAAGAAAAGAAAGCGTACCACATAATACCTCAGTAATTAAATGAACCAAGAATGAGGCTTTGAAAACCCTCACCTGCAGACTAATTCTTGAAGGTCTACTGTTGAAGGACTATGATTCCCCAGATGTAAACTAATGTGTTCTTTAACATTTAATTTCCCTGATAAACACCTGGCAATTTTAATATTTTTTCCCTGTACAACCTGAATTTAGGTCTTTCATATATATATATATATATATATATGGGATTATATAGTAAGCCGCCACACATTTAGGGCCTAAAGTTAGTTGTGTGATTATGACAATGACTTGAATAATTAAATACCTATTTTTAAGCAACACTAAAAAATAATGCAAACAAAATTGCTATTTTCTCTTTGTCCTACTTAAACAGACTAAACAGAAGATGAAGGGGAAAAAAAGTCCCTTTACATGCCACCTGACATATTCTTTGGAAAAATTAAAAAGGGAGTTCTGGGGGCATACCTTAATGCTAGAGCACTCAGTATGCACAAGGCCCATAGGTTGAATCCTTAGCTAAAAAAACAATAAATAAAATTTAGATATTGATAAACAATGGTCACTGAAAAACCTAAATAAAAACATTTCAATTTTATTTTCCTTTAAATGTGTATACTAAAATAATACCATTATAATTCATAAAGGTACCTATTTAGCCTTCTTAATTTGAAGAATGATAGCTTTCCTTAAACTTAAAGCAATATTGAGAAGAATTTACCAAAATTTCCTAAGCATTTTAAAGTCTGTAATTACCATCTTCAGCCACCAGATGGGAATCATGCTAAGATAAACAACTGAAAATAATTATCTAATATTTTCTAAAAATTGATAAAACATTGAGGAATGAAATGTAGATGTAATTTGAGACTTTCAGAATGGGCACAAAGCAGGAATTGCTAGCACTTCAAGAACAAAAACAGCATACTGTATTGTGATGTATGCTGGGTTCCTACTAAGGTCTGGTAAAGAGACACTGAATTGACTTAATGAGGTGAATAATGTGATTCTGTGAATATTAATTTAGGAATATAAATGATAAAATTATGCGTAATCTTATCTTTTACAGATAACATATATCTATGTTATCTGTAACATTTTTCTCTATAACAAGGTATTACAAAATAAAGAGATGATAAGAAAGGGTAAAAGAATCAAGATGACACACTTAACAGTGACTAAAACAGCTACAGCATTTAACTTGGGAAGATATGTGAATCTACTTCTATTTTTAAACTAAAATTAAGTACAAAGAAAAAATACATTCACTATATAATTCTGCATAACAGGATTTGAGATTTAAAATACACAAATAAGAAAGAATGAGTTCTGCTTGCACTATAACTCCTTACTACTCTCTTAGGATTCAGGACATCTATACAAAGAATATGGTTAGTTCCCTCATTAAACACTTAGGAAATTCTGTTCTACAAGATTTTACAACTTAACTGTAAATATAATTTACTTTAAATGGTATGGAAATAGACAAAGATGTAAGACTTTATAAGAATCCTTAAAAAATACACATACACATACACACCTAAAAGTGTATGTGTATGTGTAAACATAACATAAAATAAAGGGAGCTTTCAAATTCAGTGAAATGGTAATTTATGTAATAAATGATCAGAATTTAATTAACTACCCACTTGGAAGAAAAAAAATTCTTAACTCTCACAGCAAATACAAAAAAGTAAATTTAAATTCTTCATGGATTAAAGATTTAAAACGGGATATAAATGGCAAGAAGGGAGCAAACTTACACAACTACGCTTCATAACACAAGTAACACTGTCAAAGACTCAAAAAGAAAAAGGGGTAAAAAAAATCTTAACCACGTAGAAAATTATTGAATCTATGGGAAGAACATATAGGTAGGTACTCACTATATTAGTCTTTAAAGTTTTTAACTTATTACATAGAAAAGATTGCACTCTTGTATAAGATTTCCTTCTTTTTAAATCTTATTGCCACTGTGTGGGATGATTTAACTATACATTAAGAAATTTAGTATGCCCTCAATTATTTCCCTGTCTCACTTTGTATGGGCACACTGCTGCAGCACTGACAGTGAAAGCAAAGAAAGATCCTGGTCAAAAGCAAAAAGAATGGAAAATGTAATAGCATCATTTTTCATATACTCATCACTTGTGTTAAATTTTGTGCAATACTGTGAATCTCCAGGAAGTAGCAACATTCAGCACTGCTGTGCAGTAATAAAAGCTATGTTAGCTGTTACACATCATCTCATAACTTTCTGGAATTTCTTATCAGTACATAATATTTAAGTGGCTGGCCAAAGGGGGGAAAAATAAAAGTCTTTTCACTTACATCCTTAAGATGGTTAAGTTCAAAATGAGTCTTAAAAAAACTTCAGCAAATTAGTCTTAATTCATATAAAAACTGTCTATAAATTATCCAAAATATTATTTTTATACTATTCAATAATTTAATTTCAAAATCCACAAAACACTCTCAAAATGAAAAGTTTGCACCTAATCACTACTTACAATTAAAAAAAAAAAGAACCTGAAATAACAGAAAGGGGCCCTAACCAAATGTGGCAAGCCTTTTCATAAACCGAGTATTTTTTAATATATCTGGGATTTTTTATTTGTGGGGGGGGGGGCACAGTTTTACTGGGACTGAATTCAGGGGCACATGACCACTGAGCCACATCCCCAGCCCTATTTTATAGTTTACTTAGAGACAGGGTCTCACTGAGTTGCTTGGCGTCTCACTTTTGCTGAGGCTGGCTTTGAACTTCCGATCCTCCTGTCTCACAGCCTCCCAAGCAACTGGGATTACAGGCATGCACAACTGCACCCAGCTTATATCTGTGATTCTTTAAAACATATCTTATTATAAACTCTAGAGGACATTTGTAACTTTTTAAACTTTCTGTGCCTATTTTTTCTTAATTGAAGTCAATAGTGACAAAAATTTATAGATTCCTTAATTTTTCAGCAATTAAATTATATGGGATCATAATATAAACTAGTAAATTCCAACCAGTTTTTTGCTTCCATTCCATTTTCTATCATCGGCATTTCTCAATGCAGATAGTGATTAGTGATTTCAACTGAGTGTTGACCTTTCCCCATTTTGCCCATTTAAAAAAAAAAAATATCACTGGTCTACACTATTCTTCATCCTCTTTTAGTGTCTAAGAATCTAAAAATTAATAAAATAAAATTATTGCATAAATCTCTCACATTATAGATATTAAACCCAACTACTTCTGCCCACAGCTGTCCTGTTTCACTACGTCACTCCCAACAACACAGTAATTATGACCAGCAGAGTCTTACTCTTCTATAGAGTATAAATGACTGAATCATTATAACCTACAGTGGCTACATTTTCTTAAGCTACAATTAATAATCATCATCTTATAACTGAATCATTAAAGTTAAAATATTATGATATGTATATTGATAATTCTATCTAAAATTAACTTAATGTAAGTTAAATGACTCAGAAGCTAGACAGAACCAAGAAATAATAACATCAAGACATCTCAGTTACATTACAGTTGATACAGCCTGGCAAATACAATAAGAAGACCATCAGCAATATTTACAAATTTGCTGTCAAAGTAAAAGCAAACTAGGCTGGAGGTATAGTTCAGTGGTATAGCGCTTGCCTAGCACATGTGAGGCACTGGGTTTAATCCTCAGCACCACATACAAATAAATAAAGGCATTGTGACCATCTACAACTAAAAATGTTAAAAAAAAAAAAAAAAGTAAAAGCAAACTAAATCTTAAAATGGATACAGTAGAAGTGGGTGAAATATCCATGAAAAAAAAAATTATTTTTTTCAGATACCACCCCCAGCCCTTTTCATTAGCAATACTGGGGACATGCACATGCTAGGCAAGTATTCTACCATGTATATCCCCAGCTCTGCAGAGGAAAATTCTGATGGATAAAAGAAAGAGCTCCTAATCTAATAATATAAAATCATAAATATCAGAAACTACCATCTAAAATAAAATGCAAACCACTATTATTACGTAATACCTGTAACACACAGCAAAATGAGCATATGCAGCTACAATCCAGTTGTGATGGCCAGCTACTATTAGCACCTTTCGTGGATCCACAGGAAATCCTGTTGATTTTGGAAAAAGAAATATCTTATATTCTAAAATGAGTTGGCAAATTATGGCCCACAGTCCAATTCCAGTCTTCTGCCTGTTTCGATTAATAGCTTGGTTGGAACACAGTCACATGCCCTTGTTTATCTATCATCCATTGTGCCCTCATGCTACAATGTCAAAGTTGAATAGCCCTGACAAAGACAGTACAGCCCATAAAGCCTAAATTTTTAATTTACAATCTGGTTCTTAACAGCAAGTTTATCAGTCCTTATTCTGAAGATTCACAGCAAACAGATCACATTACTTTTTAAATAAATGATTATGTTAAATGAGATTCTTTTTAATGATCTAAATGATAAATCTGGATTTAAAAAAGAGATAAGGCCAAAATTACATACTTAAAAATAATTACTCAAGTATTTTCAAGAACTGAAAATATATGCATTTTTCTTTTTCTATTTATATAATCTTTTCTTACCCAGTCTAACAGTCTCTTCTCCAGTTCCAGAGAGAACAGGTTGAGTACCATTTCCCCGGGCTTCACCTTCTGCAGAATTTAGTCCATTCCGAGAATCAGCAGAAGATCTAGCTGTGTTGTTTATTTTACGACTAGGAATGCCTATAAAGGAAAAGCCATATTTATTTTATGGGTTAACCTTCCAAAAATTAAAAATACCATATTGTAAGAGAAAAACATTAAAATGTGAATCTCACTGTACCTAAAATAGATATTCTGAAACAGCAATTTATATGCTAATTATAATTTTTAAAAGAATATTAAAAAAATTCACAGATTTTTGGTATTTGCCGTATCATCTGAAATAGAGAAGATTACGATTTATCATTATGTTCTACTTTCACCTACCTCCAGATTACTAAATTAATGGTTCATTCATTCAGTCTTTCCACCAGTCTTTACATTTATGGTACTATGTGTCAGGTACTCTGTACTAATTTAACTTTGCTTCGGAACTGAAATTCCCCATATCATTTATTTGGCAGGGGAGGCGTTTTACAAAATGAAACCTTACTCACATAGGTAAAGGCTGAACTCTTCTAATTATCGAAAGTGGGACACAGGTAACACTGATGTACTTCTGAAAAGCTCCTTGGGTTCTACAATAAGAAGTCTGACAACCTGAGCTATGACTAAGGTGTTAGCAAACTATAGCCCAAGGGAAATAAAAAAAAAACTAAATAAAGTTGTAAAGGACATAGTAACATTCAATCCTTTATGTAGTATATGCAGCAGAGTCCAGTAGTTGCCATAGAAGTCTTCTGGCTCACAAAGCCTATCTGGCCCTTTACAGAAAAAGTTCACCAAATTTTTCTCTATAACATGTAGTGTGACTTAGCATCTAAAAGAATTAATGTTCTAATTCTAGATTTATATAAAAGAAACTCAGTAATCAAAGAATAGTTTTTCCTATTTGTAACTATTTAATGACAAAAAGAATTTTTTAAAAGACAAATTAAAATAAAGCAGAAATACCTGGTGGGGGCAAGTAACCATGAAAAAGGACACTGCCACAAGATGAACGCTCCAATTCTTCACATAGGAGAAGCCTTCTTACTAAAAACATTTCAAAGCAAACTTGTCAAGAGTACATGCAAACAGAAAAACAGTACTCCATTTTTATTTTCTCTAGTTAAAGAGGATAAGGAAAGAAAAGGAAAATGTTTGAGTTAAATCAGAGTTAATAACCTCTTTTTAGTATGAATAGCCACAAAAACTAAGTGCTGAACTATTCTGTCAAAAATCAGGACCCAAATATAAAACAAATTTCATTTGGGCAAATTTAATGCACAAATAATAAACACAAAATACTCAAGAGACTACATACCTAATGGAGTGATTCCATAAAATTCTGCTTCATGCCTGAGAACATTAATACTTACTCCCCTATAAAGAAACAAATGAATGAAATAAATTCTTTAACATTGGTAACTTAGATTATACCTGAAGCAACAGGAGAAAGTACTGGGTTCTAAAAGTGAAAAAGCCATAAGGCTTTAAACTTACTTTTTTTCCTAATATTCTTTATTTTTAATATCCTTAATCATTTCAAAAAGTCTAAATAAAAAAACAACTTCATGTGAACCAAAACATTTTGTTACCTACTATAAAAAAAATATTCAATGAATTGAGTAAGTAAAAGAGTTAGGGCTGTACTCTAACGCAAATGACTTATCAAGACGTATCAGACACAAAAACAAGAGAGAAAGTTATTCCTTATGGAATTGCTTGTAGCTTTTTAACATGATTATTTCCACACATATTTTAACCTTCCTCATTATATTGTAAGCTCCATACAAGCAATCTACTTCAACTTCTGTATACCTTGTACTACACTTAGCACAGTGCTGGCATAAATAATTTGTTGAGTGAACAAAACAAAATAAAAATAGGAAAAACATTAGCTTTAGCAAAGACAGTGTCATCCAGATAAAGACTGTTACAACACAGTAATACAGTTAAGTAACAGGAAAACAAAAAGTAAAAAAAAAGAATATAAGCCTCAGAGCTTACAATAATGATGATTCATTTTAGGTTTCTATTATGTGTCCTTACTTTATAAATACCACCTGGCCTTAATAAATATAAAACGGTGATATTCAACTGTTTTTATTTGTGAAATTAATTATGACATAAGAATGATTTAAATTTTCTGATTCCATTTCAAAACTATCTGTGTTGACAGGTGGCTCAGGGCACAAATGATAGTTCTTCAAGACTTTCATTCTCCTTAGGACAGGCAAACAAATACAATAATTATAAAACAGCATGATATGGGCAAAGCAGATTTCAAGGAAGAGAATTAGAACATAATTATTTGAGGGTTGTTTGTTTTTAATCCCTTCCTTCCCATCTTCTTTTAGAGGGAACCATTGAGAATTTAAACTTGGTAAGGCTCTTTAACTGAAAAAAGATAGTAAGCTGTAAGAAAAGTTGCTGGTAAACATACACATTTAAATTAAATCTGCCTTTTATGGTTGATGTAACTACGTATTAGTCAGATAATCATTGACTAGAAGTGAACTTGGGACTTTCTCAATCCAAATGCTATGAGTGAAAATAATCTTTCTCAAGAAGTAGTAATATACTTCTTACATCCCACCAATCACAGACAAAAAAATAGATATAACAAGAAGGCCCTACAAACTTTTTTATTCATTTAATAAATATCTATTTTTATATATTACACATGCTACTTTAATGATGGGTATATGCCAAGAAATAAACTTAGACCAAAAAAGATCTCTGTCTTCAAGGAGTTTACCTTCTAGCGAATGAATATAAGCCAAAACCAAAACAATATTATAAAGAAGCAGCTAAAATGAACAACTAAATTTCTAAAAAAAAAAAAATTAAGGAATCCTTACTGAAAGCTTATTGGGAAAATATGAAAATAGTAAATGCAAATCATCACTCCCTGATAGGAAACTCAACTATAATTGAAGATGGCAATGTTAAAGATATAGTTCAAACAATCATTGATTTATCCACAAAGAAAATAATGTAATGAGCTCTTACCATGCTTCAATCACAGACTTAGGTCCTAGGAATATATAGCAAACTGTAGCTGCTCTTTTGGAATTTAAATCTAATAAAAGACAGACTAATAAAAATGAATGAAATATAACAAGTGCTATGACAATGACAGAATAGGAAACTATGAATACTTAAATTAGGTAGACACAGCAAAGATTATTAAAGTAGTCAGGTTTAGTCAAGACCAGGAAGAATACAAATTTTATAAGAGAAATTACGCTGGGGCCAGACTATAGACAAAGATCATCAAGCCCTGAATCCTAAGCCATCAGTCCAATATAACATCGAGAGTTTTAAGCAGAGTAGCAACCTGATCAGAAGATAATTTTGGCAGCAATGTGGAAAATATAATGGAGGGATACAAGGTAGGTAAACTGCTCAAGAAGTTTTTGGAAATACATTAAAGGAAGAGATGATGCTGGCCTGTATCTATGAAAGTTTAAGCCTGAGGAAATCTTTAATCAAAAATCGTCTTGGCAAGGCTAGGGTTGTGGCTCAGTGGTAGAGCATTTGCCTAGCACGTGTGAGGCACTGGGTTCAATTCTCAGCATCACATAAAAAATAAATAAAATAAAGGTATTGTGTTCATCTATAACTAATAAAAATATTTTTTAAAATAGACTTGGCAAATACTGTATATTCTCATTCAAAAAGTTGATCACACAGGAGGAGAGATAGAAAAGAGGTCTTTAGAGGAAAGGAGTGAATTGGGGAGGACCAGTAAGAAGGTAGGTAATAGATATCCAATATATAAAGATGGACTTAGGCCTTAGCCTAAGCAACTCCATTTTGAAACTCCATTTTGAAACCTGCAGTCTCACCAGGCACACCTATGGAGCCCTCCAATATGATCATCAGGCACAGCTTTTCTCCCCATCCTGACAAACTCAAGAGTAAAGTCTCTGTCATGCTGCCCTCACCCCGATAAGGAGGAAAGGCAAGAAAATCAGGGTGGGGACCACCAGACCAGATGCTTTAACCTCAAGGCAAATGACACCACCAAGAAATCCAATAGCACAATGGGGATTGAAAGGGTGGTCACAAGCCCCAAAATTTAGTATAAATGATGAAGCAAATGAACAGACAGCCAGCCAGCCAGCACTGATGCCCTCATGCCGGAGAGCCTGATGAGGACCTGGACTGATATCCCAATTATTCTCATCCTTTGCCTAATCCTCTGCATCTTCCTTACTGCTTTCAAACTCTACAGCCACATCTTGACCCTGGTGAGAACTGCAACTTCTCCCTATGACCCTCTCTTCAACGGGCTGTCAGCCCCACCCCAGGAGAAGCCTGCCTCAGTCCCTGACCTGAGCACCATGGTCTGAGTGAGTGTGCATCTGCTGGACTTAGAGCATAAGGCTTGAAACTTCAGATCTGGCACTTGAGCTTAGCATGCAGAGGGAATGTCATGAGCCTGTCATAATTAAGAGTGTTTGCAGTGTTTAGACTTAATCTAGAATTGTTTGCTGTGGATTGATTATGCTACTGTCATTTTCTTGATCAAGAATCTATAGATTGAAATTATATTGAGTGATGTGAGTCAATAAAGCATTGAAAGGGAAGAAGCACATAGACATTCTTATTTCTCCCCCTCTACTGCATAAGTCACACCTTTGCCCATCATGACAAAGACACAGAGGGAGCACGTAGTTCTAATGTTCTCTAGCATGACAGGGAAACTACAGTCTACAGAAATTAATCATATATTTCAAAATAGAATGGGTTAAAGGTCCCCAATACATAAAAATGATATGAGATAGAAATGCAAATTACCCTGATTTGATTATTACACATTGCATGTATCAAGCTATAGCCCTTAAATAAGTATAAATGTTATAGGTCAATTTAAAAAGTCAAAGGGATAAACAACATTTTCTTTATAAAATGTATCAAAAATAGTTATCAGCAAGAATTTACTTTAAAAAGGATGCATTTCTTACCTTAAGTCTAGTTCTTTTGTCCGAAGAAAATTTAAAATGGGTGCAAAAGCTGCTGGATCTCTATCAATAAATATCTATAAATGAAGAATTTTTATTTTCAAATTAAAAATACTGTATTTTCGTGATTTCATTCTTAATGTTTTAAAAATCAAAATGCTGTTCTAACTATGAATTTGTGGTAATTTCTTTTTTCTCTAAAAAACTATTAAATTGATGATATTTTAAAACGTAGGGAAAATATTAATTAACAAACCAGTTTTCTCATTTTTATTTATTGATATTTTGGGAAATAAAAAATTGTAGGTAATGGTAATCTGCAAATTCTTACCATTCTAATATCAAAATATTTGATATTTACATCTACTTACTTATTAAAGTTTTATTTATTAAAGAACTACTTCCTCTATTGCCTATGTAACCTCATATTCTACAATCTTTCTAATAATGAACATACAAATTGCTATATGGAGTATTTTCCTGTTTAGAAATACTCATGTATAAGACAAGAAATAAATAAAAACTAAGTCACTTTCATTTAGTGGTATTAAAAGATTAGCTTCCATAACTCTGAGTCACCAAATACTAAGGACCAAGCATATAAACAATAATTAATTAAATTTAGAAATATATATCAACATTATTTTACTCACAGCACCAGTTTCATCTCGAAGTGTTGAAATTCTTCCACTCAGTAAACTAGAAGCCATTAACAAGAAGCTAGAGTTAGTTTTTAAAATCTAAGTGTACACAAATGATCAAATTATCAAATTTCAAAGCCAATATAAACTCTTAATTTAAAAAGTTCTATTTTTAGAATAAACATTTTTTGTTTAAAAAATAACCTCTTAATTTAACTGACAAGGAAATTATTATTTTGGCAAATAATCAAACATACAGTAACAAGGAATTGTATAAATTACCTGGAAAAAAAAGAATCTGGAATCCACATTAGAGTTTGTCTTGAGGTACTAAATCTATAATCAAAAATTAACAGTTATGATAAGTGAGAAAATGATTTGAAATCTCAATATTAGTTAACTTACTTTAATGGGCTGGCTAATTATTTACATGCTGTTGCATAATTATAGCTACATCAATTATATTTATCACATATCATATTTTCAAATTGTACTACTTTCAATTCAGTTAATATTATTCAAGTTCTCAAAAAATTCAAACAATTTTCAACCATATAATGCTTCCTAGAACATTATTTTCCAGCATGTCAATGTGCCAAAGAATCAATTATGCTGTCGTGCCCAATTTCCATTTCTCAGCATAATATTTTCTTCAGATCCCATTTCATTTCTCCAAACTTTTTGTTTTCTTCCTCTAGTACTTCTTAAAATTCCTAAACAATTTATGTTCGCTATCATTTTAGCATCTTTATGTTGACAAGATCACGCCCTTTATGTCCAATAACCCAAATCCATCTTTTCTTGACACCACTGAGGTTACTGTCTCTGTAATGACTTCTGCAAATATTCTAACTTATATTACCTCTTTTTGAGATCATCATAATTTAAGTGTAAATTATGCATTCAACACTTACTTTGTTATTTATGTAATAATCATATGCTACTATGTGTAGACGATGCATTCATTCATTTAAAAAATTAGCAGAGGGTTAGGGTTGTGGCTCAGCCGTAGAGTGCGCTTGCCTCGTACTGTGAGATACTGGGTTCAATCCTCAGCACCACATAAAAATAAATAAATAAATAAAGATATTGTGTCCATCTACAACTTAAAAAAAAATTAGCAGAGATATCACTTTTTGAAATTAACTGTCATTTGATCAAGTCTGCTTATTACCATCAGTTTGTAAGAAGATCTTAACCAAAGTCTTGGACCATAAATCAAAAAGTATGTAAGCCAACATGACAAAGAAAGGAATACAGTGAGTATCCAGTCCAGTTTTTGTCTGAATATTTTCACTTTTAAGTCATCACAAGTTAGCTCACACAGAAGAGCACCTTGGAGACCTCTACTTTCACTCTACATTCACTTTCTGGAATTATATGAAATCTCTAAATTTATGTTTATCTTTCAGACTTAAACTAAATAAGGTGATTGGATAGTAGCACTGGTTGCCATATGATATCAACAGGCAACTCACCTAAATCAGCAACTTGGAATAACCAGATAAGTAGACACTATTTACTCTTTGCTCATCCTATCAAACCTTAGAATTCATTCCATTTCTCATTCCCCTTTTCCAAGTGGCATAGCAAACAGCAGTGGAATGAAGGTCAGATTGAAAACAGTAGCAATCACCAAGACTTATACAGAATCCACTCATCTCTAAATTTGGCAAGTCCACCTCCACCTGAGACAACAATGACTTGTATTTTATATCACTTGATGAATGGACACATTTATCTTTCAAACTTATCTTCAGAAATTCATTTAATATAGAATAGTATACATTTTTAATAAAGGGGGGGGTAGAGAACAACCTGTAACTCCATAAGGCTTGGCAAGCTAGCACATAATCAATAAATATTTGTTGAAATTTGAGTTGTGCTAACCAAAACCACACACTATATCCAGTTACATATTTTATACAAAACTGAGACAGTGATTCGGTTCTACAATCTGTGGGCCTTTTATGGTTGCAACAAAGCATTTCCAAAGTGTTGACAAACAGATGTCACTAAACTGCCCACTTGACAAAACATTTAGCACCATCAATCTTAGTGTCAGGAACAACAGACATAGTACATATACTGTTCAATAAAAAAAGCTTTATGCTCAACCTCAGTGATTTTCTATTATTATCAAAACATGCTTTTCAATCACAAAAAAATTATCTCCTCTTCCTCCCACCCACAAGCTTACACCTGTGTGGAAAAGGATTTTCTCACTGACTAAAGGAAACACAGTGACATAATTCATTAGTAAAATACTTTAGAGAACAGAGAGAGGTTAACTACCAACTATTTCAAGAGTGTTTTTAAGTAGTTACTATAACCATTAATCTGATTATTAATTATTTATTCAAGAATGCAACATGGCAAAGTATTTTTCTTCTTAGCAAACTCAAATGAAAAGTAGATTATCATTAGTTACAGGAAACTGATTCAGTCAACTAAATAAAAGCAAATCAGTCAATGGTAAACTGAAGGATCAAAGGATCCACAGTAAAAAAGATTCACTGTTTTGGAAGCCATCAAATTAATTCCAAATAAGGATAATTTTTAACTTCTGATCTTGCATATTCACTGCTTACTCAGCAAACTTTTCAAATAATTCAAATTTAAATGTGACTTAGGAAATTACACAAATCTGCTTAATTTTAATTAATTTTAAATTAATTTTAGTCAGTACTTTAGGATGAATTTAGTAGTCTGGAATTTTGGAAAGGGATTGGACCCTCACCACTACCAATTTTTTCCCCACAAGAGAAAATGAAAACATCAGCAAAAAACAACAAAACAAAAAAAAGCCCCCAAACAGGTTCCAAATATAAATTATAAAAACCAAAACATTTAAAATTACATATACTAAGCATATTTCTTGCAATATACATGAAAGCCTTTTCTGTTTTTTATTTCATAGTGTGCAAAGGAAAGGGTCGTGAGTAATCTGGTCTCAGCAAAAAGATGACTAAAGAGACTGGCAAATTCACAATTATACTCCTTTCTTCTTGCCTACTTCTAAATTAGCTTGAAAGAAATATAATTAAATTACTTTCTTCAACAGACTGTTGATGTCACTCATCTTCGCATTTCATATTTTTTAATATTTCTTTTTATTTTAATTTGTTATATATAACAGCAGAATGCATTACAATTCATATTACACATATAGAGCACAATTTTTCATATCTCTGGTTGAACACAAAGTAGAGTCACACCATTCCATACTTGTACACAGGGTAATAATGTCCATCTCATTCCACTGTCTCTTTTACCCCCATTACTCCCTCTCTTCCCCTCCCTCCCCTTTCCCCTTTGCCCAATCTAGAGTTCTTCTAACTTCCTATGCCCGCCTCCCAACCATGTTATAAATCCTTATTCTTAAATCAGAGAAAACATTTGGCATTTGGTTTTTTGGGATTGGCTAACTTCATTTAGCATTATATTCTCCAACTCCATCCATTTACCTGCAAATGCAAAATGGAATATTATTCAGCATTAAAAGTGAATAAAATTATGCATTTCATGTTTATTTTATTTATTTGTTTATTTTAATGTGGTACTGAAGATAGAACCCAGAGCCTCACGAATGCTAGGCAAGCACTTTGCAGCTGAGCTACAGCCCCAAACCAGCATTTCATGTTTATTACTTCAATTTCTATATCAATTCTATAAGATCGGTACCATTAATGTCATTTTTAATTTTAGAAAACTTAAAAAGTAATTTGCCCACAGTTTATAAATATAAAGCCTAAGAAATGATACCATGTACCTGATTCCCAGAGTGCCCACTGGCTGTCCTGGCCCTCATGAGACCTAAAATTATACTCATTCATAACAAAATTCATCACAAATTGAGTAATATTGGCTTTCTTTCATTTCACTATTATTTTCTGTAAATAGTAAACATTTACAATTCTAAATGAAACCTCATCTTCCTTAATTTCTGAATCACCCACGAGTTATAAAAATTGATCATTTCTATAATATCTCTGAGTATGTCTATTTTCACATCTCTCGTCTCAGGAAAGAGATCTTACCTATAGCAGGTGCTTCTCTGCTTCTAATAAACTCGCCTTTTAAGTTTTACTGTATAATTTCAGAGCTTCAGTTCTATGTCACAGGTGGTTCTCCAATGAACAATTGCTCAGGAATTTTCTAACAGTGACTTAAGTAATTTTGTGTTAATCTGTGTTTTGTACAAGTATAATGGCTTCTATCTCTCTTCTAACTCTGAAATGCTGCAATATGAATCAAAGCAGATCTAGCAAATATTCTTAGAACACTTGGTATCACACATTCTGTTTTCTGTAGTCCATATCATTACTTATTTTATGAAGCATTTTATCCTAACAATTCTTGTTTTAAATTTTTTACTTTTATTTTTCATTCCTACCTGACAACTTTAACTGTCTTCTAAATTGCTTAATCCAGTAATAACTTATTATCTCATCTTGTATTCCTAATTATCTATTAGAAAAATTTAGAATGTGATAAAATCAAGATCTATAATTAATGTGAACAAAAAGTAAAATGTTATAGTAACAATTTAAATTTTTAATTGGATTTCTGTATTCTTTTATGAACATTTATTTTTTTATTTGCTTTTTAGTTATCCATGACAAGAGGCTATTTTTACATATTTATACAAATATGGAGTATATCTTATTCTAATTAGGATCCCAATCTTGTAGCTGTACACAATGTTAAGATTCACTGTGGTGTACATGAATATACATGTACACAGAAAAGTGATGTCAGATTAATTGATTTCTGCATTCTTGAAGGAGAATTCACTCATTAGGCCGTCCACTTTAATATACAGTAAATAATAATTTTTGTTATAATACTATAATTCCTTTTGAGAGCCTTAAAACAAATACTACCCACAATTCACAGCAATTAAAAACCAGTGTAGGGATTTTAATTGATTATAATGCTACTCATCTTAACACATACTGAAGGCCTACTCTTGACAGAGGTTCCAGTATTGCATCCATAGTTACCTTCAATATTTTCATGATTTTAGAGAAATTTCTGCTTGTTACAGTAGGAGATATACATTTTCTCCATACAACTGGTATCTCTATAACAACAATAATGTTGTAACTTCTTACTCTTATTAAAGCTTTGGAGGAAGAGGAAAAAAAGAAATAAGAATAAAGTATTATTGTATTTTGTGCTGAACTTTATAGCACTCTCAAAAAGCTCTTAAATGTTAAGGATTAAAACACTACCCATGTTTTATTACTGTGGTTCACATTTATCGGTTTATATTTTAAAAAAACATTGTCTTAGATGTTGAAAACCTGCCATATTTCAAGCAAAGTAAAATACACTATAATCCACAGTACTTCACTGTTTATACCTGAAACTCAACTACCCCTTCTTTCAAACAGAGCTGGCAAACTCCCTTTTCTGAGCAGAGTGAGTGACTCACAAGTCATGGCAAATTCACAAAAACTGGTTCTTCCCTCCAACAAGCTTAATAAAAGGCAGAGAAAGGGAGTGGAAGGCCAGAGAGGCACAGAAGAGCTTTCAATCTATTTACTCAGTGCCAACATCCAAAGGTTCCTAGAACCAACTGTTCCAGCAGCCTTCTCTGGACACAGTTGAATAGAGCCTTCAAACCCATGCACCCAGAAAGTCTGAAAACAACTGTACTGAAAACCTACTGCACATCTTGCACCGAAAGTCTTCTAATTACAAACAGCCCTTAATTGCGCATGGAAAAGAACGCTGTACTTTTCTTGACACGGCTAACTCAACCCCATGTTAATCCCAGAGAGACAGAGAAGGGAGGTGGGGGGGGGGGGGGGTGTTCATCTGCAACAGTCCAACCACAAGGTCAGGCTTCCACAAATTAAATTCCTCAAATACACTCCGAGCTGAGGTAAGGCAGGCTATACAATGTCCCTCTTAGTTTGATACCTTAGAAAAAGAGAGAAACAAAGGCTGGCATTCTAAGAAGGCACAGACAGGGCCACATGGCTCTGGCTCTGGGTGATTGCAGGAGGCCCTTCTGCCCCTCCCTGCCAGGTGCAAGACTTCAGCAGCTCCACATCCGCCCACCGTTCTTCTCACCTGCAGGACCCTGGCGACCCCCACCCGGCTCGGCTCTCCCTCACCCGGGGACCCTGGTTTCTCCGCTGGAGGCTGCCCGAGGCATCCCGATTCCCAGCCCCCTCCCCGGCGACTCACCTGGTCCCCCCCACGTTCAGCTGGACGATCTCGCCGCTGCCAGCCGCCGCCGCCGCGGCGAAGCTGCCGCAGTGTCCTCCGGCCATCTCCGGCGGCTCCCGGAGCACTCGCCGCCCCCCCTCTCCGGCCGGGACCGCGGGGCCCGGAGCTGAAGCCCGAGGCGGCGGCGGCGGCGGCGGCGGCGGCTGCAGGGCCAGCGGGGCGGCCGGAGGGCGAGAGGAGCGCGGAGTCTCCCCCACCTTCCCAGTGGCCGGGCGGGGCTCTCTCGCGTCCGCCTCCTCCCCTCCGTTCGTGCGGCGCGCGAAGGTAGCCCGGCCTCCGCCTCTCGCGGCCTTCAGGCCGCCGGGCCGGCCTCGGCCTCTCCTCAATGCCTGGCCGCCACCGCTGCCGCCGCCACCTCCACGGCTGCCGCCGCAGCCTCTGCCTCCCTGGGAGGAGGGGTCACCGCTCGGGACAAAATACCTCAGCGCTCACCCTTCGCCCGCGGCTGTTGCGGAGAAAGGGGGAGGAGGAAGGAAAGGCTGGGGAGGAGCTTCCCAACCCCAAGGAGCTGGCGCAAAGGGAGGGTAAGGGATTGTGCTCCTGGCCCGCCGCCTTCCTAGACTGAATTCCTTTGCTGCCCTCCTCCCTGCGCAATACTAGCCACTTTCCTTGACCTCAAGGATTTCCCAGCACAGCAGAGTGAGGGCAAATCTGGGCAGTCTGTCTTAAGCATCTTTAGTGTCTACATTGTCCACACGGATTTGGGAAAGGAAAAATTTCCTACAGTAGAAGTTGATGCCTAAATACAAACGTACAAATGCAGTGAAAATTTTAAGTATTTAGCGCCTGATAGCGTTTTACCTATAAAAAGTCTTACCCTCTTCAATTTCATCCCTACCTTCCAAGCAATTTTGTTTTGTTAAGCAGAGAGGGAAACAAAAAGACAAACATAAAAAGGCTGCATAATGTCCAGCAACATATTTCTGAATCATAGTAAGCACTCAACTAATGTAAGATGCACACAATTTTGTTAATTTATTTTTGCTTTCAGCCGTATAGATTGGAACCCAAAACCATAGTGACTACTAAAATATATATTTTAAAAGCATACTATTACAATACCTGATGCATACTAGCCAAAAAAAAGGGGGGGGCTAACAAAAGCAGGATATTATGTTTCAAGGGTTGTTATGGTGGTAAGTTCTGAACACAAATTGTGTTTTATTATAGTTTTACCGTAATAATTCAAACTGACAATTATAAGATGCTTTTATTCCCATCATCATTATAATCATTTTTTAAAAATTGCTGGCAAATGTACTAGTGATATGACATAGTTTAGCCAGATTTGACTTAAAAGAGGCTAACAATAATTACAGATGTAAGATAAATATTGTTTACACCAGCTAATGATGATAAATTAATAATAATAATAATAATAGTAGCTAATTTGTGCTTATTAAGGGTTTACTATATGCTGGTGGTTTAGATATCTTCAGTTATATTTGTCTTCACAATTATTATCAATGTTTTAGAAATAGAAAACTGGGGTTTAAAATGTTTAGAAAACCCATCCTTAAGCATTTAATTGCACCTCATACACTTTCACTTTATATTGGGAAGATAAGTAACAGTTCAGATAAAAGTAGGAACAAACTAAGAATCCTTTGTATTTTAAACAGTGTTGGCTGTATTTGCTCTAATCCCTAATATCTAGTTCTATCAGGATCTGAAACTGCTTTCAAATTTGCAGGATAGAATGAGGTGGTAAAAATGTCATTTACTTTTCCCTAGGCCCATATACTGGGAAAATGTCAAGGAACACCTACTAGCAACTTTTTACCTTTAATGAATTCAAGAGGCAACTTGGAGTTAGCATAAGGCCTTATTTAAAAAAAAATTATGTGTAAGAAGCCTTTTTATCTTTCCTGAAATAAATAAATGAAACCATATTCATCTCATTGTACAAGAATTATTAGCTATTATTAACAGAATGTTTCATCTAAAGAAGAAAGTTTTCTCTATTTCAAAAAACAAATGATCATTACTCTGGATATGTCCAGATCAATGCAGAAGTTTCTGAAGGGATTTCTTACGCATAAAACTTAAAGTTGGGGTATGACTTAGTGTTTAAGAATAAATTAAAATGCCATCAGAATACCTACCAGACATTTGATTAAAAATAATTAAAAAATCAATTAAGAAACAAGAAAAATATGGAAAGAAAATCAACAGGCAAGTAGTATATTAATAATGAATAAAAATACTAAAATGTGTATTAAAACAACAAAATATAATATTCACTCATGAGGTTCATAAAAATAAAGAGATTTGGTAAAATCCAAGGTTGAAAATACAAAATGGTAAGACTTGTACGTTGGAATTTGAACAAGTTGAAAGTTTTTGAAGTGTACTAGAGAGTATCAACATTTTAAATGTACAGACCCTGACCCAGCAACTCTATTCTGGGAAGATATCCTACAGATACTTTGTACATGTTAAGAAATGCATGTTATTGTCATGGTGTTATAGCAAAAACTTATAATCAATCAAAATATTCAGTAATAGGGACTGATTTTCAAAATGATATTTATTCCATGCTATCACTGTTTTGAGGTTAAATGTTATAAATGACTGGAAAAAATTATCTCCAAGTGTATAATTTAGTGTGTGTGTGTGGGGAGGGGGATCAAGCTACAGAATAATATGATCTCAATAAAAAAGGCAAAAACTAAAATTATACATTTATATTCACTAATATTTCTATTTAAAAATACACAGATTAAACAATGTAAAGAGAATGATGTCAAGAAAGGTCTTTAGAACTAAAGGAAAGCAGCAGTGATGAACAGAGATAAAAACTTTAATCCATGTGCATTCACATTATTGATTTTTTTGTTTGTTTGTTTTTTGGGGTTTTTTTTGGTACCAGAGATTGAATGTAAGGGCAATTAACCACTGAACCATACACATCCCCAGTCCTTTTTATTTATTTATTTGTTTGTTTTGAGACAGGCTTTTGTTAAGTTTCTTAGGGCATCACTAAGTTGCTAAGGCTGGCTTTGAATTTGTAGTCCTCCTGCCTCAGCCTCCTGAGCTGCTGGGATTACAGACCTGCATCACCACACCCAGCTCACATTGTTTAATTCTTTACAATGAGTTTTCACTCACATATTATTTGTACGTATAGCTATATGTGTCAATAAATAGTGTGAATTCAATGTCGACCCCCATGGAAGCTTTTCAAAATTTATTTGTTGCTTAAATATTCATGCATATAAAATAGATGGTGTCATTTAAATAGTATTACTTTTCATTGAATATGTAGAATTTAAGATGTCTACTTGTCTTGGTTGGTTTCTGCTACTTGAACAAAATACCAGAGTCTGGGTACTTTGTAAGGAAGAAAGGCTTATTTAGATAACAGTTTTGGAGGCTGAAAGCTCAAAATCAGGCTGTTCAACCTCTGGATAAGGCCCCCTCAGCTACATCACAACATGGTAACTTTCCTATGACCATATATGACTATACCACAGTGAATCTCACCATCGTGTACATCCACAAGAAATTAATTTAAAAAAAAATAACTATGGGTAAATGGCAAAAAGATCAAGAGAAGGAAGGGAACAGTACGTGGAGAGAGGGAAGAGGAAGGAGAGGTATTGAATTAGAACAAGAATATTCTGTGCTTTTATAATTATGTCAAAATGGTTTCTACTGTCATGTATAACTAAAAAGAACCAATTAAAAAATATGGTGAAGACATAGAAAAGAGTATAATTGCATGCAGAAAGGAACAAGTGCAGACTTTAACAACGTGACCCTGCCATAGCTGCTCTCTGAGACCAGTATTAATTATTCCTTTCTGAGAGTAGTGCCCCCATGACCTAATACATTCCACTAGGCTCCACCTCTTAAAGATTTTACTTCCTCAACACCACCACACTTGATCCACACATCAAGCTCCCAGCATATGAGCTGTATCCAAACACTAGCACTAGGAGACCAGTCCTTCTCAAACTAGTCACATGTAAAGGACTAGTTTTTTAAACCTCATATTTACACAGAATCTATATCTGGCCCAATTGCACATGATTAGAAATCACCTCACACAATATACAATTTATCATGCAAGATATGAACTGATCCATGTTCAACATGGATCATGTTTGATCCATGTTGATGATGTGCTTGACTGAGCCAATATCATCAAATTGTTACACAAGTTTCTAAACTCTTCCTTTCATTTTTGCACTTATTTCATTGCAAACTGATGATGAATGAGTTGTGGATGGCCACACTTAGGGTAGTACTGAATTAGACATTCAAGTGGGATATTTAGTAGGCAGTTGCATACAAGAGCCTGAAGTTGGACAGAGGAATCCAAGTTGAAAAAAGTCCCATCTTTTGTGTGTATATGTGTGTGTTAGTGTGTGTGTATATGTGTGTGCATGTGCGTGCTAGGAATTGAACCCAAGGGTGCTCAACCACTGAGTCCCATCTCCAGCCCATTTTTATATTTTATTTAGAGACAGAGCCTCACTAAGTTGCTTATGGCTTAAGTTGCTGAGGCTGGCTTTGAACATGATCCTCCTGTCTCAGCCTCCCAAGCTGCTGGGATTATAGGCATACAACATTGCGCCCAGCAAAAACCTTCTATCTTTACAGAAACAAAGCCTTTGGATTTAGCAGCACATACAAGGCTTTTGGAGCTATAAGATCATAAGAAGGTGAATGTGGAACAAGACAAAGATAGGAATCAGAATGGAGTTCTTAACTCTCCAACATTAAGAGACACAGTAAGAGGAAGATCCCATAAAGGAGACTAGGAAACAGCATCAGCCAGATGGAAAAAATTAAGGGAGTCCTTCAAGATCAAGTAAGATAAGACTGAGAATTGACCCTGTAGTAACATGAAGGAAATTGGTGAGAGCATAAGCAAGGAGAGTTGTAGTGCAATGGTGGGATAAAATGAGTGGGGGGCTTTTCCTGTAAAGAAGAGTAAAAAAAATGGACAATCGCAAGCAGGGAAAGTATGATCAAGAGAAGACTTTATAAAGATGGTAAAAAATAATAATAATTGCATGTTTGTGAAAAACATTCAGTAGAGACCAAAATAAAACAACCAACCAACCTGGTGATTAAAGAGAGGCATATTAGCATTAGGCTCATATCTCTGAGCAACTGAGAGAAAACTGATGTCTATCCGAGTAAAGATACAGAAACTGAGCCAAGAGGAAGACAGGCCATTTACCAGTCTTTGCTGTTGCCCCTGTTATTATTCTTATCTTCTAACCTACTCCAAGAGTAGACACACCCACTATTTGGGGTATGGTATGTACTTTACATATCAGCCTTTAAACTCACAGGCTTGAGATTACAAACAATAATAAGGAAAAACTTCCGTGCTCAGACCTGTCAATGTCCAAAGACCAATCTTGGCCAAAGGGGAAGGGACTGGAAGCTTTACTGGATCTCATCCATCAAACCTCAACAAACACATACACATTCTTAGTCCCATGACATACTCAACAAAAAAGATGTGAATTTGAGAGAGGAGGGAAAAACAATATTCTGAGAGTAGTAGGGAGGAGCTGTCCCCTAGCTCAAGGCTTGTGGCAAAGAAAACTGTATAATTGAGAGGGAAATATGGGAATGAGTGTACACAAGGAAGAGACAGCTTTCACTCTATACCAGGAATATTAAGAAGAGAAGATGAAGATAAAGGAGGTTAATAATACTACTCAAAAGATTATTTTAATAAATCTTAGACTAGTGATAACTAAAAGACTTTCATGTCCAATAGTCTATGTATACTGAATTTTCAGTAAAGTCAACAAAACATTCTATAGAAGTACTTTGAAAACTAAGTCCACAGTCCATCACCAAAAAAATCTGAGAAAAAGGGAATGTATCAGAATAATTCTTCATATGTTCAAGCAGTAACATTATGCTGCATGATTTTCTGCAAAAATCACAAAATAGATTCATTACTCTATAATTGATAAGATTCCCTGTTTATCACTTAAGAGAATGGGAATTCTGCTATCACATTCTTGGAAGAAATAGTAACAAATTTTATTATTTCAGAGGTATCATACTTGCTAAAAGCTTTTTGTGATGAGGGCATCTTAAAAATGAACAATAAAAACAATATTTTATTATACATAATTTAACATAAAGTATGTGGACAAAGATACCTGTACAATCAGATATGAAATTCTAAGAAAGTACTTCCTGATTCTATGGTTTAGATGGGATATAATGTAACTATGATTTGAAGCTGTGGTCACACAGCTTCTGTCAGAATTTTTCTTTAGGTCTCAGGCTGAGTTCTTATGATGAACAGAAAAAGTGAATAAGATAAATAAGATTTTTTGTTGACATATCAACCAAAGTATTAGCCTACTTGAAAAGAGAAATAAATCACTTCTAAATAGAATTTGAACATCGAAAATTTCCATGGATTCTTCCTCCAATTTTACTTAGAACCATCATCTTGAGAACCATGAGGTATAGAGAAGAGAATTACTTCAACCTTTTCTTCATTCACCACACCCTAGCTTTGTTTGTTGTTGTTTGTTTGGTTTTTGTTTTTGGTTGACAAAATTATTCAGGTGTATAACAGCTTTATAACAGATCATTGTAATATGATATCTGAAGCTACTTTTTTGAGGTGTCTAAAAACCACTGAGGAGCCATTTTGCAGAAAATTTTAATAAAACGTTCCACTGAATTTTTTATGGGTAGTAGTTAGCAGTAGGTTTTAATCTACATGATATTTTCTCATCATGGAGCTCAATTTTTGTGTGAGTATTATATTCACTTAATTCTATCAAAGAAATAAAAACATTTTGCTCAACATATAGGCATAACAGAGGCTAAAGTTAATAATTAACACAACAGTTTAAATTGCAGTATTATTCTTCATTAATTCGCAACAGAAATGACCTTTCTTGTGTATCAGTCTTCCTAGTGACAGGTGGTTAAATGAATTCTGGATTACATCTGCTTTGTGAACAGAACTATATCCCAAATATTGTAGTAAAGGTTGTATAGACATCACCTCTCAGGTGACATTACATAACACTGTCCATCTACCTCCATGGAGACCAACAACTTACACCTTGGTGACAATGAATTCCCTCCTTTTCTATGACATGTGGGTTATTAAGGGACATTATGAAAGGTCTCACTGTCAATTAACATCTTTCCAAATTTCTCTTTATCATAGTTTACACATAATCTCATTTATTTACCTGGGTTTCTCTTGACCATTAAAGACAGAAGATTCCATAGTGATTAGAATACCCAGTAGTTTTCCTGCATGAGGGGATAATAATCTCATTACTAGCTTTATTGAAGGGAATGGTGTTCCATCAGAGTCATTATTCAGTTAACTATTCAATTAGAAATTTTTTGTATTTCCAAGCTGATTTCTAGTTACAGCCAACTTCGGGCAGGTGGCCACAATCTGCTTTCCATCACACCCAAACAGCTGTTTTAGCAACATATCATCTTGATTTATGGTCACACAAGAGTACAAAAGCCCTGCTGTACCAGATCAACTCCCCTATCCCACTCATTGGTAATGATTTACTCACACCATCCCCAAAATATCTATGTGGTAAGTATGGTCCACAAACCATAAAGAGAGCAATAGTTACACTTGATTCCCTGAAAATTGAATCATTGGGAGTGCTATGTCTCCTCTTCCTCCAGATTATGCAGGTTGAGTCTTTAGGTAGAGTTGGTATAATACAAGGAATTCAGTATTCCTGAATTCTGGAGATAACAAGTCCCAGTGTTTCTTTCAAATTGACTATTAGTCAGTCCCAAATCTCAATCACAAAAAGTATATGTAGATTGACAGAATGATAAAGAATGAATCCAAGTCTTTGACCATTTCTTTGAAATAGCAATTTTTAGTTCAAGATATATACATTTCCAGGTCCATGACTTTCCCATTCTTAGGAGGATTGTGTGAGAACTTTGCAACCATTTTATTGATTGAATTGTAGAGTACTTTAGTATATCCCAATTCTTTATTTTTATTTATTTACTTTTTTTATGGTGCTGAGGATTGAACCCTGAATCACACATATGCTAGACTATACCTTAGCCTTTAAGAAATTTTTATTTTATTTTGAGACAGGGCCTCTCTAAGTTGCCCAGGCTGACCTCACACTTCAAATCCTCCTGCCTCAGCCTCCTCAGTAACTGAATTACTGACATGAACCACCATCCCCGACCCAGTTCACATCTTTAAATTAACATGAATGAAACATAAAATACTTAATCAATTAAAAAACTGGTAGAAAAAGGAAGAAAGAAAAAATGAAAAAAAAAACTGAGTAACTAATTAAAAAATAATTTGTTAGAAAACAACAGCATAATGGGGTTGAATGCAACCATATCAATAATTATGTAAACTGTAAATGGCCTAAATACCTCAATTAAAAGGCAGAGATTAGGGATGTAGCTCAATGGTAGAGTGCTTAGCACTACAAAACAAAAAAGAAAGAAAAAAAGGACAGGAATTGTCAGATATATATATATATATATATATATATATATATATATATATATATATATATATATATATATATATTTCTAGATTGTGTATATATATATTTTATATATATGTACATATATATAAAATCTGACAATTCCTGCCCTTTATATATATATTTTAAATCCAACTGTATGCAATCTGTAAGAAAACCACCTTAATTAAAACATGAAGATTAAAATAAAGAAAAAGACATTAATTCTTGCCAGTTATTAATTATTGTCTCTTAGCTCAAAATTTGTACTTTATTGTCTCATAAGCGAAAATTGATTTGGGCCCTTGCTATTTTTTTTTTTTTTTTGCCAATGGTTATAGTGTCAAGTTTTATCCGTAAAGTGACTGGAAACACATTACAGGAAGAAGCAGCAGGTTCCTAGAGAGCTCAGGTTTTGTTTTGATTTGGTTTCTACCCTCGTGAGCCTGGGTACATTCTCCATTCAGCAGTGCCTATAGGGTTAAGTTTCTTCCCGCATTTGCTCCTGTAGCTTTCCCTAGCTCTTGGCAGAGGCATGGGCAGGAACCCAAGAGAGTGAACTTCTATCCCTGAAGTTCCTGCATGTCAGTATTCAAAAGAAGCCTGTTTTCTTGCACTTACCATGGACTACTGTTTATGGATTCCTGGTAAAATCAATAGATTTTCAGTTCTGCTGATTCAACTTCAGTCTTAGGCTGGCTTTGCACTCCTGGACTTTGAGGGTGAAGTTTCTCAGTATTCCTACCACTTCTTTTTCATGGCACTCAACTCCATGTTTCTGTGTTTTGGAAAAACAAAGTGTGTATGTTTCATCTGATCTCACCACAATCAATAAAGAAGACTTCTGTGACCCTAAAAGGTGTGGAGATTTCTTCCCACCAACAAGTAAACCGTGAATTCTGCAGTTTAGAACACCCAGCCAGGTCTCCTCTAATTTTTTCAATTCTGGCACCATTTACCCACATACAGTGTCAGATCTCACATGATGGACTCAATCCCCAAGGCTGTCTCCCTGTACTCTTTGCAAGCCCTAGGTTATTTTGTGCTTGCAACTGACTGATTATGAATCAGGGTTCTCACAAACTCCTCCTTCAGTCCAAATAATTTGCATGAGTAGTGCTATGGTTTAGATATTGAATATCCCCATCCCACTCCCAATGTGTTAAGACTTGATCCTTAACTTGGGGCTATTGGGAGGGGATGGAAACTTTTAAGGGCCTAGTGGCATCTTTTTAGATCATTGAGAGAGGTGCCCTCAAAGAGGATAGTGGGAACATAGCCTGTTCCTCTTTTGCTTCTTTGCTTCCCAGCCATAAGAAAAAACACTGCCAGGTGCTCTAGCAATGAGGCGCTGGCTTGCCTAAAGCAACGAGACCCACCAGTTATGCACTGAAACAACTGTGAGTTAAAATAAAACTCCTTTTCTTTTTAAGTTAATTATCTTAGGTATTTATTATAGTATTGGAAAGCTAACACAAGCAGTTCACAGAACTCAGGGAAATATGCTTACTCTTTTATTATAAAATAGTATATAAAGAATATTACAAATCATACAGATGAAGAAATGCATAGAGCAAGGTATGGGGAAAGAGGCATGAACAGGAGACCTCTCATGTGAGGAGGGTCTATAACCTACTATCAGACAAGGTAAGTTAGCAAATTTCCTTATTACAAACTCAAAGATCAAAAAGAGGGCAAGGTTAGAGTTTCTGTGACTTGCCTTGGGGAAGAGAAATTTTGTTTTCTTTTTTATTTGGGGGTGGGGAGAGGTACCAGGGATTGAACTCAAGGGCATTCAAACACTGAGCCACATCCCTAGCCCTCTAAATTTTATTTAGAGACAGGGTTTCACTGAGTTGCTTAGCTCCTCACTTTTGCTAAGGCTAGCTTTGAACTCTTCCATCCTCCTGCCTCAGGCTTGTGAACCGCTGGGATTACAGGTGTGTGTCACTGTGCTTGGTGAGTAATTTTGTTTTCTATGGAGGAAGTTTGGAGCCTGGAACTGTGAGTGAGAACCAAAGAATGAGGTCAAGAGTAACAGATTTTCCTCCCTCCTGCCAAACCTGCCAGTGTTAGTAGGCTTTCGATTCGTAGCTGTGCAAGATCCTGAGCTCCAGGGAATTTTCTGCCCTTTCACAGGGCAAAGGACTTGTGCTTTCTCCAGCATCAATACATATTTTCCAGAGATCCTGCAAGAAAAGTAAAGGTTTTCTGCTCTCCCCCTGGAACATCAGCAAGAACTCTCTTTCATCTTCTCCTTTGCCCCAGTATTTTTTCAAACATACACAGAGGCCTGTGGGAAACCACCTGTGGGTTGATGTGAACTCTTCCTACTTTTGCAGATCTCACCCACTGTAAACTGTCCCTTTTGTCCACACTCAGCCTTTAAAAGTTTGTTTGCATTCAGCTGCACTTCTTCATACCTGCTTTCATGTCATCCTCTCCTGCTCTGCAAAAGGTGAAGTGATTTTATGGGTCACATTCTCTCTTATGAATTCAATTTACCTACTTGTCTGGTGGCCTCAGTTCTCTGATGGACTCCTAAAAAATGCTATCCAATGTTTTTTCCTGATTGTTAGGCTGGAGGCAACATTATCTTGTGGCTCTTTTCTTCCTAAGTACAAATGAAACAAATATTTCTCAAATTATAATTTCAAATTTTATATTCTACATTGCTAGGACATCTTTCTTCTTTTGGTCTTTCTTTCTTTTATCAGTACTGGGGATTGAACCCAGGAGCACTCTACCACTGAGCTACATTCACAGCCCTTTTTAGTTTTTGAGATAGGATCTCCACTAAATTGCTAAGGCTGGCCTCAAACTTGGGATGCTCCTGCCTCATCCTCTTTAGTTGCTGAAATTACAGGCATGTGCCTGTAATACCATTTTGGAGCACAAGTCAGTGTTGGTCCATGATCAATGATGTAGCCAAGCCTGGGTAATCTGGGAATACTCTAAGTTAGATGTAAGCAATGAAGAAAATGAAGCTTTCTTACAATGAAGAAAAAGTATCATAAAAATACACACACAAATATATATGCATATGATATAAAATAAGGATATTTGCTGTGCAAAGATGAGGAACATTCTTTCCTGCCAATGATCAAATTAGTTATTTTTATAAGAAAGCTCAACAAAGTCTTTTTATGTTCCATATAATATAATTTTAACAATATCCTTAGGGTGGCCACATTTTTCTTATGCCTTCTGTTGATGAGATGGTTTTTCCTTTAACTCTTTGCACAGTCAATGCAGAACTGGAAAACAATTTCTGTCACCTTAGGCCAAAAGGAGATCACTCACGATCAAATTCTCTGGACACATCCTGGTTACTCTCCTTTCCTTTCAAGGAAATCTGCCTCTCTTTCATAATCAAAGTAGCTGACAGTGATGTGTCCACTGGCATTTGTTCCATTCTTATCCATGGACTGAGAGGCGCTTTCCTTTCTGGTCCTGAAGAAGTAAACAAGCACACTGAAACTCCCATGGCAGAGCAGGATGTGCGAAATGCAGAACTACACATCCTCCGTTTTCTCCATTTCTTGTAACTTATCTACATTATTCTGTGATGTTGGAATGACACAGGCTGTCCTCTTCTATCAGCTTATGTATTTGTAGGAGAAGAAAATTTTATTTCATAGCACATACAAAGGAGTAGCTGACCTCTTGGTCAAGGTCATCTGAGTCTGTGATAAAGATACTCACATAAATTGGGAGTCAGAGTAACTAATGAGGCAATAACCCAAAATAAGTACATCCAGGGTTGCTAAATGTCAATAAAAGCAAATGTTGAAAAGTTCAGAATTCGTTGCTAAGAAAACCATTTAAACAAAAGGATCAAGGCTGGGGTGGGGGTGGGGAGCATACATGTGAAGCTATAACCAAGGACAACTTAATTTTTGAGGCAAATATTTATCTCATGCAGAAATTTCTTTCTTTTATGGAGTTTCTGTTAAGTTAGAGGCAAATTTCAAATTACACTGCCATGGAGTACACAACATTGGATGCCAGTGAATGTCAATATCATTCATCAAGGGCTGTCTGAGTTAGAGGTGTTTACATGGAAAAGATACTTCTTTGGGGAATACAGTAATATTATCTGGGAAGTTCTTCAGGGACATTTTAGCTGATCTTTGAGGATGAATGAAGAGGTTGGGAGCAGTGGCACACATTTGTAATCCTAGAGACTCAGGAGACTGAGGTAGGAGGATCACAAGTTCAAAGCCAGCCTCAGCAAAAGTGAGGTGGTAAGCAACTCAGTGAGACCCTGTCTCTAAATAAAATACAAAATAGGGCTGTGGATATGGCTGATTGGTCGAGTGTCCATGAGTTCAATCCCTGGTTACCCCCAACCCAACCCCCCAGAAAAAAAGGATGAATGAAGAGGACTTGCTTACTCAAAGATGGCTACTCAAGGTGTAGAATTGAATGCTCATAAAAGGCCATGGCATGCTTAGAGAACTGAGAAAGCATGGTGACTGTCAGGGGAAGCTCTGGAAGAGAAAGGTAAAGAGTTGGAGAATGCAAAAAGGAGGCAAGTTATAAAGGGTCTCACATGCTAACCTATATATTTCTGATTGTGCCATAGACATTTGACAATCATCAAAAACTTTGGGGGTGAGAAACAGGGACTGAAATGGAACAAATCGGATTCCATGCACATATAATTTTGTCTCAATGGATTCAACTACTATGTATAACTATAATGCTCTTTTTAAAGGCTTTTCAAATGTAGGAATAGTAAAATGAAGATTGTATGCTAGAAAATGCAGGGTGACAACACAGTTGAGAATAGACTGGTTGGAAGGAAGGTAAGTGGAGGGAATCTTGCTAGCAGTCTGTAACATTGTTTCAGGTGAAAAATGATGGCCATATGACTCAGGCGGATGAATGCCACTGGATAAACTACAAAGAAACACTTTATCAATATTTTAACTTGACTTCTCCTTGGAGACTTCAGGCATCTGTTCTTTTGGAGCATTTCAGCTGAAACTTTAAGACAAACTCAGTGGAGTTTAATCCTTATTGAGCTCTAATTATGAGCCAGAGCATGGTTCTTTCCAAGTACTTTTTAAGTCTTCATGCTATATTTGATGAAGAATTGTATATACATTCTCTACTCCAGCTGCATAAAGATATGTGGACAGAGTGTGTGGGGGTAAATATACCTGCCCCTCTCCCTTTTCACATTGGTGACTCTTGGTTTTGGCATGGTGCAAAATTTAGTAATTTTTTGTTTGTTTGTTTTTATACTAGGAACTGAACTCAGGGGCACTTAACCACTGAGCCACATCCCCAACCCTTATTTTTTTAAAATAATTTATATAGAGACAGAGTCTTGTTGAGTTTCTTAGGGCCTCGCTAAGTTGTTGAGGCTGGCTTTGAACTCATGATCCTCCTGCCTCAACCTCCTGAACTGCTGGGATTACAGATGTGTGCCACTGTGCCTGGCTTAGTATTCTTTTCTATAGTGCAACATCAACATCTAATCAAACTCTTGTGATAACCAAGGGAACTCCTAAGTGAGGAAAAAGAGGGCTTGCCATTTAGGTAATGCTTTAAGAAAACCTGCTTGATAGGAAGGCAAAAGAAAATTTTCCAAATTAAGCAGTGCCAAGAGAGCTTCATAGCTACCACATTTCAGATCAAACTTTCTGAATTTTCTATTTATTTATTTATTTATTTTTGTAGTTGTAGATGGACAGAATGCCTTTATTTCATTTATTTTTTATTTTTATGTGAGGCACATGCTAGGCAAGCAATCTGCCACTGAGCTACAACCCCAGCACTCCGAATTTTCTTTGTTTTTAGAAAAACATGATTTCTAAGTTGAAAGAATAAAAGCCACAAATGGATCTTAAATGCAGCTTGGGAGTTGGAATAACTTTTATGAGATAATGTTTTGATGAATTAAGATTAAGCAAATCAGAAACATATGTCTCAAATTTTCATTGAAGTACACATGAATGCCACGATAGCATATTTTGCCATAAATCTGGAAAGTGTTTATTGACTTCTTAGAACAAACACAATAAATAACTTATCACAATAAGCAACAGATGAGCCATTTAACTGCTTCATGAATACATCATTCATATGTGAGCATCCTCAAATATGTAGATACATCTGTACATAGAAATGACCTCTTGAATTTGTAGTGCAAAAATATGATATTGTACAGCACTTTCAGCCAAAATATATTTTTAAGAAATCTCCTTGGACACTAGGGATTATCACCACTTTAAATTGACACCTTAAAAATAAATAAATTGAACACTTTGAGTTTTAGAATTAAAAAAAAAAAAAGCACTGGATTTTATCGTCTTGTTTTTCTCCAAGGTGAATGGAATTCAGAAAATGTGCCACCTATGAGTTTCTGCCTTAGAATTACAAATTACAAAATTATGTGTATTTGATAATATTAGCCAAATCAGCAATGTATATTTACTGGCTGAAAGAGCAAAGATAAGTTATCTTCTTGCTTTTGCATATATCCAGACAGTATCTTTCTTTAAAGAACTATATTGCTTTGCCAATAGTATTCCATTAAATTTGGATTCATGACTACAGGAAAAGAACTCACAGAGACCTATTGAAGAAAAAGAAACAAACTTTTAACAGATATCATATCTGGAACTAATCCTGGGTTCTAATTTTGACACTGCCACATAGTAATTCTGTAAGCTTGTTTTCTTTGGTTTTCTGACTCTCAGTTTTCTCCTAAAGAAAATGATATTAAAACATGTCACCCTATTTGCGAGTGTGGTTGTAGGATAAAATTTATTCAATAAGTCATTTACTTTTTGCAGAGCACTGAGAAGCTAATGAAAAACAAGATGGTCCATGCTCTCAAGAAGTTTAAAGACCAGCTGGCAGAATAAACTAGTAAACAGGCAATCTTGTTAGGATAGATACCATGAGAATTCATAGTATCCTCTTAGGAACTGGTGTGAGAATTCCTCTGGGTAGTTTGCAATATGTGCTTGGAAGAAATACTCTGTTAAACCCCTTGGTATAGAAGGGAAAACACAGAAGACACTCCCAATTAGCCATAAATTGTTGCCAGACTGACTTTTAATCAGGTGAGTTCTGTAAACTGCACATGCTTTTGTTTGGCTGAGCTTCAAGGTAATGCTCCAGGCAGTTGGGAGAAGAGTGGAATTGCTGTGTGTAGTACCTCCAGGGTGTTGATGGAGACAGTTGCTGAGAAGGGAGGGAGAAGAGAAAACTGGAGGTAGTAGAGGTATGGAGACATTGGCCACATGTCAAAGGGGATTTCTTTCATTGAGCTATTTATTGTGCCAGGCGTGAGGCCAAGTAACTTACAAATGTCATCTCCTTTCAGTGTCCAATAATCCTAGGAGCTAAGTCATGTCTTAAATGTGTCCCCAAAAGCCCATGTGCTGAAAGTATGGTTCTAAATGCAGTAGTGTTCAGAGGTGGAACTTTGGGGAGTGATTGGAACATGAAGGCTCTGACCTCACGAGTGGATTAATCCATTTAAGCATTATAACCTAATGGATTTCTGGGGGAGGAGCTTTATTAAAAAAGCCCTCTCTTTCCCTTTTTGCTTCCTGGCTGCTATGATGTGAGCAGCTTTGTTCTAACACATGCTCCTACTATGATGTTCCGTCTCCCTGTAGGCCTAAAAGCAAAGGAACCAGCCAACCATAGACCAAAACTTCTCAAACTATGAATCAAAATACATCTTTCCTTCTTTAAGTTGATTTTCTCAGGTATTTTGTCACACGGAGGAAAAGCTAACCAAAACAGGATGTAATATCAAACAGCCAAACAAAAAGTATATTTTTCTAGAAAACATCCAATTTCTCTTAAAACATATTTATGCATATGCAAACTCATATAGATGTCATCTGTATCTAGAAAAAATTTCTGTAAAGATAGAATATAGGGTTATCAAATTTGTTTTAGTAATGTCTATATGAGAAAAAAAGAGATTCGATCATTGAGAATTTTTTAAAAACAAATATATTTTATTTTTCATTGACATAGTAATTGTACATATTCATAGGGTACAGTATATGTGTTTATAATGTATACATGTATATAACTTATAAGGATCAGATCAGGATAATTGTCAGATCTCTTACCTCAGACATATAATTTCTTTGTGTTGGGAACATCCTAAATCCGATCCTGTAATTATTCTGATATATTCAGTTAATTGTGTCAGCCATAGTCATGCTACTGTGCATTAGAGCATTAGAAGTTATCTCTCTTCCCCCAACTGCTCCCTGTACCCATTGTCCTGGGGGTAGGTAAGTCACAGCTTCTGTGTGTAAGTCCAAGCACTACTTTTGTAATCAGGAAAAACAAAACACAAAAAGTTAACCATCAAAAAAAAATACAAAATTAAAGTGATTAGTTTAAAAAGTCACCATCCTCACAATGAACTGTTTTCTTATTTTCTTCTTTGAAATGTTCTTTGTTCAGCCTTCAGGCCAAGATTATTCTCCTATCTTTCCTGTCTTTTTGATTAGAACCCACCCCTGAAAAAATGACAATGGTTTCTACTTGCACATAAAAGACCTGGGGCTGGGACTGTAGCTTAGTGGTAGAGCACTTGCCTAGCACCAGTGAGGCACTGGGCTCCATCTTTAGCACTACATAAAAAACATATAAATAAAAATGAAGTTATAAAAAAAAAGTTAAAAAAGAAAAGATCTAACACTCCCTTATCAGGGCTTGCCTTATCTTGCTCATGGGGCTAACATGTCAACTCTCCACGAATTTCCTACTGCTACTCTCATGTCTACCCCCCAAGCCTGGCACACCAGCAGTTTTTCAGATCCTTGAGATAATCAATGGTTTTTGGTTTTCACTCCTCACTTGCATGGTGGACTTGGTCTGCAGCTCTCTGGACTCCTCTCATCCTCTGAGAGCTGCATAAGCCCCTCTCCAGTAACATTTTACCTCCTCTTCTAACTTCCTAATTTAAATCTTGAGTCTACTTTTTATATTTACCTTTATAAAATTTATTAAACTAGTTTGTTTAGTAATTTACATAAGCCTTTTAGATTAGCATCTGTTTCTCTTTTTTTTATTTTATTAGGTTTTTAAAAATTTTATTAGTGCATTATAGTTATGCAAAATACTGGGGTTTATTTTGACATAATCATATACACGTGGAATATAATTTGTTCCATCTCAGTTCCTAGTACTTCCTTTTTCCCTCCCCTCCCCCTTTTCCCTGTACCCCTTCCTGGTGTCTATTGGTCTTTCTTCTGTTATTCATTGTTTTTAAATTGGTGTTTTATAGATGTATAGGTGAAATTCACCGTGGTGTATTCATAAATATATATAGGTCCATATAGTACTCAGTGGAAGCCTAAATGAGTAAGGATATTTTCTGAGTATTCAGTCATCTAAATTAGGCTGAAAGTTCTATATTACTATGATGAAAGTTCTCCTTGACTTTGAGAAGAAAGAGTTCTGTTAGAATTTGGAATTTGTCCACAGCATTACAATGCAGGGCCCTCAGAGAACCATAGTTAAAGGGAGACTTAAGGATTTCTCCATCAGCCACATACAATTATCCAAAGAAACACCACCTAGGGACTAACGAATAGGAACCCTAGAAAGACCGGTAATAGGGAATTTGAATCCTCTAGCCCTATTGCTATCTCTTGGATTTTTTTTCACCTCATATTGGTAGCCAATGGGCAATTAAGTTTATATTAATAAATTGTGGAGCCAGGCGCAGTGGTGCATGCCTATAATCCCAGTGTCTCGGGAAGCTGAGGCACAAAGATTGCAAGTTCAAAGCCAGTCTCAGCAAAAGAGAGGAACTAAGCAACTCAGTGAGATCTGTCTCTAAATAAAATACAAAATAGGGCAGGGGATGTGGCTCAGTGGTCGAGTGCCCCTAAATTCAACCCCTGGTACCAAAGAACGAAAGAAAGAAAGAAATTGTGGGAAAATATGCATAATATAAAATTCATCATCTTAGCCAGTTTCAGCAGTGTAAAGTATATTCACATTGTTGTGTAACCAACCTCCAGACCTTGAAAAACTAAAACTATATACCCATTGAACAACTTTGCATTCTTCCTTTGGGGCCTTTAGCAATTGCCCTCTATGAAGTGGTCCTGTCTCTATGAAGTTGACTACTGTTCATACCTCATGAAGAGGAATCATACAATGCTTGTTCATGGTGTAGCATGTGTTAGGATTCCCTTCCTTTTAAGCTAAAGGATGTTCCATTTTGTTATCTATTCACCTGTCAATGGACATTTGGACTGTTTCCACCTGTTGGCTGTCGTGAATATTATTTCCATGAACATGGGTTTATAAACACCTCTTTGAGACCCTGCTTTCAATGCGGGTGTGGGGGGGTATGTACTCAGAAGTGGAATTGCTGTATCATATGGTAATTATATTACTAATTTCTTTAGAAATCATAATACTGTTTTCCACAGCAGTTTTATCATTTTATGGTCTCACTAACAAGCACAAGAATTCCAATTTCTCCATAACCTACATAACTATTTTATGACTATGTTATAAAATAACTATGTTATTTTCTATTTTTTAAAAACATAGTAACCATCCCAATGGGTGTAAGATGGTATATCATTGTGATTTTGATTTGCATTGACCTAATGATTAGAGATGTTCAAAGGTTAACATTTATAACATGTAACCAACCATACTATATGTCTCATCTGGTGACCACTTGCTTAGGAAATCACATTTTTAGAGATGGGCACATTTCTTCCAAAAATGTGACAGCTGACATACTATATGGTTGGTAAGAGGATAGTGCATAGATAGTTAATGATATAAATTAGTTTTTATAGGACATATATAAAATAAAGGATCTTATTTGGGAGCCATGAGGTAATTCACCCTGGCCAAGAGAAAGTTTGTCAATCCTTCTGGCTAGCTGTTTATTAGTACAAATTATTTACACATAGCACTGTACTACCTACTATGAAAAAAATATATATGTATATATAATTGGCATTGTTCTTAACATATACTGTCTTTAGGAGGAAATAAGGTATAACTCAGAACACTGGAATAAAACGAGGCAGCAGAGCTCAGGTCTGAAGGATTGACACAGGGTTTGAGTGCAGCAGACCAACTCCACCACTCCAGATGGATGACCCTCAGGAAGAAGATATTGGCTGAGCATCCCTAATCTGAAAATCCAAAATCCAAAATGCCCTTCAGTAGATGAATGGATAAAAAAAAATGTGACATTTATACACAATGGAGTATTACTCTGCAGTAAAAAATGTCAAAATCATGGAATTTCAGGGAAATGGGATGGCATTAGATCAGATTATGCTAAGTGAAGCTAGCCAATCCCTAAAAAACAAATGCCAAATGTCATCTTT
The DNA here is from genome assembly GCF_021218885.2 of Marmota monax. Lineage (NCBI taxonomy): Eukaryota > Metazoa > Chordata > Mammalia > Rodentia > Sciuridae > Marmota > Marmota monax. The sequence goes on along the minus strand of NW_026695231.1, from coordinate 2,955,090 downwards.
GATATAAGGAGAGCAACTAAGAACAGAATAGAGAGGAAGAACATGAGAAGAAGATCACCACTAAACAGGGATGAGAGGGGGGAGGGAAAGAGAGAGAGAAGGGAAATTGCATGGTAAAGGAAGGAGACCCTCATCGTTATACAAAATTACATATAAGAGGAAGTGAGGGGAAAGGGGAAAAAAACAAGAGAGAGAAATGAATTACAGTAGATGGGGTAGGGAGAGAAGATGGGAGGGGAGGGGAGGGGTGAGGAGGGAAGGGGAGGGGAGGGGGGACAGTAGAGGATAGGAAAGGCAGCAGAATACAACATACACCAGTATGGCAGTAGGTAAAAAAAGTGGATGTGTAACCGATGTGAATCTGCAATATGTATATAGGGTAAAAATGGGAGTTCATAATCCGCTTGAATCAAATGTATGAAATATGATATGTCAAGAACTTTGTAATGTTTTGAACAACTAATAAAAAAATGGCACTAGTAAATATAAAAAAAAATCCAAAATGCTGCAAAAATCTTAAACAGACCCCAAAGTCTGCCTCCAAATCTCCCCAAATCTGAAATCTGAAATATTTCTTGTCCCAATCATTTTGGATAAGGCATATTCAACCTGTACCTCACTTCCCTTAGACTTGATTTCCATTCCTGTGTGCACATTTTGGGTTCATGTTTGCTGATGTGGATTGGCCAATGCTATGGGATTTATTAATTGAAAATAAATGCTGTTCTGGAAAGTTGTTTGGGTGCAGAATACATCAGTTTGTCAACATTGCTTAGTAAAAGCAATAGGATTTATGATTTCTGTATGTGGTTTCAGTGAGGTTGGGTCTGGGTTTGATATTTCAACTGTTAGAACTGGTCACATAGCTGAGATGTGCCTAGTAACCATGGTAATTGATTCCTAATCAAGAAGAGAAGTTGGGCTTCCTGGGTTGCTGGTGCTTCACATGCTGATGGTGGTTTGAGGTCCAAAGATAAAGTGAGTCCTGTGTGTCTGCATCTGGTCATGAGAGGAAAAAGAAGCTGGTGCCTTGGTACATCCTTCCTTTCCTATGGCTGTAAGTGTTTTTGCCTGAGGATAAACTGAGTCTTGTTAGTGATCAAACAATTAAAATGGTTAATGTGGAATTAAAACACTGAAAAACAGTGATGATAATGACCTATCATATTGTTGCATTAGAATGAAATGAAATGATCAGTGCATAGTCCTTGAGTCCATGCCTGACACATTGTAGGTGATTAATGAATGACAGTTATAATATTTACCAAAACATTGTTTGGAATAAAATACATCTTAAACATTTAAAGGAAAGGAAGAGTCTTGCAAATTAGACTGGTATTAAAAATTTCAGACTTTGGTCTTGTATATTGTGTAGAATTTGGTATGCAGAAAGAAGTGCAGGGACACACTGACAAGGGACAGGATAAGCCAGGCAGAAAGTAAAGAAAGGAATGGTACTTTTAAGATACCAGCAAGATTGTAAGCTTAACCAGAAAGGAAGAACTACTGGAGATGAAACCCTACAGGTACAAGGGAACTTGCCCAACATTGTTCACAATAACAAAAACTAGGGAAAATCTCATATGCACATCCCCAGGGGTGTTATTGTCACATAAGAAGACTATGATGTGACACACAGTAAGTGAACTACAGTGACATGCAGCAATATAGATGAATCTTCAAGTCAAGGTAAATAACTAAAATTAAAAATATTCTTCTAAGAAATATATAGATATGGATATATTGATCAAATAAACTATATTAAAAATATAGAGAAAAAAAACACATGTGGTATTTTGAAAGGTGATTACCTTGGGAAGAGGGAAGCAGATGGATAGGATGGGGACCTCACAACTAGATATAACTTATTCCCAGAGTCTGAGCTTTTATATTGGCTGCACAGGTCCAAAAGTGTTCATTATATTATGAAAATACACACAGGAAGACATACATGCATTTATAGAAGAGGACCATGCATCAACTATCAGTATCAACTAAGATAAGGTGTTTATACAAGTTTTAACAAATATAAAGTTTATTTTGGGGAACATATTTTCTATGGAGAAATTTCCTTTTGGAGACTCAAGAGGCCTGATGGAAGATTAAATTGTTGGAGCCACAAGATGACCAATTTATTTGATGAATTTTGGGGATAGGAAATAAGAAATTATTAACTGATAGTGACTAGAAAAAATATTTCTACAAAATTCAGGTTAACACATATTTTAAGAAATGTAATGAATACAGATAACTGAGTTTCTCAATTTGACCACTAGATGGGAGCATTCTTCCAAAAATTATTTTAATGTCCCTAAAATATTTCACCTCCACACTTTTTGAGTTTGTCTTAATGTAAATACGATTACATTTCTCCAATGGAATAAAGTTCAAGGCACTTTTTATATTTAGGGATAAACCTATAATATTATATAATCTCATTACAAAAATATAATCAATGTTTTTGAAAAAAGGAATTCACCAATGCATTACAATGATGTAACACATGATTTGAAAAAGGAAACTTATCTTTTGCCCTCAAATATATTAAAAATAAAGAAGAACAAAATGGAATAAAGAGACGAGAATTTTTTATAAAAAAAAAACCTAGACATGAAAGATTTACCCAACAGATTAAATGACTTCACCTCCCAAGTTCTAATATTTTTTTAATATGGGTCTGGAATATCTTCAAAATCCTAGTTTTCCAGGAGTTACCTTCTCGGTCTCCTCTCATGCCCCTCCATCCTAAGGGGAATGATGACCATCTCTCTTCTGCCATTCTTGCCTGAATATGGAGTATCTTATTGTAGCTCCATCCCACTGTCCAATGGTATGGTTATTTACCTGTCTCCCAGTTTCACTGGGAGCTGCTGAGCACCAGAACTCTTCCTTCAGCCTGTGCCCATTACATTCAGGACAGGGAACCAATAATCGCTGCTGAACAAATCCTGAATTTATTTAAATATGTGTAACCTCTGCTGCCCATTGGACCACAATACAGTTTGACCTCCCCAAAATTCATCAAATAAATTGGTCATCTTTATTCTCTCCATTTCTCTCCAGTGTTGCCCACACCTATGCAGAAGCAGGTACTGAAACAAAATTTACAGAATTTTTAACACCTTGAGCTAATTACACCTTTTGTTAATGTGGAAAAACCTTTAAAGTATTTACATAATTTTATGACAATAATGTAGTATAAAATATATAAACAATCTTCAGAACTTTCTAGAAGTCCTTCAATAATTAATAACTAACCTTAGAAATAAAACTAGATACTGTGAGTTATGGAATTTGAAGAGGCTCTGAAAAACATGTGGAAACACAACCCTTGATGATAACTTTAAAGAACCTTTTGTAAAACTAATGAGATCATTTGCTTCTCAAGAAATAGATTTCTTCTAATCAATTTTTAAAAGCAAACTAATCAAGGTGTTATAATGTTAGTTCCTGTGAGAAGTGAGGTAGCTTGATTTCATTTATGTAGAACATTTGGGATGTTTTTGAAGATTTTTCTAATAGCAGAAGTGACATAAAATTCTATTTTAAAAATATCTCCCAATACCACAGATTCTACTTTAGCGCATTTAATACACATGTAGTATACAACAGAGATTTTTCACTAGGCCAAGAATAGAAATTGCCTCCCAAAGCAAGTGCATACCAATAAGATTCTGATGATTATGTATTTTTCAGACTATATTTTTAGTACTGAGGATTAAACCAGGGACACTCTACCATTGAACTATATCCCTAGCTCTTTTCAAAATTTTTTGAGACAGTGCCTTCCTAGTTGCTGAGGCTGATCTTGAACTTGAGATCCTCCTGCTTCAGTCTCCTGAGTAGCTAAGATTATAGCCGGACACCACCACACCCAGCTCAAAGTCCTAATTTTGAATGAATAATTTAACTAGAAATTTTAGTTTAGGTTATAGTTATAATGTTTACTGGATTTTTTTTGTTATTAGTGCCTTACTATACTATCAAAGTGTTTTCATATGGGGATGGTAGCAAGCAATTAAGAAAAACAATGAACACATGGTATTTCCTAGTCCATAAAAGGTTTTTATGTATTATATTTCATTTGATTGAATCAAAAGTTTCAAAAGGCAAGCAAGGCAAATGTTTTTTCTTTTATAAAAAAAAGGAACTTGAAATTCATGGATTTAAATAACTTGCTTAAAACTGTACATCCAATCATATGATAGCATTTAGTTTGCAGTTATATTCCACTGACCTGTAATTGCACAGGTTCTCATAGTGACCAAAATGTGTCCAAGGAGCCAAAGCTAAGAGGTTTAGTCACTTCTGCCATTTAAGTGCCACATAAACATTGGCATCCAATTATTTTGAGTTTCATTGAAAAGTGAGGATATAAATATCTATTTATTGTCAAGATTGTTATGAGGTATTTTCAAAAATTATGATCTCTCAAAAAATGTATGTGTATAAGATGATTGATCCTGTAGACATGTGAAGCTAGGATCATTGATTATCCATGGTGGAGAATGTGTTTTAGGTTAGCTTTGATAATAGGTTGTTGAATGCATGAGACCGAAATCAGATTAAAAAAATAAATCTTAATACTACTCAACTGCTTATTAGAAGTGTGACTTTTACTAGATTTCTAATACTCTCTCAACTTCCATTTCTTCATGTCTAAAATTGTTATCACTATCTCCCTATTATTAATAATACTGATTAACTTGTATGTCTATTTTCAGGAAATCTTTAAGTTGAACAATTGACAGATTTTTAAAGTTTATTTTAATTTTCAGTATATGGAAGAAAGTGCTAGCCACAAATTAACCATAGTTTAGCCTAAAAAAAAAAAAAAGAATCTTTCAACATTAGTTTATATGAAATTAGCTACTCTAACCACACGGTGGCAATCTTTCCTCACTGAAGATTTTCATTTCAAATTGTGATGTGTAAAGTGCAATGCCATATTGTGCTTGGGGATTTCATTGTATTTTCTTGCATAATCCTCATTTTCTAATCATTTACCACAGTTGCATAAAGATTTCCATAGTAGTACCAAATAATTAAAAAGTAGATAGTTATCATCTTGACATTGTAACATACAAGTTAGAAAACACTGTAGCTTCTTGCTTTGATTATGGAAGAGTATGCATTTGTGCCCAAAGAAATTGTCAACTCAAGAAGATTCTAGAAAACTAGTTAATAACTATCCTCAAAAAACGTAACATGTTGACCAACTGACTTGCTTTCCAAAGATGCACTGTTCTAAAAATATGTTATAATCTGAGGTGTCAAATGCAGAATGTACCAGGAACAGCAACAAAATGATAGCTTTAACTAAGAGATGGACACAAGCAACAAACAATATTTATTGAGAACCTATCATTCAAATTGCTGGAACCAACTAAAGTTGAATGTTACCTATAAGTCCCCATCAATTAGAAGTAATTCAAGTTTGTTTTCCACCAGAGACTCAATGAATTTCATGTAAGAAAAATAGACATCAGAAATGTCTGAGACATTTGGATAGGAAAATACACAGGCTTGTTAGAGGGTGAAGCAGCTCAGAACTGGGAACTCTACTCTGGTAGGATGGAGAAGGTGATAGAGCCCACCATGTCCCACTTTGCTTTGTCATAGTAAGGAAGGACCACAGAGGAACACTTGTACTTATCTGTCTCAAATCAACCTGCAAAAATCTAAGATGCAGTTTCTCATGCTCTTAACAATTTTATCAGACACAGAGTTTTGGGTACTGGGTACAAAAATCATATACTTACTTTATTGTTTTGTTTTTTTTTTTTGTAACCGGGATTGAACCCAGGTTCAATGTGACTCATTGAACCACTGAGTCACATCCCCAGCCCTTTTAATATTTTATTTAGAGACAGGGTCTCACTAAGTTCTTTAGGTGCTTGCTAAGTTGCTGAGGCTGGCTTTGAACTTGCATTTCTCTGCTTCACCCTGTGCTCCCCCAGCTACTGAAATTGGAGGTGTGTGTCACTGTGCCCAGCACATGCATACAGTTCTAAGCACAAGGAATACATTCTGTAGTGTGATAATAGGTACAGGGACGAATAACCATCATGCAAATCTGAGGAAAGTTTCCTGAGAATGAGTAAAAAATATATCTGCTAGTTGTGAACATATTTCATCAAATGTTCAAGCATAATAAACATAAATTTATTAATTAAAAATTGTATTATATTTAGCATTTGCTATGTATGAGGTATCATTTTAACTTCTTTATTCAAATAATCCTAATGCTTAATAAATTCCTAATGGGTAGATATTATCATTCCTATTTTATGAATTAGAAAAGTAAGATTGACTGAGCTGTCACAAACTGAGTTATTTGATCCCAAAACTTATGCTTTTAAAACCATAATCCCAACTGGACTCCAACCCCAGCGCTTCACTATGTAAAGGACAGAGGATTGCTGGATAAAATCAAATACTTCTGATTCCATTGGAAGGAGAGAGGGACACAGATGTGGAAAGCACATTCTAGATTGAGGAGACAAGAGAAGCAACTACTCACTGAACAAACACTTCATCAGGCTTTATTCCAATTACAATGGAGCCCACATGACATGATCCTCAGGGCCAGGCAACAAAATAAGTTGATATTTATTAAAACAAAAAGTCAATATTTGATGAATGAAACAAATGCCACAGAAATGATTCACCCAAAGAGATACTCCCCCATGGATTTCTCATGGGACCAGGTGTTATGGCTAAAATATGAGATGCCCAGCTCATGATTAGATTGTGAGGGGTATAACCTAACCAGTGGATTAATCCATTTGATGGATTAATAATTTAAAGGACTACTGTATTGGGTGATAACTATATTCTGGTAGGGTGTGGCTGAAAGAAGTAGGTCACTGGGGTGTGCCTTTGGGGTTATGTATTTTGTTCCCAGGGACTTGCTTTGTCTTTGTTTATTGACTGCCATGATCTATGCAGCTTGCCTCCGTCATGCCCTTCTGCTATGACATTCTGCCTTGTCTTGGGCCAACAGCAATGGAATCAGCTGACCATGGACTGCATCTTTGAAAATGTGAGCCAAAAATAAACTTTTTTCTCCTCTAAGTTGTTATCTTCGGTGTTTTGGTCACAGTGACAAAATAGCTGACTAACACACCAGGTTACTTCTTTAATATCATTTCCTTCCATTTTGTACCTTGCAAGTTCTGCTCCAGCCACACAATCAGAAAATATATCCTCTGGACCTTTGCATGTTACCTTTTCACCAGACACCTCTGTGGCACATCTTTCCACTCACTTCAGGTCTTTATTAGAATGACATCCAACATTGAACATGACCACCTATGTAAATAAACATCCATAGACTACTTCTTTCTATTAACCTACTTTATTTTTCTCCATAGCATTTACCACCAGCTAATATAAAGCACTGTGTATTTGTACATTTGTTTAAAGTCTGCAAGTTCTGAGATGACAGGGAGTTTGCCTACCTTGTCTGTTTTTGACACTTCAATGCCTAGAATAATAAATATTTGTTGATGAAATGAATGTGATTATTTCGCTAATAGCATGAAATGCATTTTTTTCAAGTTTCCATTTAATTAAACACATTTTGAGCACTGACTACTGTATATGTTGTCAGAGTAAGAGAGGCTGCACAGCCATGGTGATCAAAACTAAGCTCTTTAAAGACCCAAGTAAGAAAAGAGGTTATTACAATACAGGGTAAAACGTGGATTCATTGCCAAGGTGTTATGGGTGAACATAAGACAAACTCATAGCCCAAATCTAGGGAAATAAAAATATGTAGCAAAGAGGAAATGGTAACAAAACTGAGGTATGAAGTAGAAGTTAACCAAGCAAAGAGGAAAGGATCCTGCAAATGTATAAAGACAAGAAGTCAAAAACCGAAATTTCAAGAAAAATACTGTTATTAATTATACTGTTTTTTTTTTATTAAATACGGCAATTGATGTTTTTGGTAACTCATTTAAAAAAGGTATTAAGAGCAAGTTTTCCCTTGGATATTTTGGTACCTACCAAGGAGGAGGCCATTGGATTTGATGAACTCATTTTCTAGTTACCAGGAGAACTGAAGCTGAAGCAATCATTTTATCCACTAAATTTATCTAAAAGATGTAACAATATTTCATGTTGCACTGAGAAAGGAAAAAACCCTGCAAACAAATGCTTTTTTTCAAATAGAATTTTTATTTTTTATTTATTTTTATTTATTTATTTTTTATTTTTTTTTATTGGTTGTTCAAAACATTACAAAGCTCATGATATATCATCTTTCATACATTTGACTCAATTGGGTTATGAACTCCCATTTTTACCCCAAATACAAATTGCAGAATCACATTGGTTACACACTCACATTTTTACATAATGGCATATTAGTGACTGTTGTATTCTGCTGCCTTTCCTTTCCCCTACTATCCCCCCTCCCCTCCCCTCCCATCATTCCTCTCTACCTCATCTGCTGTTGTTCAATTCTCTCCCTTGTTTCCCGCCCCCCTTTCCCCTCACATCCTCTTCTATGTAAATTTGTGTAACATTGAGGGTCTCCTACCATTTCCATATGCTTTCCCTTCTCTCTCCCTTTCTCTCCCCCCACTCGTCTTTGTTTAATGTTAATCTTTTCCTCATGCTCTTCCTCCCTGTTCTGTTCTTAGTTGCTCTCTTTATATCAAAGAAGACATTTGGCATTTGTTTTTTAAGGATTGGCTAGCTTCGCTTAGCATAATCTGCTCTAATGCCATCCATTTCCCTGCAAATTCTATGATTTTGTCATTTTTTAATTGCTGGTAGTACTCCATTGTGTATAGATGCCACATTTTTTTTATCCATTCATCTATTGAAGGGCATCTAGGTTGGTTCCACAGTCTAGCTATTGTGAATTGTGCCTCTATGATCATTGATGTGGCAGTATCCCTATAGTACGCTCTTTTAAGATCCTCAGGGAATAGTCCGAGGAGGGCAATAGCTGGGTCAAATGGTGGATCCATTCCCAGCTTTCCCAGGTATCTCCATACTGCTTTCCAGATTGGCCTTACCAATTTGCAGTCCCACCAGCAGTGTACAAGTGTACCCTTTTCCCCACATCCTCGCCAACACTTATTGTTGTTTGACTTCATAATGGCTGCCAATCTTACTGGAGTGAGATGGTATCTTAGGGTGGTTTTGATTTGCATTTTTCTGACTGCTAGAGATGGTGAGCATTTTTTCATGTACTTGTTGATTGATTGTATGTCCTCCTCTGTGAAGTGTCTGTTCAGGTCCTTGGCCCATTTGTTGATTGGGTTATTTGTTATCTTATTGTTTAATTTTTTGAGTTCTTTGTATATTCTGGATATTAGGGATCTATCTGAAGTGTGAGGGGTAAAAATTTGTCCCCAGGATGTAGGCTCTCTGTTTACCTCTCTTATTGTTTCTCTTGCTGAGAAAAAACTTTTTAGTTTAAGTAAGTCCCATTTATTTATTCTTGTTATTAACTCTTGGGCTATGGGCGTCCTATTAAGGAATTTGGAGCCTGACCCCACAGTATGTAGATCGTAGCCAACTTTTTCTTCTATCAGACGCAGTGTCTCTGATTTGATATCTAGCTCCTTGATCCATTTTGAGTTAACTTTTGTGCATGGCAAGAGAAAGGGATTCAGTTTCATTTTGTTGCATATGGATTTCCAATTTTCCCAGCACCATTTGTTGAAGATGCTATCCTTCCTCCATTGCATGCTTTTAGCCCCTTTATCAAATATAAGAAAGTTGTAATTTTGTGGATTGGTTTCTGTGTCCTCTATTCTTTACCATTGGTCCACCTGCCTGTTTTGGTACCAGTACCACGCTGTTTTTGTTACTATTGCTTTGTAGTACAGTTTGAACTCTGGTATCGCTATACCTCCAGATTCACACTTCCTGCTTAGAATTGCTTTTGCTATTCTGGGTCTTTTGTTTTTCCATATGAATTTCATGATTGCTTTATCTATTACTACAAGAAATGCCGTTGGGATTTTAATTGGCATCGCATGCATTGAACCTGTAGAGAACTTTGGGTAATATCGCCATTTTGATGATGTTAGTTCTGCCTATCCATGAACAGGGTACATTTTTCCATCTTCCAAGATCTTCTTCTATCTCTCTCTTTAGGATTCTGTAGTTTTCATTGTATAAATCTTTCACCTCTTTTGTTAGGTTGATTCCCAAGTATTTTATTTTCTTTGAGGATATTGTGAATGGAGTGGTTTTCCTCATTTCCATTTCAGAAATTTTGTTGCTGATATACAGGAATGCCTTTGATTTATGCGTGTTGATTTTATATCCTGCCACTTTGCTGAATTCATTTATTAACTCTAGCAGTTTCTTTGTAGACCCTTTTGGGTCTGTTAAATATATTATCATGTCATCCGCAAATAGCGATAATTTAAGTTCTTCTTTTCCTATTTTTATGCCTTTAATTTCTTTTGTCTGTCTAATTGCTCTGGCTAATTGCTTTTTTTCAAATAGAATTTTTATTTCATACATATGAAACAGGTCTTGTATAAACTTATTAAACAGATTTTATTACATATCACTGTTAAACTTACATAAAGAAAAAAAACCACATGAAGTGATTGCTTAAAACATTTCTTAAAATTTATTCATGTTTACAATCCATTTTTACAATTTTTTTTTTTGCCTCAGAATCATTTAGATCTGTATATCTCACACAATGCTCTTCCATAAGACTGTGGGTGATAAACGCACTTCTGAAAAGAGTTCTTCACTATTGTCTCTTAAGATTTTCTTTTAAGCTGCTGGTATGATAATCATAGTACAGCTTTCTTAATCTTATCAGCAAATGTCAAAATAACTTTTTAAAAAGTTTATTGCTTCTTTTTATTTATACATAACAGTAGAATAAATTTTGATATAATTATACAGGCATAGAATATCTTATTCTGATTAGGACCCTAGTATTGTATACAATGGTGAGATTCACCGTGGTGTATTCATATATTTACATAAGAAAGTTATGTCAGACTCATTCCACTGTTTTTTCTTTACCTATTCCTATCTCTTCCCTTCATTCCCCTTTGTCTAATCCACTTTATCTAATCCCTACCTGCTCCCTGCTCTGAATTTTCTTTTAATGCCTTGAATGGCTTATTGACTGACACATCCAGGTGTTAGTTTTTTCATCATATTATTACCAGAAATTACAGCCATGTTCATGGGCACAGAGTCAGTATTAACTACATCATGATATTAACTTGGCAAATAGTGATTTGTGGGATATCATTGTTTATAAGATGCTGACATTAGGGATCTTCAAATCTGAAAAAAAAACTATGCCTTAAAAATGAAGTATGGAAAATGAAAGGGCAGGCTATCCTATACCCAAATGACTTAAAGTCAGTATACTATAGTAAAGCAGCCACATCAGTGTTTAAAGCAGCTCAATTCACAATAGCTAAACTGTGGAACCAACCTAGATGTTCTTCAATAGGTGAATGGATAAAGAAACTGTGGTATATATACACAATGAAATATTACTTAGCATTAAAAAAGAATAAAATTATGGCATTGCAGATAAATGGATGGAGTTGGAGAATATCATGCTAAGAGAAGTAAGGCAATCCCAAAACATCAAAGGCCTGATGTTCTTTCTGATAAGTGGATGCTGATGTATAATGGGAGGGAACATGGGAAAAATGGAGAAACTTTGATTGAGCAAAGAGGAAGAAAGGGAGGGGAGGGGACATGGCACCCGAAAAAATGGTGGAATGAGATGAACATCATTACCCTAGGTACACGTGTGTCTGTACATATGGTGTGATGCTACACTGTGTGCAACCAGAGAAATGGAAAGTTGTGCTGCAATTGTGTACAATGAATTAAAATGCATTCTTCTGTCATATATACCTAATTAGAATAAATAAATAATTTTTTTAAAAAGGGTAAAAAAAAAGAGCAGGTTATCAAACTATTCCAGACTGAACATTTCTTATATCTATGCATTGGAGATATAAGACAAAGAATCTGTTTTTCTTTTCTTTTCTTTCTTTCTTTCTTTTTTCATTTTTTTTTTTTTTTTGGCAAACTTTGATACCAGGAAGGTGATGCTGCATTTCACAGTCATTAGAAAGATACAACACAGGTGTTGTATTAGCTAACAGTATTTAATACTCAGTATACACTGATATCCTTTCAAGTGCTTTTCAAATATTAACTCATATTACCCCTAAAGTCAATATACTATCATTATTCTCACAAGTGCAGAAACTGATGACTAGAAAATAGATTGCTCAAAATTACTAAGTAAATAGCAGAACTTTCATTAAAACAACCTCCCCCCCACAAAAAAAAAAAATCTGGCTCCTGAGTCTGCAGTCTTGTGTAAATACATCATAAATTTAAAAAAATCCACACATCTGTGATAAGTAACACTTTATTATTCTATAACACCTGACCTGGCTTCTTCTAGCTTTGAGTGTGCTACTGTTACATCTAGCTCCTATTCTGCCCCTGGATTTGTGTTTAATTCCTTCCTAAGCAAAACAACTTCTTGTGAATAATAGGGGATGGGAATTAGTGTAGAGTTTCTCAGTTTTTGCTTTATTGGCATTTTAGGTGGATTAATTCTTGCTGGGGGTTGTCTTGTGCATCCTGGGAGGCTTAGCAGCATCCTTAGCCTCTACCCACTGGAGTCACACTCCATAGCTGTGACAACTGGAATGTCTTAAAACACTACCAGCCACCCTTCAGGACACCTTGGCTCAGAACCCCTGGGTGATAGGTATGGTGGGAACAGAGTAGTTTCATGGATTGGTTAATCGATAGGGGATTTCTTAAATATACTGCATATGATTCAAGTCTGCAATGACTAGGCAAAAGAGAACAGTTTGTATAATCAACAAGTACATCTTCTTGGTATAGATTTTACCAGTAATTAAGGAGTGAGGTGAATTATGAATCATACTGGCAGATGGAGAAATAAATAGAGGCATTGTTAACACTACCCATAGACTTATGTGGTATTTGAATATAAGAATTCTTAAAATTAGTATTGGAATTTGAAAAAGAATTTCATGAAGTTTTGACTTCTAAGTAGACTACTATGGAGAGCCGCCCCCTCCCCCTGCACCGGCAAGGTAGACAGAACTGTGACCACCCACAGAGCAGGCCCAGTGGCCTGCTGAGGGGCAGAGCCCCCCCCCACCCCCCGAGCCTGCCAGGTAGGCGGAACTGTGACCACCAACAGAAAAGGCCCAGTGGCCCGCGGCGGGACAGAGCTTCCAATCACTCCTGCAAGGTAGGCGGGCCTGCGACCCACTGGCAGAAGAGGAGCAGCGGCCTGCTGAGAGGCAGAGCCGCCCCCTCCCCCTGCGCCGGCAAGGTAGAGGGAACTGTGACCACCCACAGAGCAGGCCAGCGGCCTGCTGAGGGGCAGAGCCCCCCCCACCCCCCGCGCCTTCCAGGTAGGCGGAACTGTGACCACCGTCAGAAAAGGCCCAGTGGCCCGTGGCGGGACAGAGCTTCCAATCACTCCTGCAAGGTAGGCGGGCCTGCGACCCACTGGCAGAAGAGGAGCAGCGGCCTGCTGAGAGGCAGAGCCGCCCCCTCCCCCCGCGCCTGCAAGGTAGACGGAACTGTGACCACCATCAGAACAGGCCAGACCTGCAACCGACAGAACAGGCCCAGTGGCCTGAGGAAGGGTAGAGCCGCCCCGCCCCCCGCGCCTGTAAGGTAGGCGGACCTGCGACTCACTGGCAGAATAGCCCCAGAGGCCTGCAGAGGGGCAGTGCCACTGCCTGCGCCTGCAAAGTAGGCAGAACTGCGACCACCGACAGAACAAGCCTAGCGGCCCGCAGAGGGACAGAGCCGCCGCCCGCGCCTGCAAGGTAGGCGGACCTGCTACCGACTGGCAGAGCAGGCCCAGTGGCCTGCTGGAGTGGTAGGCACATTGCCCCAATTGGAGGAGGGGCAGAGCCACCGCCCGCGCCTGCGAGGGAGACTTTGCAACTATACAAGACCAATATAAATATATAGGGGGAAAATTCAATAGCACAACAGTTTCACCAAGTAGAAAGGAACTCGAACAGTATGAAGAGACAAGGAAAGAAAGGACCACAAGCAATGCAGGTCAACTCAACGTTAGAAGAGGTAATAGCTGCAGCAGATGGAATGTCAGATAAAGAATTCAGGATATACATGCTTCAGATGATCTGGAGTATCAAGGAAGACATCAGACAACAAAATCAGACAATGAAAGATCACTTCAACAATGAATTACATAAAAAAATCCAAGAAGCAAAAGATCAACTATACAGGGAGATAGAGGTTATAAAAAACAAACAAACAGAAATCCTAGAAATGCAGGAAGCAATAAACCAACTTAAAAACTCAATTGAGAATACTACCAGCAGAGTAGAACACTTAGAAGATAGAACATCAGACAATGAAGACAAAGTATTTCAACTGGAAAAGAACATAGACAGCTCAGCAAGACTGTTAAGAAACCATGAGCAGAACATCCAAGAAATATGGGATAACATCAAGAGACCAAATTTAAGAGTCATTGGGATACAGGAAGGGACAGAGTTTCAAACCAAAGGAATGAGCAATCTATTCAATGAAATAATACGAGAAAACTTCCCAGACTTGATGAATGAGACAGAATCCCAAATCCTAGAAGCCTACAGGACGCCGAATGTGCAAAATCATAAGAGATCCACACCTAGACACATTATAATGAAGATGCCCAACATACAGAATAAGGAGAGAATTTTAAAAGCTACAAGAGAAAGGAAGCAGATCACATTTAGGGGTAAGCCAATCAGGATAACAGCTGATCTTTCAACACAGACTCTGAAAGCTAGAAGATCCTGGAATAACATATTTCAAACACTGAAAGAAAATGGGTTCCAACCAAGAATTGTGTTTCCAGCGAAATTAAGCTTCAAGATGGAAGATGAACTTAAAATCTTCCACGATAAACAAAAGTTAAAAGAATTTGCAGCTAGAAAACCATCTCTTCTAAACATCCTTGGCAAAACATTACAGGAAGAGGAAATGGAAAATAACAATGAAAACCAACAGTGGGAGGTAGGACAGTAAAGGGGGGAAAAATAATCAAAGAGGAAAACAAACCATGTTTAGTAACATAAATAAACAAATATGGCTGGAAGAACAACCCATATCTCAATAATAACCCTAAATGTTAATGGCTTAAACTCACCAATCAAGAGACACAGGCTAGTAGAATGGATCACAAAACAAGACCCAACAATATGCTGCCTACAGGAGACACATTTGATAGGAAAAGACATACATAGGCTGAAGGTGAAAGGTTGGGAAAAATCATATCACTCATATGGACTTTGGAAAAAAGCAGGAGTGTCCATACTCATATCAAATAAAATAGATTTCAAGCCAAAGTTAATCAAAAGGGATAAAGAGGGACACTACATACTGCTTAAGGGAACCATACACCAACAAGACATAACAATCATAAATATATAGGCCCCAAACAATGGTGTAGCTATGTTCATCAAACAAACTCTTCTCAAGTTCAAGAGTCTAATAGACCACCATACAATAATCATGGGAGACTTCAACACACCTCTCTCGCCACTGGACAGATCTTCCAAACAAAAGTTGAATAAGGAAACTATAGAACTCAATAACACAATTAATAACCTAGACTTAATTGACATTTATAGAATATACCACCCAACATCAAGCAGTTACACTTTTTTCTCAGCAGCACATGGATCCTTCTCAAAAATAGATCATATATTATGTCACAGGGCAACTCTTAGACAATATAAAGGAGTAGAGATAATACCATGCATCTTATCTCATCGTAATGGAATGAAACTGAAAATCAACAATAAAAGAAGGAAGGAAAAAGCATACATCACTTGGAGAATGAACAATAGGTTACTGAATGATCAATGGGTTATAGAAGACATCAAGGAGGAAATTAAAAAATTCTTAGAGATTAATGAAAACACTGACACAACATATCGGAATCTATGGGACACATTGAAAGCAGTTCTAAGAGGAAAATTCATTGCTTGGAGTTCATTCCTTAAAAAAAGAAAAAACCAACAAATAAATGATCTCATACTTCATCTCAAAATCCTAGAAAAAGAAGAGCAAAACAACAGCAAAAGAAGTAGAAGGCAAGAAATAATTAAAATCAGAGCTGAAATTAATGAAATCAAAACAAAAGAAACAATTGAAAAAATTGACAAAACTAAAAGTTGGTTCTTTGAAAAAATAAACAAAATCGACAGACCCTTAGCCATGCTAGCGAAGAGAAGAAGAGAGAGAACTCAAATTACTAGCATATGGGATGAAAAAGGCAATATCACAACAGACACTTCAGATATACAGAAGATAATTAAAAATTATTTTGAATCCTTATACTCCAATAAATTAGAAGATAATGAAGGCATCGATAAATTTCTTAAGTCATATGATCTGCCCAGATTGAGTCAGGAGGATAAAGACAACCTAAACACACCAATATCAATTGAGGAAATAGAAGAAACCATCAAAAGACTACCAACTAAGAAAAGCCCAGGACCGGATGGGTATACAGCAGAGTTTTACAAAACCTTTAAAGAGGAACTAATACCAATACTTTTCAAGCTACTTCGGGAAATAGAAAAAGAGGGAGAACTTCCAAATTCATTCTATGAGGCCAACATCACCCTGATACCTAAACCAGACAAAGACACTTCAAAGAAAGAAAACTACAGACCAATATCTCTAATGAACCTAGATGCAAAAATCCTCAATAAAATTCTGGCGAATCGGATATAAAAACAGATCAAAAAAATTGTACACCATGATCAAGTAGGATTCATCCCTGGGATGCAAGGCTGGTTCAATATACGGAAATCAATAAATGTTATTCACCACATCAATAGACTTAAAAATAAGAACCATATGATCATCTCGATAGATGCGGAAAAAGCATTCGACAAAGTACAGCATCCCTTTATGTTCAAAACTCTAGAAAAACTAGGGATAACAGGAACATACCTCAATATTGTAAAAGCAATCTATGCTAAGCCTCAGGCTAGCATCATTCTAAATGGAGAAAAATTGAAGGCATTCCCTCTAAAATCTGGAACAAGACAGGGATGCCCTCTCTCACCACTTCTGTTCAACATAGTTCTCGAAACACTGGCCAGAGCAATTAGACAGACGAAAGAAATTAAAGGCATCAAAATAGGAAAAGAAGAACTTAAATTATCACTATTTGCAGATGACATGATTTTATACCTAGTAGACCCAAAAGGGTCTACAAAGAAACTATTAGAGCTAATAAATGAATTCAGCAAAGTGACAGGATATAAAATCAACACGCATAAATCAAAGGCATTCCTGTATATCAGCGACAAATCCTCTGAAATGGAAATGAGGACAACCACTCCTTTCACAATATCTTCAAAAAAAATAAAATACTTGGGAATCAACCTAACAAAAGAGGTGAAAGACTTATACAATGAAAACTACAGAACCCTAAAGAGAGAAATAGAAGAAGATCTTAGAAGATGGAAAAATATACCCTGTTCATGGATAGGCAGAACTAACATCATCAAAATGGCGATATTACCAAAAGTTCTCTATAGGTTTAATGCAATGCCAATCAAAATCCCAACAGCATTTCTTGTAGAAATAGAGAAAGCAATCATGAAATTCATATGGAAAAATAAACGACCCAGAATAGCAAAAACAACTCTAAGCAGGAAGTGTGAATCAGGCGGTATAGCGATACCAGACTTCAAACTATACTACAGAGCAATAGTAACAAAAACAGCATGGTACTGGTACCAAAACAGGCGGGTGGACCAATGGTACAGAATAGAGGACACAGAAACCAATCCACAAAACTACAACTACCTTATATTTGATAAAGGGGCTAAAAGCATGCAATGGAGGAAGGATAGCATCTTCAACAAATGGTGCTGGGAAAACTGGAAATCCATATGCAACAAAATGAAACTGAATCCCTTTCTCTCGCCATGCACAAAAGTGAATTCAAAATGGATCAAGGAGCTTGATATCAAATCAGAGACACGCCGTCTGATAGAAGAAAAAGTTGGCTACGATCTACAGTCGGTGGGGTCGGGCTCCAAATTCCTCAACAGGACACCCATAGCACAAAAGTTAATAACTAGAATCAACAAATGGGACTTACTCAAACTAAAAAGTTTTTCTCAGCAAAAGAAACAATAAGAGAGGTAAATAGAGAGCCTACTTCCTGGGAACAAATCTTTACTCCTCACACTTCAGATAGAGCCCTAATATCCAGAGTATACAAAGAACTCCAAAAATTAGACAATAAGAGAACAAACAACCCAATCAACAAATGGGCCAAGGATCTGAACAGACACTTCTCAGAGGAGACATACAATCAATCAACAAGTACATGAAAAAATGCTCACCATCTATAGCAGTCAGAGAAATGCAAATCAAAACCACCCTAAGATACCATCTCACTCCAGTTAGATTGGCAGCCATTATGAAGTCAAACAACAACAAGTGCTGGCGAGGATGTGGGGAAAAGGGTACACTTGTACATTGCTGGTGGGACTGCAAATTGGTGCAGCCAATTTGGAAAGCAGTATGGAGATTTCTTGGAAAGCTGGGAATGGAGCCACCATTTGACCCAGCTATTCCCCTTCTCGGTCTATTCCCTAAAGACCTAAAAAGAGCATGCTACAGGGACACTGCTACATGGATGTTCATAGCAGCACAATTCACAATAGCTAGACTGTAGAACCAACCTAGATGCCCTTCAATAGATGAATGGATAAAAAATGTGGTATTTATACACAATGGAGTATTATTCTGCATTAAAAAATGACAAAATCATAGAATTTACAGGGAAATGGATGGCATTAGAGCAGATTATGCTAAGTGAAGCTAGCCAATCCCTAAAAAACAAATGTAAAATGTCTTCTTTGATATAAGGAGAGTAACTAAGAACAGAGTAGGGTCGAAGAGCATGAGAAGAAGATTAATATTAAACAGGGATGAAAGGTGGGAGGGCAAGGGAGAGAGAAGGGAAATTGCATGGAAATGGAAGGAAACCCTCAGAGTTATACAAAAGTACATACAAGAGGAAGTGAGGGGAAGGGGAAAAATAATACAAGGGGGACAAATGAATGCCAGTAGAGGGGGCAGAGAGAGAAGAGGGGAGGGGAGGGGAGGGGAGGGGGGTTAGTAGAGGATAGGAAAGGCAACAGAACACAACAGACACTAGTATGGCAATATGTAAATCAATGGATGTGTAACTGATGTAATTCTGCAATCTGTATATGGGGTAAAAATGGGAGCTCATAACCCACTTGAATCAAAGTGTAAAATATGATATATCAAGAACTATGTAATGTTTTGAACAGCCAACAATAAAAAAAATAAGTAGACTACTATGAAAAAAAATTAAAAATATCAAAGCTCAACATTCTTGTCAGTAGAAATAAACAACAATTCTTAGTAATTTACATGCCCTTTTAGAGAGCTCTAAATACACCAGAATAAGAGAATTAAATAAAGACAAGTAGACACATTACCCTTTTTATGCCAGACTCTTGAAAGACTATCTGTTTGTAAATGTATTGTGAAATATTACTTAGTAAAAGTAGTGTATCCCTAAGTTTGTCTCAGAATTAACGAAATACTTCCACTCTACTGCCCATTCTTTTTATCATCTTCCTAATAATTTATATTTACTCATTTCTCTGTATTCTCCTGATTGATACTAAAACCCTTCAATACAGAGAGTGGTCTCACTCCTGTGTCTCTAGTATTCATTTTGTATCTGGCTCATACTTTTTGGTGAAGGAATGAATCAATCCATAATCCTCATCTTTTTCTGCATCCATGCCTTTGCTTGTGTTGTCCCTATATTTTAAAGGCCCATTTTTTTAGATCCTTCTTTCTTTGGTCATTATTCTTCACACCACCTCTTCCCCACTGCCTTATTTAGAAGCAACCTTTCTTTATTGTTGTGTTAATATTTTCCTTTCCATTCTTGTCCCTTTAAGTTATATGTGATAGTGATGATGCCATATTATCTTCATTTTTTCCCATACTGTCTGATGCAGAACTGAACATAGGTAGGTACTCATTAAGTATTCTTTGACTGAATAGAAACAGAGTGTTATCTAAAGCATTCATTCCAGAGTAAAATTTTAAACTTCAACATTTTCATCATTTGTTTGCTTCTGTTCCAAATATTTTTCATTCCAAGTTTTTTGTTTGTTTGTTTTGCTAGGAAATAAAACTGGCAATGATATGAACATGAGTAAGAGCTAATAACACTTACTGAGGGCTTATCCTATGTGAGGCACTGTTTCAACTGTTTCGCATGCATTAACTCACTCAATACAAGCAGAACATGCAATAGAAAGTTATTATTTAAAAAAATGCAAGCTGGACCTACATAGATTGAAAGCAAAGAAATGGAAAAAGATATTCCATGCAAATATAAACCAAAGGAGAGCAAGACTAGTGTGTTAGTCAATTTTTCATTACTATGATTAAAATACCTGACAAGAACAACTTAGAGGAGTAAAAGTTTATTTTGATTCATAGTTTCAGAGATTCAGTCCATGGTTGGCTGACTCCATTGCTCTAAGTGTGAAGCAGAAATCATGGTGGAAGAGCATTGTGGAGGAAAGCTACCTAGCTCGTGGCAGCTGAAAAGCACTGGAGGTGGGCAGAAAAGGTGCCAGGGATAATATACACCCCAACGCTGCCAGTAACCTGCTTCTTCTAGCCAAATCCTACATACCTATGATTACCACCATGTACTGTAATCCCTTAATTATTACTCCATCAAATGGATTAATCCACTGATTAGGTTACAGCTTTCACAATCCAATAAATTCACCTCAGGACATTCCTGCATTGTCTTATACATGAACTGTTGGGTGATATTTTATATCCAAACCATAACAAATAATTATATTTGCATTAGATACAGTAGACTTTATGTAAAACACCATAAAAGGAGATATAATTATTATATAAGAGATCACTTCATCCTGAAGCTGTAACAAATTTAAATATATATGTACCCCACATGGTAGAGCTTAAATATATGAAACAAACATTAATAGACTCGAAGAAATTGATGAACAGTAAAACAATAATAGCAAGAGACTTCAATCCCCTAATTTCAACAATGCACTGATCATCCAGATAGATAATCAATAAGAAACCATTGGATTTGCATTACATTTTAGACTAAAATGAACTAAAACACATATGCAGGAAATTCCATCTCCCAAATAATAGACTATACATTCTTCTCAAGTGTACATGCAATATTCTCAGGGGTAGATTCTATATTTTTCCAAAAAATAAATCTTAACAAACTTAACACTAAAATCATACCAACTATCTTTTCCAAATGTGGTAATATCAAACTAGATATTAATAATAGGAAAAATTTTGGAAAATTCACAATATGTGAAAAATTACTCCTGAATAATCAATGGATCAAGAAGAAATTAGAAGGAAAATTAAAAATACCTTGGGGGCTTGTGTGTAGCTGTAATAGAGTTACATGTGACGAGCATGTGTGAGGCTCTGGGTTTGATCCCAGCATAAATGAATAATTAAATAAAATCTCGAGAGGAAAAAAAAAAATGGAAACACAGTGTACCAAAAACTCATGGTGTATAGCAAGAGCATTTCCAAGAGGGAAGTATCAGCAAAGAACTCCTATATCAAAAAAGAAGAAGGAAGAGGAGGAAGAGAGAAAGATCTCAAGTGAAAAACTTACCATTATAGTTCAAAGAACTAGAAAAACGACAAAATAAGTTTTAAGTTAGAAGAAGAACTAGATAATAAAGACAGAAGCACAGAGAGATGAACAATATGGAGAGTGGTGACAGAAAATCACGAGTTGATATCTCTGATGAACACAGATTCAAAAATCCTCAATAAAACTCTTGGAAAATTATTTCAACAACATATTAAAGAGATCATCCACCATGATCTAGGGGGATTTATTCCAGGGATGCAAGAATGGTTCAACACATGTAAATCAATAAATGTGATACATACACTAAAAGAATAAGGAAAAATGCCATATGAATACTAAATAGATGAAGAAAAAAATCCAAAAAATTTTCATGATATTAATTTTAACAAATTGGGTATAGAAGGAATGTACCTCAACATAAATGTCCAACAAGTGTGCACACACAAAAGGATCAACAAGTAGTTCTGGTATGCTGTTGGACAGTAGGGTCACTATAGACAACAATAATGTATTGCACAACTCAAAAAAGCTAGAATTTTGAAAGTTTTACTATACATAAATGATAAATGTTTGAGGAAATAGTATGTTTAATTCGATTTAAGCATTATATAATGTATGTACATATAAAAACATCACATGGTACCAATTGATGTGTACAGTTTTTAGGTTTATATATCAGTTAATAATACATTTATTTAAATAAAGGAAAGATGCTCAATATCATTAATCATTAAGGGAAACCCAAATCAAAACCACAATTGAGGTATTTCACCCACATAGAAAAAATGTTGTCAAAATGAAAAAAAAGATAACAAATGCTGGCAAGAATGCAAAGAACAGGAAACTTTCATACACTATGGGTGGAAATGCAAATTAGTACTGCCATTTTGGAAAACAATACGGAGGATCCTCAAAAATTGAAAATATAATTACCACATGATACAGAAATCCCACCACTGGGTATGTATACAAGGAAAATTAAACCATTACATCAAAGAAATACCTAAACCTTAAGAGTGTAGGTATTTCTTTGATGTAATGGTTTAATTTGCAGCACTATTCACATTAGCCAAGACATGGTATCAACCAAGAGGTCCATACACAAAGGAATATTATTTCAACATAGAAAAGATAAAATCTTGTCATTTTTGGCAATGTGTATGGAAATGAAAGCCAGACACAGAAGTAAAAATACTGCATGTTTTATTCTTTTATGGAACTAAAAAAATTGATCACATAATAACATAGAGGCAAAAATTAGAATAAAAGTCATTAAATTTAGGAAAGGTATGGGGAAGGGAATGGAGGAAAGGTGGATAATGAGTTCCAAAGCACAATTAGAAGGGAGGAAGTAGTTCTAATATTTATAGCATTGGAGGATAATTGTATTAAATAATGATTAATTATATATTTCAAAATAACTGGAGGAGAAAAGTTTGAAGATTTGAACATATAGAAATGATATTCAAGGAGATGGAAATGCTAATAACTTGACTTGATCATCACACATTCTATCCTTATTGAATTATAATACTATACTCCATAAATAAATAAGTACTCTATGCCAATTAAAAATAAGAGAAGCCCATATGAGATATTACCTCATGACTATTAAAATGTCTATTACAAAAAGAAAAAATTACAAATATTGGTGAGAATGTGGAGAAAAGGAAACACTTAAACACTGTTGATAAGAATGTAAATTAGTATAGCCATTTTGAAAAACGTTATGGAGATTTCTCAAAAAATTAAAAATAGAATTATGATATAATCCAGCAATCCCACTACTGGTTATATATCCAAAGAAATTGGAATCAGCATGTTGAAAAAATATCTACATGACTATGATTAACAACAATACATTGTATACTTGAAAATTGCTAAGAAAGTAGATTTTAAGTGTTCTTGTCACACACAAAAATGTATGTGAGGTACTGCCTCCGTTAACTGCTTGATTTGGTCATTTCTCAGTGCCTACCTACATCAAAATATTATGCTAAATGCCATAAATATATACAATGTTTGTCAATTAAAAAGTACAGTTTTGAAAATTTGCAAACCCTTGAAAAGTTTTAAGAACCTGTGGTTTCACTCACTTTTAGCAGACTTCACCAGAATTCTTTCTTTCAGGTTGTCTTGGAGATTAATTGCATGGAGGTTTTGATTGAGAAGGGAGATACAAAGGTATTATGGTTTGTATCTGGAATATCCCCCCAAAAGCTCACGTGTTGAAAGTGTGGTCTCCAATGCAGTGTTTTAGAGTTGGGGCTTTTAGGCAATGATTAGATCATAGGGGCTCTGACCTCTCAGCTCACTAGTAGCTGAATGCACTAGTGGGATGTGGGACCTTGTTGGAGGAAGTAGGCCACTGGTGCACGCCCTGGGAGGGCTCACTTTTCCCTGACTCCCCCCTCTCTGTATTCCAGCTGCCATCACTGAGCAGCTTTCCTCCACCACACCCTACTGCCAGAACATTTCTGATGGACTGAACCTCTGAAATCATGAGTCAAAATCTTCCCTCCCCTAAGTTGTTCTTGTTCCTTGTTTTGGTCACAGTGACACCAAATTGACCAACACAAAGGAAAGTTTGGACTTTGGGATGGAAGATCAATGAAAGGAATGTAGACCAGAGAACTTCAATGTTAAGCAGCACAATGAGTATTTGGAAGTTTAGAGAAGAGCCCAGCACACACCAGATATAACTCTATCTATTTAAAATATTTATCTTTGAATCAGGCAATAATAAAAAATGCAATACTTTTGCTCTTTACCTTAAATAGCTCCCTCCAATCAAAACTCACCTTGATATTTTGAGTCAAACAATGTTGGGCAGACTATTAAGAAATATGCTCTACATTTGAAAATGTGCTTTTTAAATTGTTATCATAATTTGTGGGAGGTAGGGGGAAGTGTATTTAGAATTTAAAATAATTCATTAATAATCTCATTTAAAAGGTCAACCATTCCTAAGATGAATACCATTCCTTCTGTCTTGTTCAATCATTATTGTATTTTCATCACTTTTCTCTTTTCAACGAGATTTTAAATTCCATGGATACAGAGACCTGGTCTTAATTTTTTTCCATGATAAAAACTATTTGCAGAACTGGGAAGAGTGTCAAGAATTCAATAAGATATTGTTGAATGAAATATAATCTATAGTAACTTTTGAATCTGCTTCATTTCTTTAAACATTTTTTGGGGCTTCCTATGTTCTGGCATTGAGTACAATGATGAAAAGTTGTAATTACTCCCCTCAAGGAAGGGAGACTCTTGGGTAGAGGCACAAGTCAGTGGTAGAAGCACTGACTGGGATCAACATAAGGATCATAATGAATTCTGGGAGCACAGAATTCATTTTTTTAAGATTTTAATTTTGACTTGGAGTAAGAACCCCATAACCATCTATTATGGATGTTGTGAAGTCTCAGTTAATGAATTCTTATTAAAAATTCTGTTTCACACAAGTGAGATTACCTGGAAGGCCTTATTTATCATTGATAAAGCATTTTGTATGCTTCAGAAAATTTGCCCTCCAGCTGCTTGTTAAATATCTAATACCAAAGCACAGAAAGGAAAATGATTTAGAAATATCATTTGGCAAAAATGGTACAAAATTTATTCCTCTTACGGCTATATATACATTTACTTATTCATTATGAAATGAATTTATTATGAAATGTCAAAGAAATAAATATTGAGGATGAATTGCCCCCAAAGGAATTGTGATCCTGTAAATCAGAGGCTAGAATAACATATAAGTGAGATGGTAGAAAACTTCTAGGTTTAGAGAGTAGTTCAATCATACACAAGGATAAATGTTTCTTAAATCCTTTAATCCATTTCATCTCTCCAGCTCAGAGACAAGTATTAACTTTTAAAAGCCTTCGGAGGTTATTCTCCAATTACCTACTGCAGTAGATGAGACAAAACTTTGAAAATCCTCACTATGAAGGCAGTCTTTATTGTCTTATACTGAAATTTAAGTGATTTTTTTCTCTTATTTTGCTCTGAGTGGAAAGAAAAGCTTTTGATCCTCTAAGAAAACCTTATTTTTCAAGTTAGGTCCGGATAAACAGTATTCTGGAAAAGACCCTCAATATGCATTTTTAAACAAATACAAGAGGATCCTGTCTCAGAAAAAGAGGTGAAATTTTGCACACAAATGAGCAGGCACTAGGAGGTGCTGTCAGCATGCTAGCTCCTCTTCAATCCATGAGTTTTGCAAGATAGTAAGTTTTGCGACACCAGAACAGTCTGTGCAGAGAAGCGGACTATGTGACATTAGGTCCTTCTCCCTTACAGCACTTCAAATCTCATGGTTATCAACTGTTGACTTGTATACACTGCCTCTCCCCTCATTATCCTTTTTTTTCCTATTAGGGATGCGTAAAAATAGGATATATGCATGTGAATTTGGGAGCAAATCAGTCCCATGATCTGCCATGTGCATTTTGGAGAACCAGGAAAATTCAGTCTGAGAAGCATGAGCACTGATGTGTGAGGACATGAAAATATGGGTGTCCTAGCTTGAACAGGAAAATCCACCCTTTCTCTTCCTTTTTGTTGTAATGAGGATGTCAGCAGATTGGGTGATTGCTACCACACTGGTGACCTCGTGTACTCAGTCTACCAATTCAAATACTAATCTCTTGCAGAAACATTCTTACTGTCACAGCCAGAAATAATTCCTTTCCAGCTCTATAGGCATTTCTTAGCTCAATCAAGTCAACATGTAAAATCAACCATCATAACAAGTAAAGTCATAGTTTTAAAAAAAATTTAAAAATACAATAATAAAAATAGTAATGAAAAAAATATATATAGCATTAATGGAAGCATAGAGAAGAAATAATTAAATTTCCAAGAATAAAAATGGTGGTTGAGAATTAGACATTTTGATTTTTTAGTAATAAATTTATATTTATTTAAACATGTCTGCATTTTTTTTCAGATTCATGAGGCTTTACTGCACAAATCATTATTGATGCCAATGACGTTGCCATAGGGATGATCCAATGGCAGCGCAGTAAGTGATCCCAAGGCTCTGTGAGCCCTTCTCCAAGATTCAGATCTTTTACCATCTACCAAATAGAAGTTCAAAATAGAAAAATAAATGTACTTCCTTTACTTTCTCTTTCTGTTCTTATAGATTTGAAGTAAATGAATCCCATGGAAGTGTGATATTGGTAGTGCACAGGAGCAGAGAGGCTCTTGGCTAGGTTTCCTTGTTCGTGTACGCCCAGTGTTTGGAAGCACAACTGGGGCTGATTACACCTTCACCCCAGTGGTAGGTCTTAACATCTATCACAGACGACTTTTATGTGTTAGAGTCTGTAAACAAGTCAGGATGGCTCCTGGCATTTTGCCAGAGAAATGTTAGAGTCTGTAAACAAGTCTGGATGGGGCCTGGCAAAATGCCATAGGGAGTGGTTTGTGAAGTAATGCCAGCGAGCCATTAAGTGTGGAGATTTCTATTGGTTGACTGCTGTATCTGGTTTATGTAAATTAAGATAAGCTGTGTGGAATGTATAAATACCCCTCCTGTCCTACAATAAAGGGCTCCCTCTCCTGCTGTATCAACGTACACAAGTTGTTCGTCACCCCCCGGTTATTTTGCTGCAGCCGGACTGCGGCATTTATGCATTATTTTATAATCACTGTTCCCTGAGAATTATAGGGACTTATGTCCTACATAAATTAGTACACTACTATATAACCTAATTCACAGTAAATTAGAACAGAGTTTTATGTGTCAAAATAATTTTGCTATTTTAGTAAGTAATATAAATTGAATTTTAGTCTTATTTTAATGATTATTTTGTAAGGATTAATTTTTCTATTGTAACAATTGATATTGGAGGATACAGATCTTGTGTTAAGGAATTCATATCATTAGATGACCTTCTTAAAGTGTTTCTTATCTTGAAATTTTTATCTTATATTTCATTGTTTTTAACTTACTGAAACACTTTGTGTTTTAAAAAACTTTTTAAAAAAATTTTTAATTGATTTTTAAAAAATAAATGACAGCAGAATGCATTACAATTCTTATTACACATATACAGCACAATTTTTCATATCTCTGGTTGTATATAAAGTATGTTCACACCAATTCGTGTCTTCATACATGTACTTTCGATAATGATGTCCATCACATTCCACCATCCTTGCTAATCCTCTGCCCTCTCCCTTCCCCTCCAACCCCTCTGTCCTATCTAGAGTTCCTCTATTCCTCCCATGCTCCCCCCCTCCCTATCTCAATATGAATCAGCCTCCTTATATCAAAGAAAATATTCAGCATTTGTTTTTATGGGTTTGGCTAACTTCACTTAGCATTGTCTTCTCTGACACCATCCATTTACCTGCAAATGCCATAGTTTTAGAGAATTAGATATTTTAATTGAATATGAAAAAAATAATGCAGTAGGAGCAGTAGAAAGGTATCCTAGTAGGAAGACTATTCTGGGCCTTTTTTTTTTCTCTTGGCAATAAAACTATTAACTCTGAAATTTGAATTTCATGTAATTTTAAGGTATCATAAAATATCTTCATATAAAAAATTCTTAGCTCATGGACCACATAAAAGCAAAGAGTAAACAAGATTTAGCCTGCAAGTTGTAACTAAATGAATCCTAGTACTCTTGCCCTCAGAATGCTTCAGTGGTTCTGTTATGTTTTGTGGCCTGTTTTGAGCATAGCAAATTTCTTGATGGAGCAATGCATTGTGGGGAATCAAAGAAAAATATGTCGTGTCAACCATTATAATTCAGACCACTGTACTCTTGTGCTTAATACTCCTTTGTGGGGTTTCTTTTCTAATAAAACTTAGAAATGGGCTTCTGTCCTGGGAGTCTCTGCGATTCAGCACTTGTAGATGCCCCCAGCTCTGTCTCAAGCACACTGTAGTCCAGCCAACAGGGTCTCTCCTGTGGGTTTCTGGTTGCTGAGCTCTCCACACCTTCCCACCTGCTTCTCCTCCAGTCTCAGGCTCTCTTCCCCAACCACACCTCACTCTTGTCCTTTGATCTTAGTCCATCTTTCCCCATAAAGGCCTTCTCTGGTCACAAAAAGCCAATTTAATTTCTCCTCCTCAGTCTTTGCCTTCATTTTGAAATCATTTTTGTAATTGTTTAACTTTTAAACATCTGTTTTTGCATCATTTCAAGTGGAACCAAGATCTTATTTACCATCATATCCCTAACACCGAATTGAAGGTTACTAATCATTTTTTTATACTTTGACAGCCATGAAGCTTCTCAAAGAAAGGCTTTTAAATGCTTAAAATAATAACCATAATATTATAACAGACAAATCATATTGAAATGCAATTATTAAAATATCAGGAAAGACAAATTTGTGATATAATAATATGTGGATTTTTTTAAAGATCTGGTGGAGCATCTGGAAATTACTATATATTTGCAGTGGTGATTAGCATAAATAAAATTTCAAGATTTCTGCAACCAAATAATGTGACAAAGTCAGAGATACTGCTCATAACTGTGATGGAGAGCCATCTGAGCAAGGCTGACATCATCCAATTAATTATGTTTCGAAACATTATCGTGGTCTTGACACCACCTTTGCAGGGATCCACAAAGCTTTGATCCAGGAAAGACCTGCTTCACCTCCATAGTCCCTTGTGCCATGAGGTAGGGCAGTGAATAGACCCTCCCTTTCTGTAAAAATGCTCAGTTCCTTTGCATCTCCTGCCAGTACACCACACTATCCACTTCCAATTCTTATTTTGTACATTGGTTGAATTCATTGTAATTTCTCAAAAATTTTAGCTGATGGTATGTACCCTATTTTTTTTCCATAATATTTATTTATGTGATTCTTTTTGGTAATATAAATATGCATGCTGATGTTTCCAATCATCTACATCTAGTATAGGATCTTAACTCTTTCATCTCCTCATTTTTCAATGAATCTGTCCTCCATGACACCTCAACCATCCATTTGCATCATCATGGAAATAAAAATGGAGTAGAAATCAACTTCATATTTCATTTGATGAGTGACTTCAACAGATTCTCTTCATCTTAAAAAAAAAAAAGGTATCTTGCCATTACTAGCAAGCACACCTTCTCCTTAATTACTCTGAAGTATGTCAACTTCCCCCTCAACCTGGGGCTGGGAGTGGGGGGGGTTGGGGAATGCTTCCAAGAAGGAAACCACAAATTCACAGTTCTTCCTCTAGTCAGTAGCATTCTTCCAATTCATGTTTCCACTTGTCCTTGCTTTCTAATGCCTCACATATTTTTTTAATACTGTTATCCAATGTTAACTATTTTCTTTCCCAGGAGAAATAGCCAGACATTTTTATGCTGCCAATCTTTCCATGGAGTTGTAATTTGAGTTATTGTATTTCCTGAGTTTGGGTCTCTGCCACTTTGAATCCTGTTCCCTGTGAAACTACTAAAAACTGGCCAACACACACACACACACACACA
The DNA here is from genome assembly GCF_021218885.2 of Marmota monax. NCBI lineage: Eukaryota > Metazoa > Chordata > Mammalia > Rodentia > Sciuridae > Marmota > Marmota monax. The sequence goes on along the minus strand of NW_026695231.1, from coordinate 2,924,880 downwards.
CACACACGTATATAGATATATATGCAGCATATTTGGATAGGAGATATATATGCATATATATATATATATATATATATATATCTGGGGAAGGAGAGAGGGAGAGAGAAAGAGAGAGGGATGGAGGGAGGGGGTGAGAGGAAGAGAGAGAGAAAGTGAGAGACACAAAGACAGAGACAGAAACAGACACTATGTTTTTTAGAAAGGCTATTAACTTCACAGTGTCCCCTGCCAATTTCATCTTGTAGTTTTTAAGGTATAAAGGACCTACATGGAAATTTGGTGGTAAGAACAAAGTCATCACCTCATGAAAACACAGTTTCGGATATCTTAAGGTCCCTGACTTCAATTTGATGTTAAATAATAATTAACCTACGTTAAATTTTACAAATCAAGGAAATAGTTCTTTTGGGGGTATAGCACACAGATAAAATCACAACAATTCATTCTGCTGTAGAAAGGAAGTCCTATGTTGACATGGAAATAAAAATGGAGTAGAAATCAACTTCATATTTCATTTGATGAGTGACTTCAACAGATTCTCTTCATCTTTAAAATTAGAGGATTATTTTAGCTTTTTGATACTTTTATTCACCCAAAGACTATATTTTTGTAAACTTCTGTTTCTTTTTTTAAATAACAACACAGTTTCTAGGTGTGGTGTAGCACAACTTTAATCCCAGTGACTTGGGAGGCTAGACAGGAGGATGGCAAGTTTAAGTGAGACCCTTCCTCAAAATTAAAAAATAGGACTGGGAAGTAGCTCAATAGTAAGTGCTTTTGGGTTAAATCCCCAGTATAAAAAGCAACAAAATGAAACAAAACATAACAAAACTCACAATATTTTTGTGAGAATTAAAATTATGTACTTGAAAGACTAAAAACTTGTATTCTTGGAATGTAATAGGTACTAAAATGATCCTTGTCAAGTTTGAACCTACATAATAATTCCTTCATTTCTGAAATCCAAATTTATTTCCCAACTTTACTTTCACTGAGGATAGATTCTTCTGAAAATGTGGAGGTGTTAACAGGGCTGTTCATGACCACCTTTCTCAATGACATAGTCCTTCTGAACTTACAGTTTAAGGGGGTATTTTGAACTATTAATCTTATATGAGTAGATTGCTTTATTTACTCTTTGGTCGAAGTCTCATATTAGAAACACCAAGAAAACCAAATGATTTGAAGGTAAGAGAGAGATAAGAGAGAGGCTTTAAAGGAAATATAACAGCATGACATAAATCTATACAACTACAGTTTCCTTTCCCTCCAAAGAAAATAGAAATACTGTAAATAATTTGTGTTGATGTCCTACTGAAATTCAACCACTGATAGAAAGGAAAGCTTTGAGCAAAAACAGTTTTCCAAATTCTCAACAGAATAACGCACATTTTTGCACTGTACTAGTCTTAATGGCGACTGCCATATTCTGACCTTAAATGTCCCAGAAGCTCAGGTGTTAAAGCTTGGTCCCCAGTTTGACACTATTGGGAAATGGTGTTACCTTTAAGAGGTGGAGCCTAGTGGGAGGTCATAAGGTTATAAGGGGTGTATCATTGAAAGGGATTGTGGGAGCCTGGTCTCTTCCTCTTTCTCCTCCTTGCTCTTTTCCTTCCTGGCCATGAGGTGAGTGGCTGTGGTTCACCATGTTCTCCTTGCCGTGTGTGATGTGCAGCTTCTTTACAGGCTCAAAAGCAGTGGGTTCGATTTTTAAAGGGGGACTCCAAACTGCTTGCCCCACATCGTCCCTTTTCAGCCTGAAGAAGCCAGAAAGATCTTCTTCGCCCCCCCTTCCTTACAGCAGTAAGGAGTTCCCAACTTAGAGGGGGGAATGAAGCCAGATTTAAAGTTAGGTAGTCAGTGTAGTTAGATAAATCCGGGTCTAATATCGAGTGAAATCTAAAATGGAGGAGACCATGCGGAGAATGACTCAGGGAAAACACAGGACAACTCATGGAAGTCCCGAAAAGGCCCTAGGCCAAAGTCCACCTCAAAGAAATGTTAATGAACAGCCCCCAGCAAAAAGGTGCTGACTCAGAAGTCCTTCCTGACCAGATTACTTCTTTGGCCCACCTGTGTCCCACCCCTCGGTCCTTCCCACCTACATTCCATCACTGAAAGAACTATAAAAAGGGGAGACAACATCCCTTCCACGGATTCCACCTCTTGGGTCCCCTTCTTCCTCCGGGAGAAGTCTTTTCTGCTGTCCTTTAATAAACTTCCAATTTCTACTCTGAAAAAAAAAAAAGCAGTGGGTTCACCTAATCATGGATTGAAACTTGCAAAACTGTGAGTCAAAATAAACCTTTTCATAAATTGATATCTCTGGCATTGGCTATAGTGACAGAAAGCTCACCAACACAGCCACATATAAAGAATTTAGAAAACTACTTCTTGACTGTGTCCTTTGGGGACCTCACCCTCATGCCAAGTTTCTTATCAACATATTTCTCTGAATTATATTTGGAATTTCAAATGATATTCAGAACTAACTGCAAGAACAAGAAAGCTATCTCCATTTTGTACATATATTTCTGGCTGTGATTCTGGCACTGTCTCTTTTGATGGTTCCTTTTGTGTCGCGACCCCTTGCCCGCAAGGAAGATGCAACTCGGGAATCTTCTTTCAACAGTTTATTCAGGCCCTTGATATTTCTTCTTCTCTCTCTCGGATGCCCCTCCCAGCCTTAATAAAGCATCCCAAGCCCCAATGCAAAGCTGCCACGTGGAGCTTTCTCATAGGGTGGTGAAAAACCATGTGCCAACTCTCCCAAATAAGGAGTTGTTTGTCACAGACCACAGCGGAGCCAGCACCATCTTGTAATGGCGACCATAGTCTGCAGAAACGGCAGAAGCGGCTCACCACACTTTTGAAGTTTATGCCAAATGGTTTTGGAGTCTACTGTTACCATGGTACACTGATCACAGAAATGCAAGCAGGATCAGCCTTAGCTCTAGGCTTACCTTGATCTCATTTCTGGTATGTTTTCTAAGTCTATATCACTTTTATCCCAGAACAAGTTCTAGCTAAAATTATATCTACCATAGAGGAGACAGTTAAGCATTTGTTAAGCGAGCCAGGTAAAATGAGTTCATCAAATGAGGGTGTTATGGACACATTCCATCTTCTTTACTCCTATTCAGGCCCCAAATCTCTTTGTCTATTCTCTTTTTGTGCTCTTGACCACACACTTCACACTTTACTATCTTTTCATCAAGGTTTGTTGTTACCTAGCTTCTCATCAACCCTACTATAACTTTCAAATCTTGCATGATGTTACTCCAGTATGTGAAATACCAATTGATTAATCAAATAAACCCTGCTCTATTAATCTGCTAATTGTATGTCAGTGATCACTCTATATGCACCTTTTATGACCATTCCATTAATAATTAACTACCCGTGTAAGACCTTAATTGGTGGGGTAATTTTTTTGGTATATAGATTTTGTAGTTCCTTTCAAATTTCACCTATTTAATTTCCAGATTGGACCAACCAAGTTCACTAGCTTCAGGGGTCCAGAGGAAAGATATTGTAATGTTAGATGTAGAAGTGCTTGTGAGTTTTGTTTGTTCTAATCTATATTAGTCATTTAATAGCCTGTTATACACTAAAGAGTTCTCTGAAGCACTTTTCTAGCACTCAGAAGAAAGAATCAGTAAGGCATAATTATGACTGACTGGTTTTGCATCTGAATACAACTGGGGATTGTGAATGATGATTTAAAAAAAAAAAAAAACATGTGCATGGTGCCTTTTATGTACCAGTCCCTGTCTTAAATATTAACTTGTTTGAATTTCAAAAGGATCCTGTGAGAATAACACTATTACCATGCTCATTTTAAAGATGTGGACATTAAAACTTTTTGATCCTCAGATAAACGAAATAATGTGCACAAGGTCATTTAGATAGTAAGTGACATTGCCGGGCTGTGAATCCAGACATTACTCCAGAGTTCATGCTCTTAACTTGGTGCTGCTCTTAGAAAGGAGCAAAGATTCTATTTCCTCAAGAGGATGCCTGGAAATTTACTCTATTTGAAAGTTTAGATTCTTTTTTCTTCTTCCTGAAATTTCGTTTTTCTGGTATTAAGTAGGGTTTTCATAGAATTAAAAAAGAAATTCTCAAAAATTTAAGTAGAAACAAAAATTAGTTGAAAGGATGTTGGCTAGTTCAAAGAATCAAGAATTCTAAAGGATTGAACTTGGAGGTAGGACAGGAAACAAAGAGGCTAACAGCAAAATTACACAACAGAGTCAGCCTTGTGAAGTCACTGTAGCTGTTGAAATTGGACATGGGATGTCCAAGCTTTCATGGCTGTCATCACTGTGACACAGTCATCATTGTTCTGTGGAAACCTGCTGCTGTCACTGCTGTTTTTGTTTTTTCTGGTTGCGTCTGGATCCATGCATCTGACCTATCATCCTAGGTCACATGTGCAGCTTGTGTCACATCCTATCTTTACAGGAGTCTAGGAAGCAAATATTTCCCCCTGATATTTGAAACTTTGGGACTTTCTTATTGGGGACATACTGATTTGGGACAACAGTATAGAATATCATTCTCTATTTATGTGAAATCTGGACACTGTGTATTTTGATTTGTTAAATCTGGCACTATTTCCTTCTTAATTTTTTATTCACGAAAAACAAAGATTCATATGATTGAAATTTCTCAAAACATAGGAAGATGTTTTCTATTCAGCAGGGAAAAAACCCTAATATTCTTTGTATTCCCTTCCGACATTTTTCCATAATCACAACACAATTTTGTGTGATCAGGAGAAAGTACTTTCTGGCATCAAACCAACACTCAATTTATTAACTGGCTTTACTGTCCCCAAAGTTGTATCACTACAAATTTCATTATTCTACTAATTTGGGGTGGTATTTTGTCTGACCAAATGTGTTTATTTATAACATAAGACAAACCCAACACAAACCTCTTTTTCCAATAATAAATGATGTTCTCATCCTAATTCTGAGGAAGAAGTTTCATTGTTGTTGCATATTCAAGTTATGTACGAATATATAAACACATACAGAGAATGTATAAAATACAAGAAAAATAAACCAAGAAATCCTGTTACAAAACTCTCACTATGTGACATTCACTGCTGGGTATTTCAGTATCTCCACTTCACTTTATGAATATTTATGACACTTTTTGGCATGTCTACAGAAAAAAGTGGATTTTAAATTTACAAAGTATTAGTGGCTTAGAACAAAATTTGCCCCATATTTCTCTTTAAATAGAAGTCTTTTTGACAAATGTACCCTAGACTCAGGGAAAATAAAGTTATTGGCAAAGTTTTCACTTTGTTTAATATTGCCAGTTCATATATCATGCATATTTAGTTTTAAACCCTTAAGAGTGATAGGGGAAAAGGCAGATCCCCTGCCAAAGCAGGAGTAACAGAGAGAAATCCACTTATTTATTTCATTGAAGCACCACCAAAATCATTTAGATCTCTGGAACCAATCTGATATGAAAGTGTAGATTTTTTTCAGTATTGATTCATTCCATCATCATTACTATTAGTCAGCTTTTTGTCACTCTAATCAAATACCTGACATGAACAACTTAAAGGAGGAAAGATTTCTTTCAGCTTATGGTTTCAGAGGTTTCAGTCTATGGTCAGTTAGCTTCATTGCTTTTGGGCTTGAGCGAAGCTAGAACATCATGGCAGAAAGGACTGGTGGAAGGAAGCTGCTCAACTCATGGAACACAGGAAGCAGGAAGAGAAAGAAAGAGAGAGGAAGAGGGAGAAAAGGAGGAGAGGCTGGGGCAAGATATATCCTTCCAGGGCATGTTTCCAGTGACCTAATTCCTCCAACTAGGTCCCACTTCCTACAGTTCCCACCATCTCCCAATAATGACATCAAATTATTAATCCATCAATCCATTGAGGGGGTTAGAGCCTTCATGATCCAATCACCTTCCTCGAATCTCCACTCTGGGGACACTTCATATGCAGACCATAACAAATACTAATTACTACTACCATACTTGAGAACTAGTGCAAAGGCAAATTGTTTGGACATTAGCAGAAGAAAATAATCTTTTGTTTTTTTTTTTCCTTTTTAAAAGTCTAAAGAAATAATAATTTATGAGAGAATATGTGTACACAAATTTCATTTTGGCTTTTTGGTTAAATGACATTAATTTAAAATTTTGGACCTAATTTATTTCCCTCAAGCAAGAAAACAGGTTCATTTTATAAGCAGTTTTAGGTGGAAAGAAGAAGGTGCTGGGCTTCTAAAGAGTAGAACAGCAGCATATGACTACTCTCGCTCCTTCCTAAGGGACTTTTGGTTGCAACAAGGATCCAGAAAATGCCCTCAACAGCATAGTAAGCATGAATTCTGATTACAGTCAGATGGTTTAAGACATCATATTGCTCTGAACCTTACATGTGACCTTATGACTTCCACATTTAATTCTATTTAGAATTGAGCTAATGAATTTCAAGTAACATTCTCCTGAAAACTTTATTTTCTCATGATTTAAAATGCAGTTTTAAAATAAGATAGTTATTTACACCTTTTCTTAATATTTGGTTATTTATAGTTTATTGTTTGGCATTACTTTAAAGAAACAAAATATGTAATTATTAAAATTTCATAGCCCCCAAACTAGAATTAAAAAGATAAAAGTCCTACTCCAATCCTAATCCCAAGGGATAACTACTGATAATAGTCTGATATGCTTCCTTGCAGAACACTCTAGGAATGCATAATTAACACACAGAATAATATATTTTTAAATTTTTATTATAAAAATGTGATTCTACTACATAGGTGATTTGTAGCTTTTTAAAATTTAAAGATGTTACATTATAACAGTCTTCATATAAGTGCATACCTATCTACCTTACACTTCCAAGCTGTTACAGTACTTACATAATTTTATAACATTAAGATATTTTAGGGTTGGTGATGTAGCTCAGTAGTAGACTGTGTGCTTAGCATGCTCAAGGCCATTGTTATATCCTTAGCACCTCAAAAATAATTTTCTAAAATTATAAAATTATTTCATACTTAGAACACATTAAAACATTACATCTACTTGTTATGCCATTCGGCAGTTAAATTGTTTCCAGTTTTTTATTACTATAAAATATTTTCATAGTGAGCATCTTTGTATGCTTAGTTTGAAATTTTTATGAATGCAGTTCATTAATTTTAAAAGTTTAATCAATTCATGTTAATGTTCAAATACAGACAGAGCAAACCTTGAATACCCTATGCTCAGTCCTCCCTCAAATATTATATTCCAACTGTAAATCTTACTAGTGTCTATGCATCAGTAACACGAAAAGTGGACATATTTTTTGTTAATGTTTTATACCTGGGCACAAGAGGAAATGAGATTTGGAATTGATAATGAATAGGGAATGCATGTTATTCAGCACTTACCACATGCAGACATACACATACACACATACATGCACATACTCACACATGAAAAACACCTCCTCTTCTTTAATGTTGACAAATTAGAAGATTTCCCCATAGCTAACAGTGGAAGCAGTCCTATTAAAATGATCAGAATCTCATTGTGAAACGGTTGATTCCTGTAATGCTAGAAGTGAGAAAGATTTGAAAACACTAACTGTTCTGTGACCTTCTTTTGACTGCTTCTACTCTCAAGTCTGCCTTTTCTTTCTTAAACATCATTGATATTGTCAAAGAATAACTCAACTAGAAGCCAGGCTTTACATAGCCCAGGTATAGAGAAAGATAACATATATAAATATAATCTCACTGCTTTCTCTCTTTGATGTAAAATACCAATTTATAAACCACACAACAGTTATTAAAATCCTCTTTCCTCCTCTTAAAATCTTTTTTCCCTGTTCCTCTGTGAATAACTCAGACCTTGAAGTTTGTACCACATCCCCCTCCAACTCCTTGACCCCCTGCCTACCAGATATATTTCATTTTTTTCTTCTGCTTTGCTTTCCCTATTCCATTGCTCCATTTTCTAGAATATTTTTATTTTTTGCTCTGCTGCAAATCCTTACTTCTACTTCTCTAAACCCCTCCATCACATGCTTTTCAGATTATCTCCATCTGGCAGATAAGAATGAGATTGTTCTGAGAGCTTAACTCAATTCTAATGGCAAAGTTATGACATAGAAACTATTCTTATTCTCATTTTGCCAATGAAGAATCTAAGGTATAGAGGAATTAAATAAATTACCCAAAGTTATACAGTAAGTAAATGGTAAATCTAGGGTTTAAACTTGGGCAGTTTTTCTGAAATTGTAAAAGCTATTAATCTCTTTTCTGATTTTTTAAATGTGCAGGAAACACTGTTCATCAAGTCTGGTTTCATCTAGTCTCTTTATCACACTCAGTGAATCAACCTTCTTTCAGTTGTATGTGATAGAATAATGTGATCCAAACTGCCTAAGGATAAAAAAAGAAATTTAATGGCTCATGAACCATAAAAGTGGCCTGGGGTAGGGCTGAATTCAAGCACAGCCTTAATTTCAGGGTCAAACACTTCCATAAGAACTCCTTTGGCTCACTATCTGCCCTCTTTGATGTGTTGACTTTATTCTCAGCCTTCACATAATGGCCAGTTGGCTGCTTCAAGTCCATTTGGAAAGAGAGGGTCTTTTTTTAGTTAGCTCTTACAAAAAGTTCTCTTAGTTATTGTATCAAGACCAACCTTGGACACAATGAAGGAAGGGTGAATTCCAAAGGAAATTCAATATTATTGCTAGAAAAAGGAGGAAAATGGTGAGTCCCATTATAATTCTCATCCATATTTAATCTGTATCTCAGGTTTCTTCATATAATACTTGCACCTCCCAAGTGCCTCACTTTTATTTACCAAAAAAGTAAGACTTTGACAAAGGACTCACTGCCTTTTCTTCCTTCAGTCAAATTTCTGCCAGCCTTGTAGATTTCATTGTTCACATAGATGCCCATTCAATAGTATAGTTGTTTCCTTGACATCCTGAATGTAAATGAACCTTTTATCTGTTTAATAACCCTGTACTTAACTAGATGCATGCATGCTTTTTTCCCACTAGACAATATCTTGGTTGGGGATGCATATTTTCAGTTTATTAACTATGGCATAGAAACTGCTAAATACATTCTTGTCAAAAATGTACTGACTTAATATGTTTTTCAGCAAAACTTGTCACCTTTGGATTGTAAAGGAGGAAACAGTTGAGTCAAGACTGATAATCTGGCATAATAATTGTGGCAAGTCAAGAGAGTAAAACAGCTGAAAATGTAGTTGTGCTAATTAATTAGTGAGGTCCAAAATGAGAAAGAAGGAAATAGACAACAAGGAGTTGTCAAGAAATTAAGGCTGTGGTGAGCATGAAGGGGAGATTCTTTCAGAGTAATAGATGGAAAGAAAGAGGTTAGTAGTTAGAATTGAAATTTTCCTAGTTCATTATTTAAAAAGTGAATCAGATTATACAGTGATGAAGTTTATGCCCCAGAGACCTGAAAACGAGGAAACAAATTCAAGCTGGAGTAAAGATCACAAGGAGAAGCATAACTTGGTTGTCAAAAACCAAGCTTTTGAAATCAGACGTATTGGGTGTTATGTCTTGTCTCCCTTACTTAACATTAGTACAAAAACAAAATTGAAAAAAAAATATCTCAGTTGTCTAACAGCTAAGTGGGGGACAACACCTGTTTGCGGGACTCCTATAAGGATTTATATTTTGCTCTGATATGGGTAAAATTTATTTTAAAAATTGTTATCATTTTTCTAGAAGAATGGATCAAAGAGCTATGAGACCAGAGACTTTGGAACTATAGTAAGGTTTCCTTAGATGATGAAAGAAGCCAAACCAGAGAGGAAGAGTGAGCCAGGAGCTAAAATCCCAAACTCAGGGAAGTGGCTTAGAAAAGCAGAAAATGAAGATAAGGGTCTATCAATTGGAGGCATGGTGTTCAGAGAAAAAGCCCTTGTTGAATGAAAACAGTCACCACAGCCTGGAAGCCACAGTAGAGAGCCACAAGAGTGTGTGACCTTTTCCTTGCACCCTATGGCCAGGTAGAGCATGACCAGCCCAAATACAACTAGTCTTTGGTATAATCCAATGGCATGAATGTCAAATGAAGGTGTAAGTGAAAAGAAAGGAAAGTAGTAGGGTCAGTAGGGCTGGGGTGGCTTGCAGAGTGCTTATCATGCATTTGGATGTTGCAGTTCTTGGGGCATAAAAGAGTGAAGAGATTCACTTTGAGAGGGTTTCAGGAAAGGAAATGACCTCCTTGGAGCCAGGCGTAGTTATTTATAAGATAATGGGAGGCATGTATTTTGAAGTAAAAATCAAGTGGAAATTCTCTCCAATATAAGTGCATATTTTCCAATATTGTCTTGTTCTAATTTTCCCTTGTTCATATTCCCCTTACTCCCCATTCTTTCTGGGCCCTTCCTTACTAAATATTGCTCCAAGTAGATTTTTTCTGAGAAGGATGAGGAACACTTTGGTAAATGTATGTATCCTATCTCAGACCTAAACTGTCCTAGTCCAAACAAATTATCATCTAACCATTCTTTGCCACAGGCTAAATACATTCTAGAAATCTAGTCCTGAAATACTGTGGAAAGTTAATACAGTGATTACTGAGTGCCATTTTCTCAGATGTGATTCATGAGTCCAAGCTACTATGCTGAATGTAAAGGCCTCATCAGTCATCAGACAGAACAGAAAGAGGTTAGCTTTAAGAGCTTGAAAACAACCAGAAACTGTTAACAGGAAAATAGAATCAGTCAACATATTTGTGTGCTCTAGCATCTCATCAACAGCACAGAGCTATTGAAAACTTGTATGTTTTTCCTCTTTGGAAGGCCCAAGAATCACAGTTGTTAAGTATTCAACAGACCCCTGAAAATGAAGCCCCCTCTTTTCACATTTCAATCTTCTTTCTTCCTCCCCTCAAAAAAAGATTAATTTAAAAAAAGAACTCATAATTTTCCAATAAAATTTTGAGTTAGGCATTTGGTATCTAAAATATTTGTGGCTATGTTCACAGATGAGATAATGATTAACAAGAGCTTTGGGCTTTTGGATTTATAGGATAAAAAACAACAACAATAAAAAACTTCAGTGATGCCTCTTTGTCACTCTAAAAACAAAGAACTTCAGCTTTTGTGGGTAGAATGTGGTTGCTTGAGATCTTATGTAATCCATGGTGGAATACCACACTAATATCTAACATTAATAGTTAACAGTTTTAAGTACTAGTATTTGCTGCCCTCTACTGATTTTACAGTTGAGAAAACTGAAACTTAGAGAAAGTTTAAGAAATTTTCCCAAAGTAATGTATTTAGGGAGTTGTAGTTTCTGGTTCATGTCTTTTTTTTTTTTTTTTTTTGCAGCACTATACTTCCTACAACTAAAATATTAAATATTCATTCCAGAAGCAAACTCATGAATATTTTTATACATAAAGGGCAATGAGAAGAACAAATAACTTTTACAGGTATTTATTTAAATTAATGTTAGTAAAAGTTTGACCAGGAGTTTACATTGAGATGACAGTCTTCCCATTATTATGACATAATTAGGGGAAATGCACTGTAACTTAATTTCCAAACATTTTCTTTACAAGCTGTTATCAAATAGGAATGATACATTGGAAAATTTATAGTATCGATTAATAACTTGACTTGAATTAGACAGCATAAAGGAAACAGAACGGTTAATTTCATGACAATTTTTGAATTCTTTTCAAATATCCTCTGGGACTGGAGGGGAGTTACTATGAGTTTATAAACCAGGCACTTTCATGTCTTCTCAGCTTCCCTTGGGACTATGAGATTTCTAACCTGCCCTCTTGTTCTAGAGCCTTCTCTGACCCCAGGCATCAGGTTACCTACTTCAGTGTGAGTGGCCGTGACATTTCCTACTTTTGTTACCATCATCACTCCCATCAATTGTGCCTTTCTGCCAGCTACTTGTTTTTCCAAGCTTTGAACTAGACTTTGAATGTGGAATTAGGAATGAGAGATTCATAAAAATGCTTTTGAGAATCATAAATGTAGGTGATTTTTTCTTCAAAAAGTAAAACCTAATGAATTCAAGTAAGGTTTAAGTAGTACCAATTACTGAGAAATGGATCAATTCTAATAAACTTAAAAAAATGCAGCTTAAAACCTGATGAATTCAAGTACGGTTTAAGTAGTACCAATTACTGAGAAATGGATCAATTCTAATAAACTTAAAGATAGAGCTTTGCACACATAAATAGTTACTCAAATTCTTGAAAGATTCATAGTTATTTGTCAGAATCAAATCTTTCCTTAAAGGAAATTCTGTGTTAGTTCTGATTCTAACACATTATTGGAGTTATTTCTGTTATCTTTCCTGAGCAAGGTAAACTATACCAACTTCAGGAGTATCTCATACTTGTACTTACCATGAGTTTTAAACCAGGCACATCTTTAAAGCTCAGTGGCATGACAATTCACCTAATCTCTCTAGGTATTTTCTCATCTCCTGTTTTTGGATGAATTATTACATCTGACGGTTTGCACGGGAAAACATTGGACCTTATGATGCTAATTCCTTAGGCATAAAGACGAAAGTTGTTTCAAACTATTGGAGGAGAAGGCCAAGTTTAAATTCTGTTTTGGTTTACAGCTCCAAAAAGGGAAGTTAGCTATTATTCCCTGTTCATTATTTTGACTATATAGTAAACTATAGCTTTCATTACCTATTTCAAGTAAAACATTCCCTGACTTGAATTTTCTGTTCTAAGACATATAGGCAAAGTGAACCAGTGTCAGAAAGGGACAGCAGAGACAGAACACTGAAAATAAAGGTAACACACAGGAGATGATGGCAGGAGACTTGAGGAGACAAAATAAAGACTGAAATTTAGCGAACACTGGGAATGGAGCTAATCAGTACTATCATAACAGTATGAGCTAATGCAATGTTGTGTACCTTTTCTAAGACCTGTGTTGCTTAAATAAAAAAAATCAATACTAATCTCATATAGCTCATTTAGAATGAATGATAAGAGTTATAAGATGTGAATTTGATTCAAATAAAATATGAAACTCATCATTCAGTCTACTTCAGAAATATTTCTTTTTCATGTTCTTTCCTTCTGGATCTCTGGATATCTTTGGGTGCAGTGTATTTTCCAGCAGTGTCCATTAAAATATCTCCCAATTCAGCACATGCTCTTCTTATAATATGACCTTTTCTTTACCTGTCAGGTGGTTGCATCTGTGTTTCCTCTTCATCTTCCAGTATAAATGTGATACTGATTTCTAAGACTAGACTATAAAAGAAAAGGCAGCTTCCTCCTAACTCTTTTTATTGGGATACTTACTCTTGGGTCTCTGACTTCATGCTGCAAGGAAGCCCAAGAAACATGTGAAAAACTTATATGCATGGTTCTGATGGATATTACAAGCTGAGAGTCATGTCCCTTGGGAGACACTAATATTAGGCACTATATGACTATAACTTTAAAGAAGTCCATAGTGTGAGACCTGATTACCTATGCTCAGTCAACTCTCAGAACTGAGAGAGAGAAGAAACAGTTGCTATTGTTTTATGCTCCTATGTTTGGGATACTTTGTAATGCAGAATGTTAGGACAGGATTCACCCAAATTAAAGCCCTTCAAATAAAAGCAAATGACTTAACTGTAGAAAAGAAATGCCTAATTGAAGTTGAAATTTAAGAATTCTGTATATCATATCAAAATACAGTGGGGGTTAGACCACATAAGAAAATGAAGGATGTACTTGTTCTTTATATTCCCCTTACTTTCTTTTCTTTTCTGTAAATAAATATGAGTGCTGAACCTCTGTCTCCACAGGGCTCTATCAGCAGTCATTCTTGTCTGGTTCTGCACTAGGAGTCTGATTCCATGTAGAGCAGCCATATTTCCCAGTTATGCTGGGTTCATCTTGGTCTCTATGTGGTATCAGGATCATTCACAATGATATCTTCTCCCTCCCATTATATCCTCAAAAAGAGTCCTAGTTGGGACAGTAAATTATATAGTCATTGTATTCTAAGGTTACTCACCAAACATAACAGATATGCATAGCTCATTAATCTCTGAAATTTTTTCACACAATTTGAAATGATGGTAAATGTCACACCACCTTGTGTTATGTAATGTATCCATGCATCACCATGCATAACCTCTCTGTGGAAGGCACAGTGGCTAAACTTCACCAAATATTTTCAGGGGACTCATGAGTTTTTGAGTCATATGGTTGTCCCTCATAGGCACACTGGATTTATGCTATGCTCAAAGGGAGCATGACGTGCGAGGTAGGCAATAATCAAGAGAACACCAAGGACAGCAAGCAAGATTCATTTGTTCCAGAAACATCACATGAAGCTCACAGCTGCCTTCTGTGAGGCATTATTACCCATGCTAGGATAGACAGCAAACAAATAGGGAGGAGATCTTGAAGTACTAAAGCCCTGAAACTATCATTTGCTACCTAGATTGGATTCTGCTCTCTAAAGAAAATGGAAATGAATGTCCAAAGTCAAGAGAGCTTTCAGAATGCCAATATTAACTCTGTAGCCTTACACAATTTTGTACCATGGCAAAATGAAAAGGAATCTTCAAAGTTGTGCAGATTAATATACTCTGTTCAAGAAAGAATCTAGATGACTTTTTATTTGGCTTTAAAAAAGTATCCAGCAAAAAAATTCTACTGTTCTTATCTAGGTAACCTTCTTGTTCCAAGGTCTAAATTCTTTTACAGTCAGAAAAGTTTTGATATACATAGATTTTTTAAAAAAGTTCTTGTATATGTATTATCTCTGGCACTGGAAAGACAAAACCAACTGAAGTCTTGACTCAGGTATATAAATAAAACCTATAATAGTGCCAGTTAATTTAAAATTTATTTCCTAGAATTCAATTCTCTCATTCTCATACTTCATCCTTTTTTCACATTTAGATCATTTTGGAATGAATTTTCCAATGAGACACTTTCTTTAGCTCTGCTTCCTTTGGCAAAACAAAGACACTGCCTTTGCTTTTATAAAACATTTTTTTAAAGAGAGAGAGAGAGAGAGAGAGAGAGAGAGAAGAGAGAGAGAGAACTTTTTAATATTTATTTTTCAGTTTTTTGGTGGACACAACATCTTTATTTTATTTTTATGTGGTGCTGAGGATCGAACCCAGCACGCCACGCATGCCAGGCGAGTACATTATCGCTTGAGCCACATCCCCAGCCCTCAAACATTTTAATTTGATATTTTAATTTAATATAATTGCCCATCATAGAATGAATGGATAAAGAAAATGTGATATATATATATATATATATATATACACACACACATATATACACACACACTGGAGTTTTATTCGGACATAAAGAAGAATGAAATTATGTTGTTTGCAGGAAAATGGATGGAACTTGAAAACATTATGTTAAATGAAATAAGCCAAACTCAGAAAAAAATCAAGATTGTATGTTTTTTCTCATATGTGGAAGCTAGAGAGGAAAAAGGAAAGGAAGGTGTGTGGGAGGATCTCATGACCATCAAAGAGAGATCAGCAGAGAGGAAAGGGAGCAGGGGAGGGAGGAGAAAAGAGGAAGGGGAAATACTGGGGAATGATAGTGGCCAAATTATATTATTATATTGTGTGCATACACGAATATGTAACAATGAATCCCACTATTATGTATAATTGTAATACACTAATGAAAATAAGGAAAAATATTTGGACATGGTGGCACAAGTCTGTGATCTCAGCAGTTCAAGAGGCTGAGGGACGAGGATGGCGAGTTCAAAGCTACCCTCAGTAACTTAGATCCTGTCTCAAAAAAAAAATGCTAGGGATGTGCCTCAGTGGTTAAGTGCACCTGGGTTCAATCCCCAGGACAAAAAAAAATTCCTTCTCTCCCTCTCTCTCACTCTCTCCATACACACACACACACACACACACACACACATATACATATATGTGTATATGTACATGTATGTATATGGAAAAATACATAATTTCCCATTATAATAGGTATATAAATGCAGTTTAGGTACAGTTTATATTATCTTTTATGTGAAGAAGTTTATCAACAGGGTATTGTGGTTTTGGGAAGAATTTAAATTCATGAGTATGCACACAAAATAATGTTCAATGAAATAGTCTCAGGTTTTTGTTGCTCTCAAAAATTGCTCCCTTCAGTTCAAACATTTAGGTAACATTTTGATGGTTTTCAATGTGTTTTAATGGCTTAAAGTATTTACAGTTTTATAAATGTTCTAAAAATTATAAAACATGCTAAAATTATATGGTTAAAATTTATGGACACATTAGATATACAAATGCAGGTTATTTGTATTTTTACAAATGCACATATTTGTATGGTTAGTGTATACATGCAGAACATATGAAATCAAGAGCTAAAAATTATTTAAAAAATGAAAGGTAGCCTGCCTTCCTTATGTGTGCTTTCTTAAAAATGACAAAATCTATTACCACAGAAAAACGTCTATTGGTTCACATCTACCAGAATCTCTAAACATAGAATGTAAAATTGCATGCATTGGATTTAAAAATTATTTTAATAAAGCAATTTCTTATCTTCAGTGCCTTGCTCTATTTTCCAGTAATATTGAATAAATCTGTATTTTTTTAAATATATTTCTTAGGCCAATGTTATAGCAGTCACTTTTAGTTCTTCATATTAGGAGAGGATAGTAAATAATCAGACTAAGAATGTGAGGAGTAGGAACCATCAACAAACAGCTCAGTGTTGGCAGGGAGAGTGATTTACTTCTCATTGTTAAACATCACTGTTGAAATCTGTCAACCAGCTTGAAGGTCAACTATAAAAGTGTCAATAAATATGAAGCCCGGACCTCATGCCGGAGAGCAGTGGAGAATAATCAGAAAACATTCATTTCCTTGGCTGAGATAATGAGCCACTTACAGAGACATAATAGATTCACCTGATTTTCTTTTACAGCTCCAGGTTCAAGGATAGCCCTCCTTCTCTCACTGCGGGGAATAATACAGACTTTATAATCACTTTAGCCTAGGACGACATAATAGGATTAAAAAGGTATGAAATTTGTTTAGTTGAACAGCATGTACTGAGTTTGCACTGTGAATAGAGACCTTTACATGAGGCTAGAAGAATTTGCTTTTGTAAGAATTGGAAACAATGAAGAAAGAGGGAAGGAATCAACTAGGAAAGGAATCAACTAGGACAGAGTGGAGACCAGGGCAAGTCTTGAGGGAGGAATTGAACTTAAACAGAGCCAGAGGATTCAGACAAATAACTTCTTCATGTAAGGAAACCACCCCCCTGTCCCAGACCTTCTGGCTTTTTTCAATCCAAGCTTCAAAGAAATCTCCATTTCCTGTCTTCCTGCCATTATTCCCTCTCAGTCTTATAGAAAACTAAAATCATGATCAGGCACACAAAGATAATTTGAAGTTATATTTAAAAAAACCTGTGATGTCTCCTCTTCACCTGTCAACCACATCATGCACAAATACTAATGCTGTAATTTAATGTGATTTTACTTTTAGAATTTTGTATGACTTCTTGCATAATAAATTTACAAATCAAAACTATTGTTTTTTTCAGACATTGTGTCCCAAATTTGGGGTTTGAAATTTATAATCACCACAAATAAAGAGAATTTGTTAACTATATAGCTATATTTTATTTTTATATTACCATGAGATATTTTATATAAACACAAATCAGGAAAATATAGTAGCTAGTTGTTAGTTATTTAGACAATATCATACTAATGTAATTTGTCGCATGAGACAATAGACTACAAAATGTCATTATTGCCCACTTAATCCACTTCCACTCCTGGAAATTCATAATGCATGGATTGATGTAGAAGCTTTTTTGGTGGGCTGGCCTTGATATAAAAATACAGAGAGGCCATATCTGCTCTGACACAGATCTCCTTTATGATAGGCACCTAAGATTCCACTGGGCTCCCTGCTGGTTCAACTCAATTTATAATTCCTATTCATAGGAAGGAATAGACCTTCAATCTCTTCGTAGGAAGTCAGGCTTTGAGGACTGATGCACTGTGGAGTATAAACATAATGACCTTTTAAAAGATATAAGTATTTTGAGTTCAAATGTTAGAGTAAAAATGTCCAAAAAGCCCATCTAGTCCCTCTTGCTGTGCGACAAAGGAATCCCTCATTCCTTCCAGCTGTGGAACATAACTCATTTCACAGGCCTTTTTGAGAACCTGATGAAAGGCATGGGCCATTGTGCCCAACACTGCACATGTAGTACGGGACTTTATATTCAAGCAATGTATCTGAATCCATGTTGTCATTTATTCATTAATTAAGCAAATATTTATTGAGTGCCTACTATGGATGAACCAGGTATAATCTAAACCTTTGAAAGACAACAGTGAATCCCTGACTTGATAGGATTTATAGTCTATCGTCCACATTGCTGAATTTTCCTGGGTCTGAATTTAATGTTTTGAAAATAATTAATTGTTGAAACATGCTGTCCCTGCTAAATTATGAAGTATAAAAATAAGAGATACATCATTCTCTAGTAGGGTTCTGTGCTGGCTACAAAAAGCCATCTCCTCAATCTTGTCACATTCATTAATGACAATAGCACAATCATGCTGTTGAAACCTAGCTTACTCCCACAGAATAACTTGCCTTCCAGGGTTGGTAGAGTAATGTCTTACACGGTTATCATGAGGATTAAATGAAATGCTGCAGACAAAATGTTCAGCAGACTAAGCTGGTATGACCCTATTCCTGTAAGGTTATAAAGTTCCTTTAAATATATAGCAGCATATTTTAAAGCTAAAAATATGATTCAAACTAATGAATTGAATAAATATCAAGGAAAAGATGAAGTATGGGTATTTATGTTTTTAAAATTCACTTTTCCTTTCTTGCCAGAAAAAAAAGGCTAACTTAAAAACTATGTGTTCTCCAGTTCCACATTTATGATCCTATCCTACAGGACTCACACTAGATTTTGTTAAATTGTTTTTGTGTACAGAGGATCTCAATGAATAAAGTAAAATCCACTTCGAAATAGACTGACCAGACATGTCTTTATTGTCAATTAATTCCTCAGGTGCATTAGCTCCGCTTTAATCTAAGGTATTCTATAATTGACAACTCCAACATGCTCTGTCCTGTTAATTTCAGAATCTCCACTTCTCTAAGTATGAAGGGAAATATTAATATGTCGAAGACACTAATGTCCTACCTGCCCTCACACCCTTCCAGTTGATGAAGTAGTTGATGAAATGCCCCAGGCCTCATCTTTCTATGATTTCTTCATCCTTTCCAGGTATTACAATATTAGAACAATTTGTTGCAACACAGCAATTTTAAACAACGTTTAGTTAAATTGCATGTGTAGCAGGTTGGCTTAGTGATAACTTTTCTTCTTCATTTAATGTAATATGTTTCTGAAATTTGATACTGGAGTATGATCTGAAATGGGTAATTATCTCACATTTGCATAATATGTGAGCTAGGGCGCTTATTCTATTAATCTTTTCCTTCACCTTCAACTTGAAATCCTTATTCTATTCTAAGTTGTAATATGGCTTAGGTTTTATAACATGATTTTCTAGTGTTCTATTTAGCAAGTTCACTGACAAGCTAGAATGTATTAAACTATTTAAGTCAACATAATTTAAGATTAGGAACATTTATTTCCTGTCTTTGTGCTTTACCGAGTGAAGGGCCTGGCTTATTGGGTGCTGCTTTGCAAATTTAATATATGACTTGTCATGTGTAAATTGCCTTCTAACTTCTGTCTCATGCAATATGGCACCCTGTTGAATAGCTGATGATCTGCAGTGAACATAAACTCCTGATGTTGCTCTGTGTTTTGAATTAGCTCAGACCTTTACTATGAAACCCATGGTTCTATATTATGGAATAGAAAGAAATGCAAGGGAGGGAGAAAAAGCATTTTATTAGTCCTGGAAAGAAAATACAGAATTAGACCACCAGAACTTCTCTACTATGGATTTGTGCAAGTTTCATAATTACACTATTGAATTTTGCATTAGCAGATTGTACGAGGTATGTTTCCTGATTTTCTTGTGTCAAGTTGGTAGCCAGAAGTATTAGTTTGGAAAATACAACCCCCAAAATACTAGATCTAACTGCAAAAATTTCCATGGTATCCTAAGTTAAATGTTCCAATTTTTCCTGAAGATAATTTACTTCATTCTTTAAAGCATTATAACTTTGAAATAAATGCATAAAAAATACTAAGTCTAAGCCCAAGGTTTAAAAATGACACAGAGATCTTCTCAAACCAAATAATGGTAGAAAATACGAAGACAAGGTTTTGGTTATTCACAACACTCACCTTCACAGAGAGCACATGGCAATTAGGACTTAATTGTTCCTTCTACCTTAAATAGAAGTTCTCATATAATGCAACATCCTATAGATTGAGAATTGAAATGCCTGTCATGTTCACAATGGAGACATATGTAAGGAAATAAACTTGTAGGTTTGCTTGAGCATTTTAAAAGTGCATTTTGTGTTAATGTCTTTTTCTTCTTGTGGTAGAAAGCACATAATATGAAACTTACTATATTCACTATTTTTAAATGAACAATATAGTTGTGTCAGGTATGTGCACCTTGCTGTGTAAGAAATCTCTAGAACTTTCTTATTTTGCAAGACTAAATCTCTATACATATTAAATAAGAACTCCCCTTTCCCCCAGTTCTTATCCTCTGGCAACCACCATTCTACTTTCTGTTTCTAGAAAATTTGATTGCTTTAGATACCAAATATAAGTGCATTCACACAGTTCTGTGTTTTTGTGACTGGCTTATTTCACTTGGCATGTCCTCATGTTTCATCAACACTACAGCACGCCACAGGTTTTATTTTCTCTCTAAAGCTGAATAACATTCCATAAACCACATTTTGTTTACCCTGCATCCCTTGTTGATGAACATTTAGGTTGCTTCCACCATTGGGCTATTGGGGATGATGCTGTGGTAAATATGGACAGGTAAAAATCTCTTTGGTATTATTTTTTTCACTTATTTTGACCCTATACCAAGAAGTGGGATTATTGGGTCATATAGTGTTTCTATTTTTAGATTTCTTGAAGAACCTCCATACTGTTTTTGAAAGCATTTGTACCTTTCCACATTCTCTAAAACAGTACCCAAGGATCCCAATTTTTCTACATCTCTGCCAACATCTGTTATTTAAATTTTATTTATATTTTTTGAGAGATACTGTCTTAACAAGTATGAGATGCTATCTCATTATAGTTTTGATTGAATTCCCTGAGGCTAATAATATTGAGCATCTTTCCATGTGTTTGTTAGCCATTTGCCTATCTTTTTTGGAGAAAGGCTATTCAAGTCCTTTACCCATTTTTGATCAGATTGATGTTATTAAGTTTTAAAATTTACTTATGTAGTTTGGATATTAACTCCTTATCCATTATATGGTTTGCAAATATTTTCTTCCATTCATAGTTTTTGTCTTCACTCTGTTTCTTTTTCTGTGCAACGTTATCTTTTAAAAAGATGCTGCAGCTTGTTTGTACAATCATTGCTTTTCCTATTGAACATGGGTTAAGTCTTTTTTTTTTGTGGTGTTGGGGATTGAACCCAGGGCCTTGTGCATGCAAGGCAAGCATTCTACCAACTGAGCTATTATCCCCAGCCCAGTTAATTCTATTTTTTTTTTAAATGAATGATTGTGCCTCCTGTCTACAGCTGATGAGACTATTTTAATGTTAGGGTCTGTAAACAAGTCAGGATGGTGCCTGGCAAATGTTAGAGTCTGTAAACAAGTCTGGATGGCACCTGGCATTTTGCCAGAGGGAATGGTTTGTGAAGTAACGCCAGCGAGCCATTAAGTGTGGAGATTCCTTATTGATTGACTGCTGTATCGAGTTTATGTTAATTAGATAAGCTATGTGAAATGTATAAATACCTCTGTTGTCCTACAATAAACGGCTTCCACTCCTGCTGTATCAACGTACACAAGTTGTTCATCACCCCCCTGTTATTTTGCTGCAGCTGGACTGCGGCATTTTAAGATTTTTTTTTTTTTTCTGCTGGACTGAATATTTGGAATGATGTCATTCCTCAAGGCTGCCACTAAACGTCCTGTCACCCCTGCAGTTTACCATCCTACACATGACTTGGTAAAACATTTTTCCAATTTTTCGGTTTGGAATCACTTCCATTCAATTCACAATCAAACAGCTCATTGGACAGCTGATTTATTTGCAGTTTCCAGTGCAGATTGGTTTTACCATATAGTATTGGAAAATTATACCCATTTAAGATTTCATGCCTGTGATTTGATTTTCTGGTTGCACTGTGAAGTTGGAGCTACTTTTCAAAATCATGACTTACAGAAATTCAAAAATCTTTTACTTTTCTTGGAAGGTTTTTGAGTTGATGCTTAGTCACTGTCATTAACCTACTAAATATGTTTGTGATAAATCCAAGGATCCTAGTCTGGAACACTTGGAAGCTTGTGGATACATTCCTTTGGGTCTCATGTTCTCAGAGGGGCCTTCTGACTCCCCCACCCCACTTCCAAGCAGGCACCCCTCATTTGCCTCATTTTTTATAGCCTGTTATTTGTTATGTCCTACCATTCTTTAGTTTTATATTGACATAAGGTCAGACTAGACTTATGCCTAATCAAGTAGGTATCCTGGTGCATATTCAGACTAGGCCTGCACAGATTTAAGAGGGAAAAAAAAACTGGTTTAAACAGAGTGAGTGGATTTTATTAGCTACAGCAAGGTTTCCTGATAGTCATAGTATTTAAAAAAAAATGCAAACTGCATAGTAACAGTTGTCAGTTGTTGAGTCCTTAGTATGTGCCAGACATGGAGGAAAGCGACTTACATCTTGCATGCTACTCCTGGCAGCCAAATGAGGGAATTCAAATGTGAATTCTCATTCATATTTAACAGATAAGGATTTTCAAAGGATGGTTTGAAACCTATCCAAGGTTATCAGCCAAGCTGGAATTTAACATCTGCAAACTTTGACTCTCAATTCTCTCTTCCTGACCTGTACACTTCTGCTCCTGTTGACGTTACTAAGAAAGAACAAGAGCCCGACCATCCTAAGGTAACTTAACAAAATGGTTAAATTGAATTGACCTGAAAATAGACAAGGAAATGACTTATTTTAATTCTTAAACAATCCTTTTTCTTTTTCAAGGCTTGTCCTATACAGACTGCTTCTGTGGGTTCTGCTCTCATAACATCCCCCGCTTTTTCTTAATGTTTTGTGCATTTTCTTCCTGAGGGACTGTCAGCAGAGCAGTTTTCTCCAGAAGCATTCGACACTATAAATTGAAAAGATGACACTAACAGAAGTGGGAAAGGGGGTAATTTGTCTCATGTTTCAATTTCATGATAATAGGCTGATCCTATCGACAGAAAAACATCTTTTTTCCCATCCCACTTCTCTTAAAAAAATAGCATTTCTCATTTGGGCTTTCCAAAGTATCCTATAAAAAGTAATCTTTTAAAAACAGACGTGAAAATAATGCATATACACACACATATACACACACATATATTACACATACACACGCACGCACACACAAACACACATATATATATGATCTGTTAGTGTCCAAATTCAATCAGGGGGTTTTGTCCTTGAACTTACTTTATTTAGACCAAGTCATTGGCATTTTAAGTGCTTTTTTGATAGTAGAAAATAAATTAGAGACATAGATATTTTGGAAAAATACTGTCAGTGAAGACAAAGCTAGTAAATTTAGTTTATCAGTGTGATTGTAACTAAAGAAGAGACTAAAATCAAACAGGAATTTAAATGTACTCTTCATTAATATTTTAAAAAAATATACTCTACTTTTCCTCTCATTAATGAAGGAGACGACACCACAGCACGTGATCTGAATAGTTTGCTGGAGATGATTTTTTCCCTGCCATATTAATGTACTCTATAACCTTCTATGTCCATAGCTTGTTCAGAAGGCTGACAGACAGTCCATAAAGGAGGTTGGGGAAAGAAGGTGCAAGGTATTTGCTTTAACTCTCGGTGAAGACCAATATCTGATAAAAAAGATGAACAAACTGGCAAGTAAGGTAGGCATTTTTTTAAAAATTTTTGGAATTGAGGACTGATTCATAGGCAGTTCTAAAATAGTATCTTTGCAAGATAACAACACTAGAAATTTCCCTGAATGAATACTAAATCAATAAGCAACAATCTTTAATGAAAATAGTCACTGGTGTTAATAATTTGGATTCATTCTTTTACTTTGTATTTTGATGTGTCATCTCTATACAGATAGTTCTATTCAATGTATCTTGAAATTAACACTTTTGTGTATGAGATATAATGGAAGCTATTTAATAATTAGGGAAGTCTGTTTTTCCTATGTTAGCGCCTGCTTATTTACTAATCAATTCATAAATTACTGTTTTAATTACTTGTACCAGTTTCGTATTACTACTATAAAAATTACCACAAGTTTAGTTGCTTAAAACAATACAAATTTACTATATTTCATTTATGGTTTTAGAAATTCAAGAGATCAACAGATCTGCATTACTCTGGAGATGCTAGGGAGAGAAGCTGATTCCTTTCTTTTTTTCAGCCTTTGGAAGCTGCCTGCATTCCTTGACTTGTGGCCCCTTCCTCTGCCTTCAAAGCTGACTGTGTAGTCTCTTCCAATATATTCTCCTCTCATAGGAGACAATTATTTTAATATATTAAAATCCCACAAGATCATTCTATTTATATATCTGCAAAGTCCCCTTTGCCATGCAAAGTAACATATTCATATATTCTAAGGATTAGGATGTGAACATCTTTAGGGACCATTATTCTGATGCCACACTAGCTAGCTGCTGGGTATGTATACCTCTTTCATCTCATTCCAGCAGGGCCTAAGGGTGCCAAATAAATTTTCAGTTGTATTTTTATTACCCAACTAATAATGAATACACAAATGCATACTTTTCACATAATATGTGATTATTATGATAAAACCAAGTCTTATTTCACCATCACACTTAATTTTCAGATTTTTCTCAGGTGATCATTATTATCAAAGGGCAATTTGTACATTTTGAGGCCTTTCCACATATTTGCATAAATAAATATTTCAGTATAATACATAACATTGATTTTTTAAAAGTATAAATGATAAAATTCCATGTTCAAATAAATGTAAATTTCCATGTTCAAATAAATTTCCCCACAAAATACTAGAATTTCATAGTCTAAATACACTATGTTGGTTTAATTACTATCTCTCTGCTGATGGGTGCTTTTCCTATTTCCATTTTTAAAACAAGCAATCTTAATTCATGCTGTGATGTCTTACGAATGCCTCTTTTCAGACTTATTTTTGTAGTTCTCTAGAGAAGATCTCTGGTACTGGAAGTGATGAGACAGAGGATACGTGCATTCGGAGATTTAACAGGTGCCATAAAATTGCTTTCCAAAGTGGCTGCAATAATTTATTATCAACATTTTGGGGAGTTTTTTTTCTCCCTTAGGCTCAACAGTATTTGATATTATAACAATTGTTTTTCCCAGTCAGATTATTTAAGAAAATGTTATCTCATTCTTGTTTTAATTTCCATTTCCTTCCTGATCTCACTAGGCTATATGTCTTCACATGTTTACTGATTATTTGGGATTCCTTTTTCAAATAGCGTCTTTATTCTCTCCTTATCTTTGTGGACCTTGAAGACATTCACATAATGATCCCCTATGAGGATTTGAAATTGTGGTCTTCTTTAATTCTTTCCCATATGACAGATAAGGAGTGCAATCAATGAATTTAAAAAAAATAAGTAGAAATCCCTCTTATTCTCTAGCATTATGGATATGTAAATTAACCATTTTCTCTCGTTTCTAGTAATTAATGGTAGGAGGAGGAACTAGCAGAATGTGCTGTTCTTGAGTTAGAAGAGTTCAGGAGAGTTTCAAGCCTTCCTCTGTTTTTATATTTGGAGTGCTTGCCCTAAAATAGACCAGGGGACAAATGACCAATTACCCTCTGAGATAAAAGATTAGCATCTTTAGTCATATCATTATCACTTCTGCTGTCATTCTCTTGGCAAGAACTCAGTTACATACAGCTCTGACTAACTGGAAGGGAAGGTGGGAAAAGATCTAGCTGGGTACCCAAGAAGAAAAGGAGAAGAGGTTTGTGGTGAGCAGCCAGAAATTTCACTAGGGCTGATAGGGAGCAAACCACAATTGAACCTGAGTCTAATGACTAAAAAGATCTAAGTTTTTAAAAATTATAACACAATGCCTTTTATTATTTACTATGTAGACAGAAATAGAAATCAGTTTTGGTAGGCAGTATATGCCATCTACTGAATCTTTCCAGTAAGTTACTACCATACTCAGACTCACCTAAAGTTCATTATTAGTGAGACAACTTCCAATCTCTTTTTCAACTATCCCAAATCCCCAATCCTATGCAATACCTCCATTTTATTTTCAGGTCTTCTGAATTCAAGAGCTCAGCAGGAACCCTGTCCTAAGCCAAGTTCACAAGCATTAGTTTCTCCTTTGGCATCCATGTTAAAGTACCCCACTGCTTTCCTCTGCTAATGGGACCATTCTTTGCCTGAATTGTGATTGGAGGTTGCCAAGACCATACAGAAGCACGAATGACTGACAAAGATGTGAGCATGACTCATTCTAGTCTTCCTAGAGGACAGGCTTCAAATCATTTCTCATGTCTGTTATGTTTTGAATAAACTGCTAGACTCTGCCAGTACATCTTTGTATAGGACAGATCTCTGAAAACCTGAACTTCTTCATTTTTCTCAGTGCAACAGGAAATAGGATTTTCCTACATTCATCCATGTAGGTCCAAGGTTAGGCCCTTCCAACATCTACTCTGGGGAGCTTGAGGACATAGAGTTAGGAAAAACTTCTTTATTTTAAATTCCCTACTGTGTAAATTATGCAATTTCTGAAATACGTCACCAATAGAAGGCTCTATTGTCCTCTGAGATAACTCCACCATGATCTTGTTTAGAAGAAGATACATCATTATCAGCGATGTTTACAAAGTAGCAGAATAATCAGCATATTCTGCTTTACTATTTATTAATTAATATATCAGTAAACTGGCTACATAGTCTTGATTCCCTTTTTTTGTAAATACACTGGTTATTCCAGTTTACACTTGTCATTTAGCTTTTTGGTATTGTTACAAGCATCTTGAATCTCCTCTAGAATATTTTACTAAGTGACTATTTATTTTTAAAATGAGGCATATGGCATGTCCTCAAGATGCAAACATTTTTCTGTTTGTTGATATTTTACCATTTTATCATAAAAAATTATCTTTCAGTATGTGAATAAAAGTTTACTTTATTATTACTTCAGTATGACTGGGAAAAACATAAGTTGTTTTTTTTTTTTTTTTTTTTTCAATATCTTCTGGTTTGGGAAAACAGTCTAGGATAGTAAAATAGTTTGTAGGTGCCATGGTGAATCAATGTACAAAGCCAGGAATTCTATGCTGCAAAATTTATACCTGAAAAGATGTCATGTAAACTATAAGAATTCTCTTGTTGAATGTGATTTTGGGATGATATTATATATTTTTAGACATCCATTTATGTACTCACATAATGTAGCATTGTGAATATTTCTAGTTTAAGACATTCATATCTATTACTATTAGTGGTTCTTCCCTGATCAATTGGTAATGACCATTTGTCCTCTGGGCTCCAACTGTGATCCAGGTGACATTTTCCTGCTTCCATATGCACCATCAATTTCTAAGTATTGTTTACTATTTAGTAGTAAGTAGTGTTCACTAATTGACATTTAGTTTAATTTATTTAAGAGGTTAGCTTTGTTGTTATATATAAAAGGTGTTATGGTTTGAATATGTGATGTCCCCAAAAACTCATGTGCGGGACAATGATGAATGTTCAGAGGTGGAATGATTAGGTTACGAGAGGTGTCATCTAAACAATGGCTTCATCCATTGATATGGATTAACCTGGGAGGTAACTGTCCGCAGGTAGGGTGTACTGGAAGAGGTAGGTCACTGGGGGTGTGACTTTGAGGTGTATATTTTGTCTCTGGTGAGCAGAACTCTCTCTCTGCTTCCTTGTTGCCACATCCTATGCTGCTTTCCTCTGACATGCTCTCCTGTCTTTATATTCCTCACCTTGGGGTCAGAGCTTTGGAGTTTACCATCTATGTGCTGAGAGTCCTGCCCTTCCAACATCTACTCTGGGGAGCTTGAGGGCATAATTGATTTGGTTTTCATCTTTTGTAATTTAACTAGGGATTGAACCATGGAGAAACCTCTCCTGAGATGGTTTCAGAGAATAGCGTCTCCTTTATTGTGCAGCAAAAATAGCTTTTATAGTGGGTATGTGCCAATTTACATATAACAGTCATAATAGGCCAGAGATGCTACACAACATATCATCTTACAGGAGTCTGGACGCCAGGAGATCAGAAACTGCCACGTAGGCCCACTTTACACCAACAGGGGAATAACTCCTTGTTAAAGGAGCAAGAAAATGGTGCTTGCCAATGTTCTAACAGCACTCTGTCCCAAAACAGCCTTCTATGTTAGGACTCCCCTGCTGCACAATAAATGAGATAGCCTATCATTCATCCATGTAGGTCCAAGGTTAGGCCCTGCAACATCTATGGACTGAGACCCCTGAAACTGTGAGCCAAATCAACTTTTCCTCCTCCAATTGTTCTTGTCAGTTTTTTTTGGCCCAGCAATGAAAGAGATGACTAAAATAAAAGGCATAATTTATTTGGTTTTCATCCTTTGTAATTTGACTAGGGATTGAACCAAGGGCTTTTGCATGCTGAGCATACACTGTAACACTGAGCTACATTCATTAAAAAGAAAAGTGTGATATCCGATTTAACACCACCACAATTTAAATGTGCTAATGAGGATAAATATATTTACTGAATTAGGAACATTTTTCAAAAATCACAGCTTTATATGTTTTTCTTAAGACATAATTTTATTTAGAAATTGTTTTCCCTAGGGGTATTGGAAGAAAATCACAACTCAGCCAATATGTTCTTAAGTTAGAACATACCATATTAGAGGCCAAAGCATTTCATTATTCTCAGTGCAACAGGAAATAGGATTTTCCAGTAAAAATAAAAAGATTATAAAGAAATATTATGGAGGTCCTATGGCTCCACAGTATTTAGATTCTCAAATCATTCAATAGTATAAGTCAGCCTTAACTGGGCTTCATACTGAGCTTTAACCAGGACTTAACTGATAAATCATGATATCAGTAAATTTCTATTTTCACTTTTTTTTTTAGCAATTGATATCAAAAAATTAAACTGTAAATTAAAGTAACTCTACCAATGGCTGTGACAATATTTTTCTTATGATATGTAATTCTGACTAGAATTACTAATTCAAAATTGAGAATTGGAAAAAAGAATTAGTTTATTTTCCAATTATTGAATTAAATAATTTTTATGTAATCTAGATATAAACCATTTGCCATATACAAAATATATTCACTGTCTAAATAGTGTCACTCAAAGTTTTTAATTTTATTGGAGTCCAATTATGCTTGTTTTCCTTCATGATTTGTGTTTCCTGTGATCTAAGAAATATTTACACACTTGAAATATCTGAAGATTTTTCTCCTTTCTTCTACAAATGTTTAAATTATAATTTATACAACTGTGATTCATTTTGGTGTAATTTCTGTGTGCAATGTAGGGTAAGGATCCAGGTATATTCCCCCCAAAAGAGATATCATCTTGTTTCAGTACTATTTATTGGCTATTTTTACTATTTATTGGGTAGTGACAGCCATGGTCATACTTTTACTAGGGTGGTCTCCAGATATCAATTTAGCAAGATGACCTCACCATTTCTACTCAACATAGGACTCCATCAAAGGGAGCATTTTGCTCTGTATCTCTGTGTTGTGCTGGCAGAAATAGTAAAGTCTTTTAATGGAATTGTCTGTTAAAATATTTTGCCCAGTTTGAGTTGGGGATGATGCATGCTTGTAATCCCAGCAACTCAGGAGGCTGATGCAGGAGGATCACAATTTCAAAGCCAACTTTAGCAATTTAACAAAAAACAAACAAACAAAAAAACTGCCCATTTTGAAAATTGGTTTGTTTTCTAATGTTGAATTATGTAATTTGTTGTATGAAATGGATTTAATTCATGGTCTGATAGCCTTCATTGTCCTGCTTAATCTTATTTTCTTCTATTTGCTTTTCATATGTATTTCTCAGTACATTCTTTGAACTCTTAATTTTTTCATAACATCTGCTTCTTAGAGAATCCAGTCTGTGAAAACTACCCATTCCTCATTTAATTACTTTGGCACCTTTGTTGAAAAGCAATTGACCATAACTATGGATCAATTTCTGTAATGATCAATGCATCTCAATACAAAACAATGATTGATGTAGACTTCTAGCAGTGTTAAAATATTAGGTTAATTTTTCTCTTTCAAATTTTTGAGTTTCTTTTGTCTATTCCTGGTCCTTTGAATTTCCACATAAATTTTAAAGATGGTATTTCAAATGATTTTTACTTCTTTTTCTATTGGGTTGTTTGAGTTTTTTTTAATACCTTTCCATACATTAGATTATCATCTTATTTACTGAATGTTTTGGTCATTCTTATTCTGTTTACTTTTCATCTTTCATAACTCTCTGCATCCTATTCATGTTTTTTTAAACACTTAAGCCTATTTATAATAGCTATTTTAATTCCTTTACCTGCTATTTTTGTCATCTCTATTATTTCTGGATATGTGTCTCTTGACTGATTTTTCTACTTGCTATTCAG
Source organism: Marmota monax (assembly GCF_021218885.2). Taxonomy (NCBI): domain Eukaryota; kingdom Metazoa; phylum Chordata; class Mammalia; order Rodentia; family Sciuridae; genus Marmota; species Marmota monax. The sequence continues at coordinate 2,894,069 of NW_026695231.1, read as the reverse complement.
TCATATTATTCCTATATCTCAGCATGTCTAGTAATTTTTTTTTCAATTAAGTAGAAGCTATGCAGACATTTATTTAAATGATTTAAAAATCATTCTAGAATTGCTTTTTTATCATTTTAGTACTTTAAATTTTTTTTTTAAATTTTTTATTGTTGGTTGTTCAAAACATTACATAGTTCTTCATATATCATATTTCACACTTTGATTCAAGGGGGTTATGAACTCCCATTTTTACCCCATATACAGATTGCAGAATCACATCAGTTACACATCCATTGATTTACATATTGCCATACTAGTGTCTGTTGTGTTCTGCTGCCTTTCCTATCCTCTACTATCCCCATCCCCTCCCCTCCCCTCTTCTCTCTCTACCCCCTCTTCTGTCATTCATTTCTCCCCCGTGTATTATTTTTCCCTTTCCCCTCACTTCCTCTTGTATGTACTTTTGTATAACCCTGAGGGTCTCCTTCCATTTCCATGCAATTTCCCTTCGCTTCCCTTTCCCTCCCACCTCTCATCCCTGTTTAATGTTAATCTTCTTCTCATGCTCTTCGTCCCTACTCTGTTCGTAGTTACTCTCCTTATATCAAAGAAGACATTTGGCATTTGTTTTTTAGGGATTGGCTAGCTTCACTTAGCATATTCTGCTCTAATGCCATCCATTTCGCTGCAAATTCTATGATTTTGTCATTTTTTAATGCAGAGTAATACTCCATTGTGTATAAACACCACATTTTTTTTATCCATTCGTCTATTGAAGGGCATCTGGGTTGGTTCCACAGTCTTGCTATTGTGAATTGTGCTGCTATGAACATCGATGTAGCAGTGTCCCTGTAGCATGCTCTTTTTGGGTCTTTAGGGAATAGACCGAGAAGGGGAATAGCTGGGTCAAATGGTGGCTCCATTTCCAGCTTTCCAAGAAATCTCCATACTGCTTTCCAAATTGGCTGCACCAATTTGCAGTCCCACCAGCAATGTACAAGTGTACCCTTTTCCCCACATCTTTGCCAGCACTTGTTGTTGTTTGACTTCATAATGGCTGCCAATCTTACTGGAGTGAGATGGTATCTTAGGGTGGTTTTGATTTGCATTTCTCTGACTGCTAGAGATGGTGAGCATTTTTTCATGTACTTGTTGATTGACTGTATGTCCTCCTCTGAGAAGTGTCTGTTCAGGTCCTTGGCCCATTTGTTGATTGGGTTGTTTGTTTTCTTATTGTCTAATTTTTTGAGTTCTTTGTATACTCTGGATATTAGGGCTCTATCTGAAGTGTGAGGAGTAAAGATTTGTTCCCAGGATGTAGGCTCCCTATTTACCTCTCTTATTGTTTCTTTTGCTGAGAAAAAACTTTTTAGTTTGAGTAAGTCCCATTTGTTGATTCTAGTTATTAACTTTTGTGCTATGGGTGTCCTATTGAGGAATTTGGAGCCCGACCCCACAGAATATAGATCATAGCCAACTTTTTCTTCTATCAGATGGTGTGTCTCTGATTTGATATCAAGCACCTTGATCCATTTTGAATTAACTTTTGTGCATGGTGAGAGAAAGGGATTCAGTTTCATTTTGTTGCATATGGATTTCCAGTTTTCCCAACACCATTTGTTGAAGATGCTATCCTTCCTCCATTCCATGCTTTTAGCCCCTTTATCAAATATAAGATAGTTGTAGTTTTGTGGATTGGTTTCTGTGTCCTCTATTCTGTACCATTGGTCCACCCGCCTGTTTTGGTACCAGTACCATGCTGTTTTTGTTATTATTGCTCTGTAGTATAGTTTGAAGTCTGGTATCGCTATACCGCCTGATTCACACTTCCTGCTTAGCATTGTTTTTGCTATTCTGGGTCTTTTATTTTTCCATATGAATTTCATGATTGCTTTCTCTATTTCTACAAGAAATGCCGTTGGGATTTTGATTGGCATTGCATTAAACCTATAGAGAACTTTTGGTAATATCGCCATTTTGATGATGTTAGTTCTGCCTATCCATGAACAGGGTATATTTTTCCATCTTCTAAGATCTTCTATTTCTCTCTTTAGGGTTCTGTAGTTTTCATTGTATAAGTCTTTCACCGCTTTTGTTAGGTTGATTCCCAAGTATTTTATTTTTTTTTTGAAGATATTTTGAATGGAGTGGTTGTCCTCATTTCCATTTCAAAGGATTTGTCGCTGATATACAGGAATGCCTTTGATTTATGCGTGTTGATTTTATATCCTGCCACTTTGCTGAATTCATTTATTAGCTCTAATAGTTTCTTTGTAGACCCTTTTGGGTGTGCTAGGTATAGAATCATGTCACCTGCAAATAGTGATAATTTAAGTTCTTCTTTTCCTATTTTTATGCCCTTAATTTCTTTCATCTGTCTAATTGCTCTGGCCAGTGTTTCAAGAACTATGTTGAACAGAAGTGGTGAGAGAGGGCATCCCTGTCTTGTTCCAGATTTTAGAGGGAATGCCTTCAATTTTTCTCCATTTAGAATGATGCTAGCCTGAGGCTTAGCATAGATTGCTTTTACAATATTGAGGTATGTTCCTGTTATCCCTAGTTTTTCTAGAGTTTTGAACATAAAGCTACGCTGTACTTTGTCGAATGCTTTTTCCGCATCTATCGAGATGATCATATGGTTCTTATTTTTAAGTCTATTGATGTGGTGAATAACATTTATTGATTTTCGTATATTGAACCAGCCTTGCATCCCAGGGATGAATCCTACTTGATCATGGTGCACAATTTTTTTGATATGTTTTTGTATCCGATTCGCCAGAATTTTATTGAGGATTTTTGCATCTAGGTTCATTAGAGATATTGGTCTGTAGTTTTCTTTCTTTGAAGTGTCTTTGTCTGGTTTAGGTATCAGGGTGATGTTGGCCTCGTAGAATGAATTTGGAAGTTCTCCCTCTTTTTCTATTTCCTGAAGTAGCTTGAAAAGTATTGGTATTAGTTCCTCTTTAAAGGTTTTGTAAAACTCTGCTGTATACCCATCCGGTCCTGGGCTTTTCTTAGTTGGTAGTCTTTTGATGGTTTCTTCTATTTCCTCAATTGATATTGGTGTGTTTAGGTTGTCTTTATCCTCCTGACTCAATCTGGGCAGATCATATGACTTAAGAAATTTATCGATGCCTTCACTATCTTCTAATTTATTGGAGTATAAGGATTCAAAATAATTTTTGATTATCTTCTGTATTTCTGAAGTGTCTGTTGTGATATTGCCTTTTTCATCCCGTATGCTAGTAATTTGAGTTCTCTCTCTTCTTCTCTTTGCTAGCATGGCTAAGGGTCTGTCGATTTTGTTTATTTTTTCAAAGAACCAACTTTTAGTTTTGTCAATTTTTTCAATTGTTTCTTTTGTTTTGATTTCATTAATTTCAGCTCTGATTTTAATTATTTCTTGCCTTCTACTTCTTTTGCTGTTGTTTTGCTCTTCTTTTTCTAGGATTTTGAGATGAAGTATGAGATCATTTATTTGTTGGTTTTTTTCTTTTTTTAAGGAATGAACTCCAAGCAATGAATTTTCCTCTTAGATCTGCTTTCAATGTGTCCCATAGATTCCGATATGTTGTGTCTGTGTTTTCATTTATCTCTAAGAATTTTTAAATTTCCTCCTTGATGTCTTCTATAACCCATTGATCATTCAGTAACCTATTGTTCATTCTCCAAGTGATGTATGCTTTTTCCTTCCTTCTTTTATCGTTGATTTTCAGTTTCATTCCATTATGATGAGATAAGATGCATGGTATTATCTCTACTCCTTTATATTGTCTAAGAGTTGCCCTGTGACATAATATATGATCTATTTTTGAGAAGGATCCATGTGCTGCTGAGAAAAAGGTGTAACTGCTTGATGTTGGGTGGTATACTCTATATATGTCAATTAGGTCTAGGTTATTAATAGTGTTATTGAGTTCTATAGTTTCCTTATTCAACTTTTGTTTGGAAGATTTGTCCAGTGGCGAGAGAGGTGTGTTGAAGTCTCCCATGATTATTGTATGTTGGTCTATTAGACTCTTGAACTTGAGAAGAGTTTGTTTGATGAACGTAGCTGCACCATTGTTTGGGGCGTATATATTTATGATTGTTATTTCTTGTTGGTGTATGGTTCCCTTAAGCAGTATGTAGTGTCCCTCTTTATCCCTTTTGATTAACTTTGGCTTGAAATCTATTTTATTTGATATGAGTATGGACACTCCTGCTTTTTTCCGAAGTCCATATGAGTGATATGATTTTTCCCAACCTTTCACCTTCAGCCTATGTATGTCTTTTCCTATCAAATGCATCTCCTGTAGGCAGCATATTGTTGGGTCTTGTTTTGTGATCCATTCTACTAGCCTGTGTCTTTTAATTGGTGAGTTTAAGCCATTAACATTTAGGGTTATTATTGAGATATGGGTTGTTCTTCCAGCCATATTTGTTTATTTCTGTTACTAAACATGGTTTGTTTTCCTCTTTGATTATCCCCCCCCCCTTTACTGTCCTACCTCCCACTGTTGGTTTTCATTGTTATTTTCCATTTCCTCTTCCTGTAATGCTTTGGCGAGGATGTTTTGAAGAGATGGTTTTCTAGCTGCAAATTCTTTAAACTTTTGTTTATCGTGGAAGGTTTTAATTTCATCCTCCATCCTGAAGCTTAATTTCGCTGGATACACAATTCTTGGTTGGAACCCATTTTCTTTCAGTGTTTGAAATATGTTATTCCAGGATCTTCTAGCTTTCAGAGTCTGTGTTGAAAGATCAGCTGTTATCCTGATTGGCTTACCCCTAAATGTAATCTGCTTCCTTTCTCTTGTAGCTTTTAAAATTCTCTCCTTATTCTGTATGTTGGGCATCTTCATTATAATGTGTCTAGGTGTGGATCTCTTATGATTTTGCACATTCGGCGTCCTGTAGGCTTCTAGGATTTGGGATTCTGTCTCATTCTTCAAGTCTGGGGAGTTTTCTCGTATTATTTCATTGAATAGATTGCTCATTCCTTTGGTTTGGAGCTCTGTACCTTCCTGTATCCCAATGACTCTTAAGTTTGGTCGCTTTATGTTATCCCATATTTCTTGGATGTTCTGCTCATGGTTTCTTAACAGTCTTGCTGAGCTGTCTATGTTCTTTTCAAGTTGAAATACTCTGTCTTCATTGTCTGATGTTCTATCTTCTAAGTGTTCTACTCTGCTGGTAGTATTCTCCATTGAGTTTTTAAGTTGGTTTATTGCTTCCTGCATTTCTAGGATTTCTGTTTGTTTTTTTTTATAACCTCTATCTCCCTGTATATTTGATCCTTTGCTTCCTGGATTTGTTTGCGTAATTCATTGTCGAAGTGATCTTTCATTGTCTGATTTTGCTGTCTAATGTCTTCCTTGATACTCCAGATCATCTGAAGCATGTATATCCTGAATTCTTTATCTGACATTCCATCTGCTGCAGCTGTTACCTCTTCTAAAGTTGAGTTGACCTGCATTGCCTGTGGTCCTTTCTTTCCTTGTCTTTTCATACTGCTTGCGTTTCTTTCTGCTTGGTGAAACTCTTGTGTTTTTGAAATATTTTCCCCCCTATATATTTATATTGCTCTTGTATAGTTGAAAAGTCTCCCTTGCAGGGTCGGGCGGCGGTCTGCCTACCTTCTAGGCGCGGGCGGCGGCTCTGCTCTGCCCCTCCTCCAATTGGTGTGAGGTGTCTATCACGCCCGCGGACCCCTGGGACTGTTCTGCCAGTCAGTCGCAGGTCTGCCTACCTTGCAGGCGCGGGTGGTGGCTCTGCCCTGCCCCTCCTACCACGCCCGCGGTCCGCTGGGCCTGATCTGCAGGTTGGTCGCAGGTCTGCCCACCCTGCGGGCACGGGTGGCGGTTCCGCTCTGCCCCCACTCCAATTGGGGTCACGTGACCACCACACTGGCGGGCCGCTGGGCCTGATCCGGGCGCGGGCGAAGGCTCTGCTCTGCCCCTACTCCAGTTGGGGTGACGTGTGTACCACGCTGGCAGGCCGCTGGGCCTTGTCCGCCGGTCTGTCGCTGGTCTGCTTACCTTGCAGGTGCGGGCGGCGGCTCTGCCCTGCCCCTCCTTCTCCGCTCACGGACCACTGGGCCTGTCCTGCCGGTTGGTCGCTGGTCTGCCTACCTTGTGGGCGCGGGTGGCGGCTCCATTCCGCCTCCTCTCAATTTGGGGTCACGCAACCACCACGCCGGCGAGCCACTGGGCCTGTTCCGGGCGCGGGCGGCGGCCCGGCTCCTCCCCTGTCACTCTATGACAAAGGGAGAGAGACTCGGGTGTCTGTGACTCACCCTCCCTACCAGGAGACCAACTGTTTCTGTCGCCGCTGGTATTGATGAAGTTCTCTCCTCCGCCGCTTTCTGATGACATCAGATCTCTGCCATGTTGGTATCCTATGCGAATGGCAGCATTTCGTGCCCTTTGCCGGGTGACCAAAGCAACGGGTGAATCCTGACTGGCCCTCACAGGCCCCGTCTCAGTCCTGTTGCCACTGCCCACGAAGGCTCGGTTGGTATTTACCTCCACAGTACTCAGCAGGACCCGGACCGAGAAGCAGTTTCCGCAGGCTCCTTAGCCCTGGGCCAGAGCAGTTCCGGGAGCCGGAACTCGGCCGCTCCGTGCTCGGTGTATGCTCTGATAAGAGCAGGCTCCAAGAAGCAGTTTCTGCGGGTTCTTTACCACTGAGCCTGAGTAATCTGTCTGCAAGCCGCAGGCGAATGGCAGCCTGAAATTACCTGTTCTATGGCTGAATGAGCTGCGATCAGTTGAAAACAGGGATGGTGACGTCAGCTCTCCAAGATGGTGGCCGCTGGCCTCCTCTGTGGTCTGACCAGTGTGGAGAACCGAATTGGACCGCTTCCTTCCCCCGTATCGAACCCAGAATTCAGCACTGAGTACGGTGCTTGCACGGCTGGCAGAAACTGCAGCGCTGTATCCCTGCGTCGCTATCTCCTCGTTTCCCAGCGCGCGCCGCAGACTCTAGCCGCGGGGCGATTTGCTGAATAAGCAGTGTGACCCTCCGTGCGACAAATCTCTCGCATTTGAGCCCCCATAGCCGATCCTCGTGTGATGGAAATCCTTCCTCCAGGTTCCGGAGCACCCCACTATTGCTGGAACTTCCTAACAAGATAGCCTTTAGCCGTCCTGACTCGTCATTCTCCCACACAGTGACGTGGCACACGGGGGCAATGCACTCCCCTCGCCGCCATCTTCCCTCCCTTAATTTTTTTATTGGATACTGAATATCTTGAATGTTCATTCTTGAGAGCTGGAATTTGTTGTCCTCCTTTTAAATACATTGGACTTTCCTACTCAGGTAGTATATAGTTAATTTTGGATCAACTTGATACTTTCCACCTCTCAGCAGATTTAAAGCATCTTTGTTCTAGGGCTGGTTTAGTCCCACCACTCTTTTGATGTCTTGGGTGAAGGCCCCAGGATTCATTGAGAATCTCTGCTCAGGCAATCTGCAATTCATACTTCCCCCAGTCCTGCATGGGCTCTGGGAGTAGCCCAACTTGCAGGTCTCTAATCATTCTTTGCCCATTCTTCTTGAACTTAACCTTATCCATTCTTGATTGAGTCACTAGCAACAGATTTCATGGTAATGTTCTGAAGATTTGGGCAACATTTTGTCTGAGTAATGCCCTCCTCTCTAGTATCCTTCCCTGAAAATCCAGTCACTTAAATCTCTTCAACTCATGAAGGCAATTATTTTCCATGTAGGACCCTCCTGCTTGGACTATATCCAGAGACTGCTTTCATGCAGAACAGTAGGGTGATCACAGGCCTCGCTTTACTTACTCCTTGCTTCAGGAAACTTAGTTCTATACGATTCATTGAATAAAATTGTTTTGGTTTATATCTTCACCTTCTGTGGTGGACTTACTTCCAGGATTTGGGGGAAAAGAATGCTTATACACTGTTGGTGGGAATATAAATTAGTACAGCCATTATGGAAAACAGTATGGGGGTTCCTCAAGAAAGACAAATAAAAGTATCATGGGATCCAGCTATGCCACTCATGGTGTATAACTGAAGTCAATGGAGCCAGAATACAAAAGAGATACCTGCATGCACATTTACTGTGGCTCTCTTTACAATCTAGGCAATAGCTTGGGCGCCTGTCAACAGATGAATAGATAAAGAAAATATGGAATATGTACACATGGAAATATTATTCAGCCATAAGAAAGAACAAAATCATGTCACATGCAGGAAAAGAGTTGGGGCAAAGCAGCTCACTTACGTAGAGAAGCAAGTTCTGGAGCTGAAGACAATGGGTTCACTCCTTAAATAAAATTATAGTTGCTCTCTGATCTACGGACACTTGGTGTATTGTGGGATAGGTAGCATCCTTTCATTCTACATGAAATAACACATATCCATCCGGATTGCCAGCTCCCTGTAGTCACTAAGGAAAACTTCCTCAAAACAACATGTGAGATGGTATCGACTGCAGGGTGACACACTAAGATGATGTAGAAAGTGCCACTTGGGTTTGTAGAGATGACATGAAAGGGGTAATATAAGGCTGGTAAAAACACCCACTCAGAAAATAGTTATTATGACAAAGTTTTCTGTTTTGTACTCTCCATTTTCCTTTTCTCCAACCAGAAACCAAGAAATATTAGTTACTTAATTAGTTATTGACCGAGGGTGCCTGCATATGAGCAGAACATGTGAAGAAATATGATATTTTAATAAAGAAGAAATAATGATATATATAATTTTTCAAACAATAGAATAGTAGTCATTAAAATAAATGAGGTTCATTTATACCCGTATATTTGAGTAAATATAAGCAATACCAATAATAATAGGTTAGCACAAACAGAGAAAGAGGTGGGAGGATATATTACATTCTATTAGCAGTGGCCTTCTCTATAAGGCAGATTGTTAAGTGGAGGATTTGCCTTTCAAATTATTTCTATAATGCTTGAATTCTTTATAATTTGGGTAATCACAAAAATACTAAAATCAGAAAAGTGCTAAAACTCAAGGAGACTGGCAATTTTGCCTAAGTGAAGTCTTGTCTGGTAGATCCATAAATCAAGAAATATAAAAGCTATCAAGTGAAGAGTTTAAGTGTTTGCCGGGTGCTCAGTTAATAAAGGTGACCTCTGTTTTTAAGAATGGGAAGGTGAAATATGAAGTTATTTCTTCTGTTTCATAGATATTGATGCTCTCAGTCCCATGTGGTTAAGAGAAGTTTTTCCTAGTGAAAGGAAAATGAAATCTCTAAAGTGATTGCTAAGAGAGAGGAAAGATGTGACAAGAAGCAAGGATGTGTTCTAAGACACAGTACATGATTGGACAAAAGTATCCAAAGGCCAATTTTAAGAAGGTGACTAATAATGATAGCAGCAGTAGCTTCTACCCTACGGGGTGTGAAGCTCTTTGTGTGGTTTATCCCTTTTCATCTTCACACTGCTTCTTGAGGATACACCTTCTCAGAACCTCAGTGTCTTTTGTAAAATGAGTATCACAGCAGAGCTTGCTATGAGGGTGAACTGACACATGGTGTTAGTTAGCCACATAACATAGTGTTTGGGACATAGTAGGGACTCATTGCAAGACATCCAGAGTTATTATCATCATCCCCATTTTACAGATCTGGAAACTCATCTGAAGCTTGACCACCATCTGAATTTGTCTGTTTGCACAGTATTTATGTAGAACAGTGATACCTTGGAGTCCAGTATTAACTCCCTGAATGTTACACCTTTTTGGACAATTGTTTTTTCGAGTGGAGATGTATCAAGATGATGCTTAGTTAAGACCTAGATAAATGTTCTGATGATACATTCACTATTAGGATTATCAACAAAGGCAGCAAATTTTCTAAAGTAGACACTATGTTGCACAGAGGATTTTCATTTGAAGTGTGTTGTTCATAGATGTTCCAAAGAAAAAGGTGATCACCTTGTTTTCAGAGTCTGGGAGGAGAGGGCAGCATGTTGTCAACACAGTGAATCTGGCACTGGTGACAGATGGCTCAGCCCAGGGCTCTGACCTGCTTCCTCCTGTCTGCTGCTTTCTTGGCCTAGTAACTTTGCCAATGCAATGGGAATTGGTCCAAGGAAGAGCTTATTATGGGTTGGGGCAGAGCAAAGTGTGCCCTTTGCTACCACTAATTTGTAAGGATATATTAAGACAAGTCACCTTCACCAGGGGAAAGTTATTCTGGATGACTGAAGAAGAAGTCAAAGAGGCAGAAGGAATAGAAAAGGGGCATGCTTTTGGTCAGAGGTCCTTCATTCTGGAAGTTGTCTACCTGACCAGGAAGCATTCTTTTAAACATGAAGTCCATCGCCAGGTGTGTCTTGGAGGGAAGTATGGAGCCATGCACGGTAGGATGGTGCTGACTCTGGGTTAATATGTCTTGAACCAAAATGATATCCTGGGTGCTAGAGAGAAACTCTTGGCTCAGTAATAGTTATTCATACTTAAAAGATGGTGTCTGCTGCAGGAGAGAGTGAAAGATGAGCATGGAGCAAAAAGATAGCAACCATGGGGCTCACAAGGCAGATATTTTAGAATCAGGTCCATATGCCTGGCACAGAAAAAGAATCATGGTGGGAAGAAAAGCTTCCCTTGAATCGTAGAGGAGATTAGTTTGAACTGCTCATTTCTCCTGTCTGGCACCACCATCTGCTTTGGGTAAAGCACACTGTGGAACACAGTGGTTGGGATATCACTACATGTGTCCCTCTCAATCCACTGCAACCAAGAGGAAATTTGAGGCAGAAAGCATAATCTCAAATGCCAGTCACCTAGATAAAGGAAACATTTATTCTACCAAATCTCTGGACAGAGGGAAATCTTGAACTTATTAAAATGACAGGGATTTGAGCACCCATTCACTTAATCACATACAACAGTCTTGTTCTCTCATCTCTGCTGATTGGTGCTGAAGGGCAGACTTCGGAGCCAGCAGGGCTACAATGCAAATGATTCTGCCTACCTAAACAGAGATCAAAATTTACCTGGCTTTGGGAAATAAAAGAAAGTGGGGGTGAGGAAATAAAAGTAGACAGGAAAATCAGAGCAGTGCATCAGTAGGGTGGTGTGTTTGCAGGTGAGACCAGGAATTTTCTAGAGTATAAGACTATATAGATGCTCTATAACCATTTAAATATTTGATGATCTCAACACATAACAGTGGCTATCAGTGGTGAAACGATGTTCCAATAATAGATTTGCAATGTGTACTTATTTTTATTTTTCTATGTTATAGTCCTACAGCAAATATGTTAGCTTCTAAATAAAGACACTTAAAATATCTTGTACAAAGTGGTAGCTATGAAGAAAAAGAAAAAAAAATTGTGAGCAATTGTCTATATTTTCCAGACTTTAGAAGAAAAACCCAGAAGATCTTCTCTCCTCCCTGTGTGGCTTGCCTCTCTACCTCTGTACACACACATTGTTCCTAATCAGCTTTCGAGAATACATTGTGCACCTAAGAGTGGAAAAGAATAATTCAGTGATCTCACTGAATTTAAATGAGGGATTTTGTTTGCTCTCTTAATATAATTTTACAATAGTTTACCAGGCAGCATCTTTGAGTAACATCAAAATGTGATTATCTTCCAGGACTAAGTGAAAAACTAGAAAAACAGGCTTGCTGGGAGGTTGGACCAAACCATAGCAGGAAGACAAAGCCACAGAATCTCGGCTTATGTGGGGCTCCAGTAGTTGAAGATCAATATGCTTATGGATGTTGATTATATATTAGTCTTGACTTTGTTTTAAAAGAGTAAATTCAGAAATAAAGTACTACACTCTGACTTTATTATTTGTATATTATAAATGCTTTTTCATTTTATGGTGCCTTAAAGCAACAAAAGATGTTGATAAAAACCTGTTTCCCCCCCTTCCATTTAAGAAACCTCATCTGTGGAAAATTAAACTGGCTATTTCTTTCTGAGCCTCTTTTTGGATATTATTGATGCATATTTCTTATTTGAAATGAAAAGAGGAAAATGTTTTCTAGAGCATCCAAACAAAGCACTAGGGTTTTATGGCTGATTTGATTGAATTTCTTTTAGGAAAACAACATTGCAATTGCTGGAAATTAACAAATAGATGAATCCATTAAAAATCTCCATTAAGTGGAGGGAAATTGTTTCTCTATTACAAAGAAGTAACGATAGCAAAAATTACTGTGCTTTTAGTCAGGCACACCAGTGGTAGAGAGAAGACAACACAGTTCTCTTCTATTCAAGCTACCTTCCCAGAAAGAGCTTGAATCTTTCCATCCTTTTTAAGACTACAAAGAAAATTTCTCTCTATAAGATTCTGAGAGAATCAATGTGGAAGAACTAAACTTGAAGAATTTCTTAAGAGATTGCAAATGCATCAATGTCAGTCAATGGAAAACTCATTTGACCCTTTAGAAATATGTTCTTTTTCCCTTTTGACTCTTGGGCTCCAGTGGGCGGTTTGCAGCAAAAGACAAACTAGTGGGCGTCTAAGAGAACAAGGAATGGTACAAATCCATGCATTAAGGCATTGCTTTGATCTAGCTTTACAAATGATTTACCATTTCCATTAGATTGTCCCTATGGGAAATTAGAAAAATGTTTCCACTGGCATCTGGCCTAGTGCTTGTTCCCTTCAAGGATGACCATCTCAGGAACACACCTGCACTCGAGCAAAGATTTTTGTTCCCCGGAACAAAGGGAAGACGGAAAGACATTTTGAAACATTCCAAACTGCTTGGAACATGCCACGTATTAACAGACTCTGTTGTATGTTAGATCACTCTAATCACAATGTCTGCTATTGCCTTCTGTGAACAGGAACCTTTGTAACTTCAGCAAAGGGGAAGTAATGAAATCAACAGCTTTTACTAGACCTCAAGAATATATAATTGTCATCAGCAAGACAAAATTTTTACATCAAAAACAAAGTGGATGTTTTGGGTAAATAAATACAGGAAACTGTTTTTACATTCATCTGAAAAACAGGGTTAAAACAGAGATGTGCAAAACATTTTTTTTAAGAATTGTTTTTTTTAGCTTTATGTACAAAAGGTCATGCAGAGCAAATCAAGTTAGTAACAAATTTTTTTGAACAATGAAAAATTCTAGTGGAAGGAATTATCAAGAACTGGGAAGGGTCTGAGATTTCACTCTATTTTCAAGCTAACACATTAATCTGACAGTTTCACATAGATGCTGGAAGAAGACATAAAACTCCTGGGTCAGAGAAGAAGGTCAGTTTATTACTCACAGCAATGGCTATAGCCAGTTTTTGCACAGTGTGCTAATTCCCTCAGCCACCATTCTTAGAGTGATGCAAAGAAAGCCAAACGACACCTATATTTATAGAAGAGGAATTTTGATGTTTGAGTTCCCAAATCTTTTGAAATGGCAATAATTATGCTGTGCTTTTGCTCTTGAGTGAGATATTACCTTTATTACACTAAATAGTAGTGAAGTCTGACCTTTGATCCAGAGCATTATTTCTATTTTACAAGGCTATTAGCAAAACTACTTTTAGCCTTGCAGTGAAATATTGTGTTTATCTCCCTAGATTTTTATGTGAACATACTTGAAATCATAGTCTGAAAAAAATGGTAGCCAGTGACTCACTTGCAAGATGTATAGAAATATGAGAAACTCATGAAGAATTATCTCCTAATTGAAGTATTTGTTTGAGAGATGGGACATTAGACCCTAGTCTTAGTCATTAGCATCTGACTTCTGATGATCAACTATTCATTCAGTGAGTCACTGAGTCAAGCACTCATTGAATCAATGAATCAGTCAATTCAACATTTATAGAGTGCTTGCCATTTGTGTTGTCTTATTTAAGTAATTAGAGAAATTTTAAAAAAAGATAAATAAAGTGGAATGTATGTCCTTTAGGAATTTATATCCTAGTGAAAGAAACAGTAATTAAAATGATGATGATAATAGTAATGTTCAGCAGAAATAATGCTGTATTTTTACCACAGTTTTCTCTTTCTGTGAACACATAATTATAATAGTTTCAGACTTCTTATACTTGCATTAGCTTGGGGCCATATGACTTTGTTCTGTTCCATTGGGTGTGGTCATAAGTGATATAAGTTAGTAACAGAAAAGGTGCTTTAAAATGCACTATAGGACAATGACTCTATCCTCTCCTTCCATGGGACACAGACAGAGCCACATGAGATTTGCATGAGCAATTAATAAATCTTTATTATCTCTCCTTTGTAAATATGAAAGAGAATCACAATAAAATGTACTAAATGAGATGATGGAACTATTTTTTTCGTTGTTATGAATAACTTCAGGGCAAGAATTCTGACTTGATTTACAGCTCTTAGCATAGGACCTGGAGGAAGGAATGCATTTGTCTTTAAAATCAAGAAGAAGATTGCTATAATAATTAGGAGTATAGAGTAAAGAGGAAAGTTTATTAGGTCTTTTTAGTTTTTTTTTTTTTTAAAGAAAAAACATTTAAGTAGATTCACAGGTGAAAGAAATACATCATAGGGAGGGAGGAGGAAAGAGAAGGGTAGAGGGATGAGGTCTAAAAGAGCTAGTAAGCAGGTAGAAGATATCAGCCTCTTCTTTCCTGGTCATTTGGGAACCAGAAGGAGCAAACATCTGAATGATATCTTTGGGGAGAATTTGTTTTTATTATAAGAGAGGTAGAGAAAGTACTCAGAGGAGAGGTTAAGATGGAGATTCTAGGCAGTGACAGAAGAAAATGACCGTGTTATCATTATGATGTACTAAACTCTTTTATGGAGCATTCACAAATATCTCACTTAATCTATTTCGCATTCTGTAGGTAGCTACCAATATCCCTACTATTTATAGATGAATTAACTGTGATTCATAAAGCGAAAGTAATTTACCAATAGCTAGTGTCAGTGCCAGTGTTCAGATCTAACCTGTTTGACTTCCTGCTGCTTTTGCACTAGAATAATGTAGTGCAATGTAGGGGAGACAGAGGGAACATCTATGTCAACACTGGGGGAGGAGTTAACACAAGTTACAAGTTACCTATAAATGGTCTTCAGGTTGCACTACTTGTGTGTGGGGTCATGGGGGAGGAATCTGCCAGCGGATGTGCATTCTGTACCTCCACATAGGCCCCAATAGAGTTTTAACAAAGTTTGAAACACAGGTCAATTGGTCAATTACCTAGGTCTTATATAGAAGTCAGTTTTGTATGATAGTTTAAGCATCACTCAGTTATAACTGTAACAATGTGAAAGCCAGTACAAAGAGGCTTTAAAAATCGATGCCAAACCTTCAATATTCAGTGGTCACTTTGTCCCATTATCCTTTTTTTTTTAATTTTTTATTGTGGGTTGTTCAAAACATTACAAAGTTCTTGACATATCATATTCCACACTTTGATTCAAGTGGGTTATGAACTCCCACCTTCACCCCATACACAGATTGCAGAATCACATCAGTTACACATCCATTGATTTACAAATTGCCATACTAGTGTCTGTTGTGCTCCGCTGCCTTTCCTATCCTCCCCCCTCCCCCCTCCCCACCTCTCCCCTCCCCTCCCATCCTCTCTCTCTACCACCTCCACTGTATAACCCTGAGGGTCTCCTTCCATTACCATGCAATTTCCCTTCTCTCTCCCTTTCCCTCCCACCTCTCATCCCTGTTAAATGTTAATCTTCTTCTCCTGCTCTTTGTCCCTACTCTGTTCTTAGTTACTCTCCTTATATCAAAGAAGACATTTGGCATTTGTTTTTTAGGGATTGGCTAGCTTCGCTTAGCATAATCTGCTCTAATGCCATCCATGTCCCTGTAAATTCTATGATTTTGTCATTTTTTAATGCAGAGTAATACTCCATTGTGTATAAATGCCACATTTTTTTTATCCATTCGTCTATTGAAGAGCATCTAGGTTGGTTCCACAGTCTTGCTATTGTGAACTGTGCTGCTATGAATATCGATGTAGCAGTGTCCCTGTAGCATGCTCTTTTTAAGTCTTTAGGGAATAGACCAAGAAGGGGAATAGCTGGGTCAAATGGTGGCTCCATTCCCAGCTTTCCAAGAAATCTCCATACTGCTTTCCAAATTGGCTGCACCAATCTGCAGTCCCACCAGCAATGTACAAGTGTACCCTTTTCCCCACATCCTCGCCAGCACTTGTTGTTGTTTGACTTCCTAATGGCTGCCAATCTTACTGGAGTGAGATGGTATCTTAGGGTGGTTTTGATTTGCATTTCTCTGACAGCTAGAGATGTTGAGCATTTTTTCATGTACTTGTTGATTGACTGTATGTCCTCCTCTGAGAAGTGTCTGTTCAGGTCCTTGGCCCATTTGTTGATTGGGTTGTTTGTTCTCTTATTGTCTAATTTTTTGAGTTCTTTGTATACTCTGGATATTAGGGCTCTATCTGAAGTGTGAGGAGTAAAGATTTGTTCCCAGGATGTAGGCTCCCTATTTACCTCTCTTATTGTTTCTTTTGCTGAGAAAAAACTTTTTAGTTTGAGTAAGTCCCATTTGTTGATTCTAGTTATTAAATTTTGTGCTATGGGTGTCCTATTGAGGAATTTGGAGCACGACCCCACCGACTGTAGATCGTAGCCAACTTTTTCTTCTATCAGACGGCGCGTCTCTGATTTGATATCAAGCTCCTTCATCCATTTTGAATTCACTTTTGTGCATGGCGAGAGAAAGGGATTCAGTTTCATTTTGTTGCATATGGATTTCCAGTTTTCCCAGCACCATTTGTTGAAGATGCTATCCTTCCTCCATTGCATGCTTTTAGCCCCTTTATCAAATATAAGATAGTTGTAGTTTTGTGGATTGGTTTCTGTGCCCTCTATTCTGTACCATTGGTCCACCCGCCTGTTTTGGTACCAGTACCATGCTGTTTTTGTTACTATTGCTCTGTAGTATAGTTTGAAGTCTGGTATCGCTATACCGCCTGATTCACACTTCCTGCTTAGCATTGTTTTTGCTATTCTGGGTCTTTTATTTTTCCATATGAATTTCATGATTGCTTTCTCTATTTCTACAAGAAATGCCGTTGGGATTTTGATTGGCATTGCATTAAACCTATAGAGAACTTTTGGTAATATCGCCATTTTGATGATGTTAGTTCTGCCTATCCATGAACAGGGTATATTTTTCCATCTTCTAAGATCTTCTTCTATTTCTCTCTTTAGGGTTCTGTAGTTTTCATTGTATAAGTCTTTCACCTCTTTTGTTAGGTTGATTCCCAAGTATTTTATTTTTTTTGAAGATATTGTGAATGGAGTGGTTGTCCTCATTTCCATTTCAGAGGATTTGTCGCTGATATACAAGAATGCCTTTGATTTATGCGTGTTGATTTTATACCCTGCCACTTTGCTGAATTCATTTATTAGCTCTAATAGTTTCTTTGTAGAGCCTTTTGGGTCTGCTAGGTATAGAATCATATCATCTGCAAATAGTGATAATTTAAGTTCTTCTTTTCCTATTTTTATGCCTTTAATTTCTTTCGTCTGTCTAATTGCTCTGGCCAGTGTTTCGAGAACTATGTTGAAGAGAAGTGGAGAGAGAGGGCATCCCTGTCTTGTTCCAGACTTTAGAGGGAATGCCTTCAGTTTTTCTCCATTCAGAATGATGCTAGCCTGAGGCATAGCATAGATTGCTTTTACAATATTGAGGTATGTTCCTGTTATCCCTAGATTTTCTAGAGTTTTGAACATAAAGGGATGCTGTACTTTGTCGAATGCTTTTTCCGCATCTATCGAGATGATCATATGGTTCTTATTTTTAAGTCTATTGATGTGGTGAATAACATTTATTGATTTCCGTATATTGAACCAGCCTTGCATCCCAGGGATGAATCCTACTTGATCATGGTGTACAATTTTTTTGATCTGTTTTTGTATCCGATTCGCCAGAATTTTATTGAGGATTTTTGCATCTAGGTTCATTAGAGATATTGGTCTGTAGTTTTCTTTCTTTGAAGTGTCTTTGTCTGGTTTAGGTATCAGGGTGATGTTGGCCTCATAGAATGAATTTGGAAGTTCTCCCTCCTTTTCTATTTCCTGAAGTAGCTTGAAAAGTATTGGTATTAGTTCTTCTTTAAAGGTTTTGTAAAATTCTGCTGTATACCCATCCGGACCTGGGCTTTTCTTAGTTGGTAGTCTTTTTATGGTTTCTTCTATTTCCTCAATTGATATTGGTCTGTTTAGGTTTTCTATATCCTCCTGACTCAATCTGGGCAGATCATATGACTTAAGAAATTTATCTATGCCTTCACTATCTTCTAATTTATTGGAGTATAAGGATTCAAAATAGTTTTTGATTATCTTCTGTATTTCTGAAGTGTCTGTTGTGATATTGCCTATTTCATCCCGTATGCTAGTAATTTGAGTTCTCTCTCTTCTTCTCTTCGCTAGCATCGCTAAGGGTCTGTCGATTTTGTTTATTTTTTCAAAGAACCAACTTTTAGTTTTGTCAATTTTTTCAATTGTTTCTTTTGTTTCGATTTCATTAATTTCAGCTCTGATTTTAATTATTTCTTGCCTTCTACTTCTTTTGCTGTTGTTTTGCTCTTCTTTTTCTAGGATTTTGAGATGAAGTATGAGATCATTTATTTGTTGGTTTTTTCTTTTTTTAAGGAATGAACTCCAAGCAATGAATTTTCCTCTTAGAACTGCTTTCAATGTGTCCCATAGATTCCGATATGTTGTGTCTGTGTTTTCATTTATCTCTAAGAATTTTTTAATTTCCTCCTTGATGTCTTCTATAACCCATTGATCATTCAGTAACCTATTGTTCATTCTCCAAGTGATGTATGCTTTTTCCTTCCTTCTTTTATCGTTGATTTTCAGTTTCATTCCATTATGATCAGATAAGATGCATGGTATTATCTCTACTCCTTTATATTGTCTAAGAGTTGCCCTGTGACATAATATATGATCTATTTTTGAGAAGGATCCATGTGCTGCTGAGAAAAAAGTGTAACTGCTTGATGTTGGGTGGTATACTCTATATATGTCAATTAGGTCTAGGTTATTAATAGTGTTATTGAGGTCTATAGTTTCCTTATTCAACTTTTGTTTGGAAGATCTGTCCAGTGGCCATAGAGGTGTGTTGAAGTCTCCCATGATTATGGAATGGTGGTCTATTAGACTCTTGAACTTGAGAAGTGTTTGTTTGATGAACATAGCTGCACCATTGTTTGGGGCATAAATATTTATGATTGTTATGTCTTGTTGGTGTATGGTTCCCTTAAGCAGTATGTAGTGTCCCTCTTTATCCCTTTTGATTAACTTTGGCTTGAAATCTATTTTATTTGATATGAGTATGGACACTCCTGCTTGTTTCCGGAGTCCATATGAGTGATATGATTTTTCCCAACCTTTCACCTTTAGCCTATGTATGTCTTTTCCTATCAAATGTGTCTCCTGTAGGCAGCACATTGTTGGGTCTTGTTTTGTGATCCATTCTACTAGCCTGTGTCTCTTAATTGGTGAGTTTAAGCCATTAACATTTAGGGTTATTATTGAGATATGGGTTGTTCTTCCAGCCATATTTGTTTATTTCTGTTACTAAACATGGTTTGTTTTCCTCTTTGATTATTTTTCCCCCCTTTACTGTCCTACCTCCCAATGTTGGTTTTCATTGTTATTTTCCATTTCCTCTTCCTGTAATGTTTTGCCAAGGATGTTTTGAAGAGATGGTTTTCTAGCTGCGAATTCTTTAAACTTTTGTTTATCATGGAAGGTTTTAATTTCATCTTCCATCCTGAAGCTTAATTTTGCTGGATACACAATTCTTGGTTGGAACCCATTTTCTTTCAGTGTTTGAAATATGTTATTCCAGGATCTTCTAGCTTTCAGAGTCTGTGTTGAAAGATCAGCTGTTATCCTGATTGGCTTACCCCTAAATGTAATCTGCTTCCTTTCTCTTGTAGCTTTTAAAATTCTCTCCTTATTCTGTATGTTGGGCATCTTCATTATAATGTGTCTAGGTGTGGATCTCTTATGATTTTGCACATTCGGCGTCCTGTAGGCTTCTAGGATTTGGGATTCTGTCTCATTCTTCAAGTCTGGGAAGTTTTCTCGAATTATTTCATTGAATAGACTGCTCATTCCTTTGGTTTGGAGCTCTGTACCTTCCTGTATCCCAATGACTCTTAAGTTTGGTCTCTTAATGTTATCCCATATTTCTTGGATGTTCTGCTCATGGTTTCTTAACAGTCTTGCTGAGCTGTCTATGTTCTTTTCCAGTTGAAATACTTTGTCTTCATTGTCTGATGTTCTATCTTCTAAGTGTTCTACTCTGCTGGTAGTATTCTCCATTGAGTTTTTAAGTTGGTTTATTGCTTCCTGCATTTCTAGGATTTCTGTTTGTTTTTTTTTATAACCTCTATCTCCCTGTATATTTGATCCTTTGCTTCCTGGATTTGTTTGCGTAATTCGTTGTCGAAGTGATCTTTCATTGTCTGATTTTGCTGTTTAATGTCTTCCTTGATACTCCAGATCATCTGAAGCATGTATATCCTGAATTCTTTATCTGACATTCCATCTGCTGCAGCTGTTACCTCTTCTAAAGATGCGTTGACCTGCATTGCTTGTGGTCCTTTCTTTCCTTGTCTTTTCATACTGCTTGTGTATCTTTCCTGCAGGTGCGGGCGGCGGCTCTGCTCTCTCCTTATTCCAATTGAGGTGTCGTGGCTACCACGCCGGCAGGTCACTGGGCCTGTTCTGGGAGCTGGCGGCGGCTCTGTTCTGCCCCTACTCCAATTGGGGTGACGAGTGTACCACGCCGGCAGGCCACCAGGCCTGATCCGCCGGTCTGTTGCAGGTTTGCCTACCCTGCAGGCGCGGGCGGCGGCTCTACTCTGCCCCTGCTCCAAATGGGGTGACGTGTCTGTCGTACTGGCAGGCCACTGGGCCTGTCCCGCTGGTCGGTCGCAGATCTGCCCACCTTTCGGGCACGGGTGGAGGCTCTGCTCTGCCCCTACTCCAATTGGGGTGTCGTGACTACCTCGCCTGCAGGATGCTGGGCCTGTTCCTGGCATGGGAGGCGATTCTGCTCTGTCACTACTCCAATTAGGGTGGTGTTTGTACCACGCCGGCAGGCTCCTGGGCCTGATCCGCCGGTCTGTTGTAGGTCTGCCTACCTTGGAGGCGCAGGCGGCGGATCTGCCCTGCCCCTCCTACCACGCCTGCGGACCCCTGGGCCTGATCTGCAGGTTGATCACTGGTCTGCTCACCCTGCGGGCACGGGTGGCGGTTCCGCTCCGCCCCCACTCCAATTGGGGTCACGTGACCACCACACCGGCAGGGCCTGATCCGGGCGTGGGAGAAGGATCTGCTCTGCCCCTACTCCAGTTGGGGTGACGTGTGTACCACACTGGCAGGCCACTGGGCCTGACCCGCCAGGCAGTCACAGGTCTGTTTACCTTGCAAGCACAAAGGACGGCTCTGCCCTGCCCCTCCTACCACGCCCATGTACCACTGGGTCGCAGGTCTGCCCACCTTGCGGGTGCGGGTGGCGGCTCCGCTCCGCCCCCTCTCCAATTGGGGTCACGCGGTCACCACGCTGGCGAGCCGCTGGGCCTGCTCCGGGCGCTGGCGGCGGCCCGGCTCCTCCCCTCTGGCTCGAGGACAAATTGAGGAGACTCGGGTGACTGAGCCTCACCCCCCCTACCAGAAGACCAACTGCTTATGTCACCGCTGGTATTGATGAAGTTCTCTCCTCCGCCGCTTTCTGATGACATCAGATCTCTGCCATGTTGATATCCTATGCGAATGGCAGCATTTCGTTCCCCTTGCCAGGCAACCAAAGCAACAGGTGAGTCCTGACCGGCCCTCAGCAGGACCCGGACCGAGACGCAGTTTCCGCGGGCTCCTAGCCCCGGTCCAGGGAAGTTCCGGGAGCCGGAACTCGGCCGCTCCGTGCTCGGTGTAAGCTCCTATAAGTGTAAGCTCCAAGAAGCAGTCCCCGCGGGCTCAGTTCTGGGAGCCGGAATTCGGCTGCTTAGTGCTTGGTGTATGCTTTGATAGTAGCAGGGTCCAAGAAGCAGCCTCCGCAGGCTCCGCAGCCCTGGGCCAGGGCGGTTCCGGGATGGTTCCGGGAGCAGGAACTCGGCCGCCTCGCGCTCGGTGTTCGCTCCGATAAGATCAGATTCTAAGAAGCACCCAGGCGCTGAACCCTAGCAATCTGTCTGCAAGCCGCAGGCGAATTGCAGCCTGAAATTACCTGTTCTATGGCTGAATGAGCTGCGGTCAGTCGAAAACAGGGAAGGTGACGTCAGTTTACCAACATGGTGGCTGATGGCCTCCTCTGTGGTCTGACCGGTGTGGAGAACCGAGATGGACCGCTTCCTTCCCCCGTCTCGAACCCAGAATTCAGCCCTGTGTACGGTGCTTGCGCGGCTGGCAGAAACTGCAGCGCTGTAACCCTGCGTCGCTATCCCAGCACGTGCTGCAGACTCTAGCCGCGGGGCGATTTGCTGAATAAGCAGTGTTACCCTCCGTGCGACAAACCTCTCGCGTTTGAGTCCCCGTAGCCGATCCTCGTGCGATGGAAATCCTTCCTCCAGGTTCCGGAGCACCCCACTATTGCTGGAAATTCCTAACAAGATATCCTTTAGCCGTCCTGACTTGTCATACTCCCACACAGTGAAGCAGCACATGGGGGCAATGCACTCCCCTCGCCGCCATCTTCCTCTCCCCTCCCATTATCCTTTTTTTAAGAACTATCCTGATTCCTTTGAAGATATAGGCATACATTCATGACCACAAGATAGATTTACCAAGTCATGGATGAGGCTGAATTAAAATTTTGGAGAACATTTACATCTACAATTATTACAACAACCCTTCAGCATCATTTAAAAATTTTATTTGTTCAAATAAGTTATACTTGCCATTCCTAAGAAATACATGTGTTCACAATAAAATTCCAGAAGTAATACTGAGTTAGCTTTCAGAATGGAATGAAATGAATATTGCTAGTGACATTTGTACCTACGCAGGGAGGCTGGAAGGATGAGGTAGAAGAGGTCTGGCACAGATTTCCTGGAAGGTGCCTGGAGCAACACAGTGAGCCCTGCTCTGAAGTGGAAAGGGTTACTGAATTATGAGGAGAGGAAATGAATGACATGGGTGTGGCTATTGCCTGCTTACCCTACTGTTTGAACAGTATATTGTTTTATCTCAAGGTACTGCTTGCTCACTTTTTTTGTGGATGCTGGTGAAATTCAGGTTACAGTGGCCCATTTCTAGTCTAGCCTCATCACATTGCCATAGCTGCTCAATGAAGGGACCATTTTCTTTTCTCAGGAATACTTTTCCTAGAAGAGTTCTCTAGGATGGCAACACATGTGAAATGGCTGAGAAATGGTATCTACATGCTCAGTGCAATTCCTTGACTGAAAGAGGCCAGGGTCCCCCAGAGGGCCTTATCTGGTAATTTGGGGATTGTGTAGCTTCCTTTTAAAGAGGAAGAAAGTCTGAGAGCTTTCCTTGTTTCAACATCTGCTTTCCTGTGTGGTCCAAGCATCATAAATCTTAATTTTTCCAACTTGTTTCTTAGGATTTGAGTTCTGATTCTGGCCTGGCTAACTTCCTGTTGACGGTTTGGAATAGTACTCTGGTGAAGTGCCACGTGCACCAGTCTTGCCAAGGGTTCTAATTCTGGGCTTTGTGTGGCCCTCCCAGGATGTTCTGCATCCTACTTCTGGTATTCATTAAAAATCTCTGACAATTTAACACCACAAATATGTATCAAGAATATGCTAGGTCTCTCTACAAGGCATTTAATCAGTCCTTTAAAAATTTTTACCAATAGCTTGCATTTAAAAATGAAGTAAACATTTTTTTTAAGAACCACAATCCATTAAATATAGTCTAGTACACTTACTAGTGCTCCTTTTAAAGTTCTTAAACTTTATAATAATGGGAAGTATTCTTTTATTAATTCTATAGTACAAGGTAACAATGCAAACTCTGAAGTGTCCAGCATCATGCATGGCCACTGAGCCCCCACATTCCTATATTGCATCCAAGATAACCTCATTTCAGTTCCTCAGACTGTGTTTTCCTACTTCCTTGAGTTTTTTTTTTTCCATCTTTGAAGCCTCTTTTTTTGGAAAGACTTCTCTGACCATCTCCCTCTCTTCCAGATCTGATTTTGATCCTCCTCATTTGTCCTTTCTCCATACTTCCTCCATCAAAGACTATCATTGTGTATTGTGATAATTTATGTTATGCCTTTTTCATGAGGCATACTCTCCATGATAGCTGCTATAGTTCATAGCTTGAGTGTCACCTGAAGGTCCATGTGTTAAAGACTTGGTCATCCAGATGGTGCTAACATTGGCGGCATGCCCATGAAGGGACTGTGGGACCCTATAACCTCTTTAACTTTTTGCTCCCCGGCCATGAAGTGGGTGATTTTGCTTCATCTTGTGATCCCACAATGACATGTTATCTTGCCATAGGCATAAAGCAACAGGACCAATCAATCAAAGTCTGGAAATTTCAAAATATATAGCCCAAACAACTTATTTTTATAAGTTAATTATCTTAAATATTTTGTTGCAGTGACAGAAAACTAACACAACAAAAATAACCATTTCAGTTTTATTATTTATATTATCCCTCCTGTTGCAGCTAATGACTATCATTGACAGTGGTCATCAAATACTTGAAGATTAAGTAAAGGTCTAAGAAGACATGCATTTGAGGCTACAATTCAATATCTGTTGATTCTATAATAATGGTTTCAATAGTGTTGAAGATAATATCTTTTTTTACAAAGATATTGTATCTTTTTTAATACTTATTTTTTAGTTGTAGTTGGACACAATACCTTTATTTATTTATTTTTATGTGGTGCTGAGGATCGAACTCAGGGCCTTGAACATGCTAGGCGAGTGCTCTCCCGCTGAGCTACAACCCCAGCCCGAAGATAATATCTTGCTTAGAGGGTTATTGCTAGGATCATATAAGATAGTATAGGCAAAGTGATTTGTAAGATAATTATGCTAAATATATCTCTATATCTATCTCTCTCTCTCTCTCTCTCTCTCTCTCTCTCTCTCTCTCTCTCTATATATATATATATATATATATATATATATATATCTCACTTAGTTTCTTAGCCTTGTTTATATTCCAACTGCCATATGTTGATTTCTATTGCATTACAAGTTGCTTTTATGATTGGCTTGAATTTCTTTAATGTGCAAATATTTTTCTCTTTACTATGTGTTCAACCCCAGCACTGTGAACATCCAATCATATTATTTACCAATCCCAAAGAAAGAATTTGAATGACTCAATGGACACGTTTTTGACATTTTGTTACTCATGCATTCCTCAGTGGCAGTACGGCAGAATACAATGGAGGGCCACACTGCACCTATAAGCAGGGGAAATCTTATGAGATAGTTTGCATGCCTGCCATGCAGATGGATTTTTTCAGATGTTTTATGAGTATATTTATTTACAACCAAGGTCACTCTGCTTTGATTTTTATCTAAAGTTTGGAGAGAAAAGAAGTGACCAGTTTCCCCTCTCCATGTTCTTTGTTATCATATTCTTTAGAGTCCTTATTGTCTCACTGCAAGTTTTCCTAGGCACTGATGAGTGTTTACCCTAACACCATGGAAATTATATTTCACAGAAGATTTCATTTATTTTTTTCCTTTGCAATAGCCCCCTACTTCTTGTCACCCCAAGAAAGTTATAGAAACTTAAGGTAGATTTTTAGTGGCCTATCAATTAATTTGGTTTAATCAGTGCTATATTAAGCAACTATTCAACCAAATTATAATTTTATTCTAAGAATTTATCTTTTTATGTTTAACACAGTTAATACCATAAGTTTTAAGTTATTTTTAGATAAAAATATATAAGCCAAAACAAACCTCTCTTTAATAAAACCTCTTATTTCAGATCCACTGATATTTCATCTCTGTTATCTGATCGAAAAAAAAGGCAACTATGTGGATTACTTGATTTCATCACTAATAGGGTTTTAATGTATAGTAATACCATGCATTCTTTTAAAAGTAAGTATTAGGGCTGGGATTGTGGCTCAGCAGTAGAGCACTTGCCTAGCATGGGCAGGACCTGGGTTCAATCCTCAGCACTACATAAAAAATAAAGGAATTGTGTTGTGTCCATCTAAACCTAAAAAATAAATATTAAAAAAGTAAATATTAAATTCTTAATAAATATTTATTATTCAATATATTTTGGAAGAGAGAGCATATTGAAGGTTTTGGCTACTGAAAATAGGGATCAGACAAAAATTCCAATCATAAAAGAACTGTGAAAGTTAGATAAAATTAGAAAAGGGAAAACAAAATCATAAATGAAGCCCCAGCTGTTTAAATACATTATAGAATAAATAAACATAACGAAGTTGTGAGGTCAGTATTTTGGAGAGAAGGAAAACACACTAAAGCAAGCATTACAGGTGTATTGCATCCTCCCATCACATTGTCTGCCAATTCACACTGATCACAGTAGGAGCTGAGCAGAGAATGTTGTAAACATAAAACAGGGGTCAGGTAGAAACCAATGGTAAAGTTAGAATTTAAACTTCAGTGTAGCACTTGCAATATTCAATGCAAATTGATACATGAATCAATTAACTGACAGAGCTCTTCAATCTGCATTAAAAGACAAAGCCGGACTCTTAACTGTTCATTAAAGATACAACTTAAAATAAGTACAAATAAATGTTAGGTCAGAAAATAGTGGAAAATATATTAAACAAACATTAACAAAAATGAAATTGGGTTTAGTCAAATTAAATATCAGATGAAGCAGATATTGAAGGAAAATGAGTATTATTAATGACAGAAAAATATTCAATAACAGATAAAATGAACAAATTTCTTGAGAAAAAATTGCATACAAAAATTGACTAAGAAAGAAATTTAAAGCCTAAATAATATAAAATCTATTAAAAAACTGAATTCATAATTTAAAACCTCTTGCAAAAAAAAAAAAGAATTTTTCAGCTCAGAAAGCTTTGTTGGTATTACTCCATATATTTAAGACTGAAATAACACTAAATATTGTGCACTAATACTGGATATTGTGTATCTCCAGAGGAAAAAAGAAAAAGAAGAAATAACTCTCCAGATTGTTTGACAAAGCCAGCACAACTTTGATACAAATATCTGATAGGAAAATCCTAAGAAAATGGAATTTCAAGCCAATTTCAGGCTGAAAAAAAATAATGAATCAAATATTATCAAATAATGTCTGTTTTATAGTTTAAAGATGGTACATCTTCATTTGGGTGATTTATTCTACAAATGCAAAGTCAGCTTAACACAAATCAATGCTATTTGCAATGTTGAGAATAAATAGATTGTATGGTCATTAAAAAAAAAAACATTTGGTAACATTTATTACTTGTTAATTACAGTATATAATTTTACAATCCTGTAAAAGTAAGAAAATATTCTCCTTAGTCTTATGAAGGATGTTGAAAAAATACCTATAACAACTTCATATTTAATGATAAAATATAGAAAGACTTTTGAGTGAGATTGAAGACCTAATAATTCCTATTCAGCATTTTAAGAGAAATCTTAACCCATTGAATCTGGTTAAGGAAAGGAAATCAAAGATAAAATTAAAAGAAAATTAAAATATTGTAATTTCCTGTGGCCATGATTATATATGCAGACAAGCCAAAAGAATCTACAGATAAAACTATTATTAGAATTAATAAGTGAATTTAGAAACTTCAGTGACGTAAAATTGTATTCAAAGGTCAAGGCTAATTTTATATTAGTAGCCCATTATTTAGGATGAAGTTTGAACTAGTTTAGTTTTGAAAAGTAATTTTTAAAATGAAAATATTGATTATCAAAGATTTAGGAATAAGTCTAATTAAAATACAGTAGAACAACAAAGTTATAAAATCTTTAGTAAAACAGGGATATCTGGTTCATGGAATAGTATATTGTGATCATGTAAAAAGTTGTTGAATATTACATGGATCTCACTTGTCCCTTTGTTGATGTATAGATTTAATACAATCTCAGACAAAATGTAGTGTTTTAAGGAGGAAATACAAAATTGAGTTTAAAATTTATAACAAAATGCAAAGAATTGTGTATAAACAGGATAATATTAAAGAACAAAGTTAGAAGAGTGATGCTGCTAGTTGTCTATTCTTATTAAAAGATAAAATCAACAATATGATATTAGTGTAAGAATAGACAGTAGGGTAATGAGGCAGAATGGGTTCCAGATACAGATATACACATACTTGTGCACCTGATTAAAAAACAAAATATTACTGTAAGATATAATTTCATCTATATGTATTTCTAGATCAAATGCATAATCCTGTGAGGACAAAGAAAGAACACTGACCCTCATCTCATACCATCCCAGAATATCAAACTCAGGTGGAATTGAAAAATATAAAACTTCTAGAATATAATATAGGAGAAAGAATATCTTGGTGGTTTTGATATAGGCAAAGACTTGTTAAACAAAGACTGAATAAGCAGGAAACCAGCAGAAATAACCATACAAGAAACATTTAATAAATTTGATTTCACTAAAATTAAGAGCTCCTATTTTAGTAAGGTATCATGAAGAGTGAACAAAAACAGTACATGGGCAAGGAAATATTTATAATATATCATATTCATTGGAGGATGAATCCAAATTGTCATAAAGTCTAACAAACGACAGGAGAAAGGACAATCTAATTGGGAAAAAATATCTTGAATCAGAAGTTCTCACTGGAATATACCCAAATGGTTAAGAATCATTTTAAAAAGTAATATGCCAAATTACTTTGTAAACAAGGAAATACAAGTTAAAACATGGTGAGCTACTATTATACGTTTACCAAAATGGCTAAAATTTGAAACCTGACAGTGCCAAGAGTTAGTGAGGATGTAGAACAACTAGCACTTTGATTTATAAGAATTTAGATTTGAAAAAAAAAAACACCTTGGAAAATTGGTAGTCAGCATTGTGTTAGTCAGCATTTCATTTCCTTAACTCACACAATCAACTTATAAATAGGTTCATTTTGACTCACAGTTTTAGAAGTTTTAGTTTATAATCTATTTGCCCTGTTGCTTTGGGTCTGTGATGAGGCAGAATATCATGGAGCAAAATTCCCCATCTCATGTCCAGGGAGCAAAAGAAGTGAAAGAGAAAGAGACTGGTGTCTCATTATACCCATTGAGGACATGTCCTCAGTGATTCAAAGATCTCCCACTAGCATCCACCTCTAAAAATTTCTACCACCTACCAATAGTGCTACACTGGAGACCAAGCCCTTACCATGAAGCTTTGGAGGATACATAAGACCCAGATTATAGCAATAGCACACACAATCTTTGACTAAGTAATTCCACTTCTTGGTTTATTCTCAAGACAAATTTTATATATGTATATAAGAAAGACATGTAGTGTTGAGAGCCACAGACAAGTCAAGATGGCGCCTGGCACTTTGCCAAGAGGAGTGGTTTGAGAAGTAACGCCAGCGAGCCATTAAGATGATTAAAAAAAGATGATAGAGATTCCTTAATGACTGACTGCTGTGTCTAGATTATGTCAACTAAGTTAAGCTGTGTATAATTAATATGATGAGGATTCTTTGTTGGTTGACTGCTGTATCTAGTTTATGTTAATTAAGTTAAGCTGTGTATTCAGTTATGTATATATACCCCTACTGTCCGACAATAAAGCGGCTCCCATTCCTGCTGTATCAACCTTCACAAGTTGCTCCTCACTCACCCCCCCAGTTATTGTGCCCAGCCATCTGGGCTTCGGCAATGTAGCATAATGTTCCCAGCAGCTTTTTGTTCATAATACTTCAAGTAAGTAAAATACCCTTCAAAGGATGGGAGAAATAAATTTTGATACATTACACAAGACAGCCAAGCAACAGTGAAAGTTACTGTGAAATTGAGGATAAACCTCATAGACATAATATTGAGTGAAGCCAGACACACAAGAGCACATTTACATCACTTTGTATGATTCCATTTATTTAAAGTTCAAAAACAGTCAAAACTACTTTGTGATGATAGACAGAAGTTGAGCAGTTACCTTTGAGGTGGAAAGTACTGGGGTTCAGCACAAAGGAGATCCTGGAGATGCTGGTAAAATTCTATATCTTGATCGGTGTGATAATTGGATAGATTCATGTTCTTTTAAGTTCTTTGACACATGTACTCAAGATTTGTACGCTTTCTTGTATGTCTGCTATTCTTAAAAAAATTCCAAAAATAAGTTAGCTATACTTTCTTATATCTTTGTTAAGTGTGCTTACTGTTATAGTTTTGAACTACTAAATCTTATATGTAGTGACAAATGTTTTAGCATTTCTATTTGATTAATTCATACTTTGAGATTTTGGGTCTCATATTAAGCTACTACAAAATCTATTTTATCAGATGTTCATCAGTATATTCAGTACAATGAACATTCATGTTTTCAATAATAAAAGGAGATATATGTGTTCTTTTAATACATGAATTATTTAGTTACTCTATTTCTATTATGAGTATATTACATTCATTTATTTTCATGTCTCCAGGAAAATACAATAATCACAATCCAACTCTAAAATGATGTTTTATGTCAACTGTGGTTCAGTGGCTGACCATCAGTTTGCCTTGGTGTTGTGGTATGTACCCATCCTTGCATCTGAGCTCTGTGTCACAATGACCCAGAGGACAAGACATCTTCACTCTTTCATAAGCTGTGTTCTTATGGAGCACCTGTGATGGTTATTTTGTTCAGGGAAGTTGTACATCCAAATATTTAATTGTCTAATTAACATTTATGAATACTGTGTTCTGGAAAGAGGAATAATAGAATAAAGAGGAAAGGAGAGGAGTTTTGAATGATTTTATAAAGTAAGAAACTGAAATCATTTTTTCTTGGAACACAAATAATCTTCCACCAATAAAGTGCTTAATTATCTTCCCCACTCCAGCCCAAAGGCCAATCTCATTAGACTTGATGAATTTTCTTAGAAGTCTCATCTAATCACAATAGTGTCTGATTTAACCTTTTGCTCTGCAGTTCTGTTTCAGTATCTTAAGAGGAGCAAGTCCTGAGACCTCAGAAAAGCAGTGTTTGAATAACAAAAAAACAAAAATAAAAACAACAACAAAAAACCCTTTAATCCTTTCACACTCCGTGCTAAGAATAAACTCAGTAATCAGGGATTAGCTCTTCAAAACTATGTTTTGCTGCTTTCCGTGAGTCAATGCATCAGTTACTTTGAAAAATGTGTTTGATACTGACTTTTCAGTTAATATTAGTATTCTAAAGTTATATTTATTACAAAATTATAGGCTTTTAGTTTTGGTAAATATGCATTTTTTCTATATGTATGTTAAAATAACATGCTATGTTAGTCAGTTATCATCGCTGTGACCAAAATACCCAACAAGAACAACTGAAAGGAGAAAAACTTTATTTGGACTCATGATTTCAGAGGTTTTAGTCTATTGTCATCTGACTGCATTGCTCTGAGTCCAACGTCAAGCAGAACATCAGGGTAGAAAGGTATGGTGGAGGAGTGCTGTTCATTCATGTCATCCAGGAAGCAGAGATAAAGAGAAAGAGAAGGAAGGGAAGACAAACCCTTTTGGGGCACACTCTCAATAACCCACTTCCTCCAGCCATGGCCCACCTGCCTTCAGTTACTACCCATTTATTTCATTGATGAAGTAACAGCTCTCACAATCTAATCATTTCACCTCTGAATATTCCTGCATTAACATTACCTCATATTTGAACAATGACACATGCAATGGAAAACATAGAATAGTCATCCGACTGAAAAATTAAGAATAAATGAAATGCTGTTCACGATAGTTTTCTTGTTCTAATCCAGCCCTCAGAAAAATACACACAGCAGTTGCAGAGAGAAATCATTTCCTTGGATTTATGGCTGAGATCAGATATCCCCCATTGCCTTTGTCAATGAAACTGAAATCAAACTGTAGGATAAAGATTTCTCTCTTGGATCCTATGGCTAAGCCTGCTGTGCATTCTTCTTAATCAAGAAGGCTCTCAGAAGGGTATAGGCTAACTTGAGTTTCCTTCTGTTCTCTGAGATGTAATGAGACAGATAAAAAGGAGGTTTAAACAAAGTTTTGGTGTGCCTGAAGCAACCTTTAAAATCAACCCCTTCTCCTTTTTCTCTGAGGGAATATTTCAATGTAATCAATTATGGAGTAGTGGGGCCCATAAACAAGTTAAATGTCCTTATGGAAAATAGAGTTGCAACTTTAAAAATCTTTGTTGTAATTCCATTCACAGTAGCCTCAAAAATTAAATTAAATATCTAGGAATAAATCTAACCAATGAGGTGTAAGATCTCTACAATAAAAACTACATATCACTGAAGAAAGAAATTGAAGAAGACACAAGAAGATGGAAAGACCTCCCATGTTCACAAATAGGCAGAATTAATATTGTTAAAATGGCCATACTTGGGGGGAGGATAAGAAAAGGAAGGAAAGTGTAATAAATCTGACATAATTTTCCTATGTACATATATGAATACACCACAGTGAATCTCATCTTCGTGTACATCCACAAGAATGGGGTCTTCATTAGAATAAGATACATTCTATACTTGTGTAATTATATAAAGATGGATTCTATTGTCATGCATAACTAAAAAGAACCAATAAAAATTTAAAAATGTAGGTTTGTAATGCAGCACACATTAGTGCAATAAACACATTTTATCATGAAAAAAATGGCCATACTTCTAAAAGCAATATACAGATTCAATGCAACCCCCATTAAAATACCAATGACATTCTTCACAGAACTAGAAAAAAAATAGTCCTAAAATTTATTTGAAAGAATAAAAGACCCAGAATAACCAAAGTAATTCTAAGCCAAAAAAAAGCAATACTGGAGGATTCATTATGCCTAATTTCAAACAATACTACAGAGTTATAGTAACCCAAACTGCATGGTACAGGCATAAAAACAGACACATAGAACAATGGTACAGAATAGAATACACAGAGACAAACCCACAGAGATACAGTCATCTGATCCTGACAAAGGTGTCTAAAAATATATATATATATATTGGAGAAGAGACAGCCTTTTAAACAAATGATGCTGGGAAAACTGGTTATATCTGTAGAAGAATAAGATTAGACCCTTATCTCTCACTTTGTACAAAAATTAATTCAAAATGGATCAAAGACCAAGGAATTAGACCAGAAAATATGCATCTTCTAGCAGAGAACAAAGGGTCAACACTCCAGGATATATGCACAGGCAATGACTTTCTCAATAGGACCCCTAAAACTCAGCAAATAATGCCAAGAGTTAATAAATGGATGGCGGCAATTAAAAAGCTTCTGAACAGCAAAAGAGACAATTAGGAATGTGAAGAGGAAACCTATAGAATGGGAGAAAATCATTGCTAGGTTATTCTTCTGACAGAGAATTTATATCTAGAATGTATAAAGAACTCAAAAAACTACACAAAAAAAACAACCCAATTAATAAGTGGGCAAGTGAATTAAACAGACATTTCTCAAAAGAGGAAATACAAATGATCAACAAATATATAAACATGTTCAACAGCATTAGTAAATAGGGAAATGAAAATTTAAAAAATACACTGAAATTTCATCTCACTCCAGTCAGAATGGCAGTCGTCAGGAACACGAATAATAAATACTGGAGAAGATGTAGAGAAAAAGGAACACTTTTTCACTGTTGGTGGGATGGTAAATGAATACAACCACTATAGAAATCAGTAGAGAGGTTTCTCAAAGACTAAAAATGGAACTACCACCTGAATTCATCCGTATTTATATTAAAGCCATCAAACTGCTGTGTATACCCATGGTTGTAGCCAAAGTATGGAACCAATGTAGGTACCCATGAACAGATGAATAGATAAAGAAAATATGGTATATATACACAATGTAGTTTTATTAACTCATAAAGAAAAATAAAATTATGTAATTTTCAGGAAAACTGATGGTACCAGAGACCATTATTATAAATAAATCAAACTCAAAAGGTCAAGGGAGGTATACTTTCTCTCATATGCAGAGGCTAGAGAGGAAAAATTTTAAAAAAGGTAGGGGTAGATCTCATGGAAATCAAAGGGAGATCAGTAGGCTGGAAAGGAACCAAGGAGTGGGAGGAGGAATGGGAGAGGGGAAGTGTTAAGGAGTGATATTGGCTAAATTATATTATTATACTGTGTGCATATGTGGATATATAAAAACAAATTCCATCATTTGTGCAACTATAATGTACCAGTAAAGGTGTGGGAAAAAATAAAAATCTATGCTCTGACATTAAATTTCAAACCTATATGGGTGAGGAAAAGAGATCATAAGAGAAAAGAAGGTTGGGAATATGATCAATATTTTGAAAATGAAAATAATAAGAAGAAAGTAATAGTAGTATTATCATCAGCAAGTTGGGCATGGTTGCACACCTCTGTGGCTCAGAAGGCTGAGGCAGGAAGATCTCGAGTTCAAAGCCAGCCTCAGCAGTGTGAGGTGCTAAGCAACTCAATGAGACCCTGTCTCCAAATAAAATACAAAATAGGGTTGGGGATGTGGCTCAGTCATTGAATGCCCCTGAGTTCAATCCACGGTACCCCCACCAAAAAAAAATATTATTATCAACATATTGTATCAAAGATAAGAATCTTGCTGGAAGTTACACAATGCACAGCAGTGCCACAAACCCAGGAAGATAGGCTAAGATTAGGCTAACTACTTGCTATTCCCGTGCAGTACTGCTTTTGTAATAGAAGGTGAGTAGGAAATAACAGGGTCAAGGGTACTTTTTAAAATATGAGAACTGAAATACAGTTGGATTTCTGAATCTGCAGTTTTCTGCATGTGTGAATTCAACTAAAAGCAGATAAAAATATTCAAAAAATTGCATTTGTACTGAACTGAACATAGCATTTTTATTGCATCAACTTTTTACATTAAATTAGCTATTATAAGTAATCAAGAGTTGATACAAAATATATGGAATGATAGGCATAGATTATATGAAACAGTAAGCCACCTTATGAAAGGGCCTTGAGCATCCAGAATTGGTGTCTGTGAGGAGTCCTGGAACCATTCCCCATGGGCACTGAGGGATGACTGTATTTAGAAATAGAAGTTAAACATTTAGGAAGAGGGATGCAGAATTATTGGAAAGAGGCTTCCAGGAGACTAGAGGGATAATAATTAGATGTAGGTGAGAACAATGGAGGGCTTCTCTCCAGCTGGGACAAAAGAGGAAGGAAGGAAGGAAGGAAGGGAGGGAGGAAGGAAGGAAGGAAGGTAGGAAGGAAGGAAGGAAGGGAGTGATGGAGGAAAGAAAAGACAGAAGGAAATGTATGAAGCCCAAGTGCTTAGAATGACAAAAAATGATGATTCTCAGCACCCATATGAATACATAAAGATCCATCAATAACTAAAAAATATTTTAAAAAGAAATCATGATAGAATGATATTTCTTAGAAGACATTTCATTTTAAAACAAGGAAGGAAATTATAATTCTTGAACATAATGTCAGGAACGATGAGGAAGAAGTAGAACAGAGAAATGGGTAGTAGGGGGAAGTCCACATGGAAGATATTAGGAGAACTGCATTTTTGTGGGTCTATCTTGGTATTTTATTTTATTGTTTTTCAAAACATTACAAAGCTCTTGACATATCATATTTCATACATTTGATTCAAGTGGGTTATGAACTCCCATTTTTACCCCAAATACAAATTGCAGAACCACATCAGTTACACATCCATTTATTTACATATTGCCATACTAGTGACTGTTGTATTCTGCTATCTTTCCTATCCTCTACTATCCCCCCTCCCCTCCCCTCCCATCTTCTCTCTCTACCCCATCTACTGTAATTCATTTATTTCCCTTGATTTTTTCCCCTCACATCCTCTTATATGTAATTTTGTGTAACAATGAGGGTCTCCTTCCATTTCCATGCAATTTCCCTTCTCTCTCCCTTTCCCTCCCACTTCTCATCCCTGTTTAATGTTAATCTTTTTCTCATGCTCTTCCTCCCTACTCTGTTTTTAGTTGCTCTCCTTATATCAAAGAAGACATTTGGCATTTGTTTTTTAGGGATTGGCTAGCTTCACTTAGCATAATCTGCTCTAATGCCATCCATTTCCCTGCAAATTCCATGATTTTGTCATTTTTTAGTGCTGAGTAATACTCCATTGTGTATAAATGCCACATTTTTTAATCCATTCATCTATTGAAGGGCATCTAGGTTGGTTCCACAGTCTAGCTATTGTGAATTGTGCTGCTATGATCATTGATGTGGCAGTATCCCTATAGTATGCTCTTTTAAGGTCCTCAGGGAATATCCAAGAAGGGTGATAGCTGGGTCAAATGGTGGTTCTATTCCCAGCTTTCCCAGGAACCTCCATACTGCTTTCCAAATTGGCCGCACCAATTTGCAGTACCACCAGCAATGTACAAGTGTACCCTTTTCCTCACATCCTCACCAGCACTTATTGTTGTTTGACTTCATAATGGCTGCCAATCTTACTGGAGTGAGATGGTATCTTAGGGTGGTTTTGATTTGCATTTTTCTGACTGCTAGAGATGGTGAGCATTTTTTCATGTACTTGTTGATTGATTGTATTCCTCCTCTGAGAAGTGTCTGTTCAGGTCCTTGGCCCATTTGTTGATTGGGTTATTTGTTATCTTATTGTTTAATTTTTTGAGTTCTTTGTATATTCTGGATATTAGGGCTCTATCTGAAGTGTGAGGGGTAAAAATTTGTTCCCAGGATGTAGGCTCCCTATTTACCTCTCTTATTGTTTCTCTTGCTGAGAAAAAACTTTTTAGTTTAAGTAAGTCCAATTTGTTTATTCTTGTTATTAACTCTTGGGCTATGGGCGTCCTATTAAGGAATTTGGAGCCCGATCCCACAATATGTAGATCGGAGCCAACTTTTTCTTCTATCAGATGCAGAGTCTCTGATTTGATATCAAGCTCTTTGATCCATTTTGAGTTAACTTTTGTGCATGGTGAGAGAAAGGGATTCAGCTTCATTTTGTTGTATATGGATTTCCAGTTTTCCCAGCACCATTTGTTGAAGATGCTATCCTTCCTCCATTGCATGCTTTTAGCCCCTTTATCGAATATAAGATAGTTGTAATTTTGTGGATTCATTTCTGTGTCCTCTATTCTGTACCATTGGTCCACCTGCCTGTTTTGATACCAGTACCATGCTGTTTTTGTTACTATTACTCTGTAGTACAGTTTGAAATCTGATATTGCTATGCCGCCTGATTCACACTTCCTGCTTAGAATTGCTTTTGCTATTCTGGGTCTTTTATTTTTCCATATGAATTTCATGATTGCTTTCTCTATTTCTACAAGAAATGCCATTGGGATTTTGATTGGCGTTGCATTGAACCTATAGAGAACTTTTGGTAATATCGCCATTTTGATGATGTTATTTCTGCCTATCCATGAACAGGGTATATTTTTCCATCTTCTAAGATCTTCTTCTATTTCTCTCTTTAGGGTTCTGTAGTTTTCATTGTATAAATCTTTCACCTCTTTTGTTAGATTGATTCCCAAGTATTTTATTTTTTTTTTTTTGAGGATATTGTGAATGGGGTGGTTTTCCTCATTTCCAGTTCAGAAGATTTGTCTCTGATATACAGGAATGCCTTTGATTTATGCATGTTGATTTTATATCCTGCCACTTTGCTGAATTCATTTATTAGCTCTAGTAGTTTCTTTGTAGACCCTTTTGTGTCTTCTAGGTATAGGATCATATCCTCCGCAAATAGTGATAATTTAAGTTCTTCTTTTCCTATCTTAATGCCTTTAATTTCTTTTGTCTGTCTAATTGCTCTGGCCAGTATTTCGAGAACTATATTGAATATAAGTGGTGAGAGATGGCATCCCTGTCTTGTTCCAGATTTTAGAGGGAATGCCTTCAGTTTTTCTCCATTTAGAATGATGCTAGTCTGAGGCTTAGCATATATAGCTTTTACAATGTTGAGGTAAGTTCCTGTTTTCCCTAGTTTTTCTAGTGTTTTGAACATAAAGGGATGCTGTACTTTGTTGAATGCTTTTTCTGCGTCTATCGAGATGATCATATGTTTCTTATCTTTAAGTCTATTGATGTGGTGAATAACGTTTATTGATTTCCGTATATTGAACCAGCCTTGCATCCCAGGGATGAATCCTACTTGATCATGGTGCATGATCTTTTTGATATGTTTTTGTATCCAATTTGCCAGAATTTTATTGAGGATTTTTGCATCTAAATTAATTAGGGATATTGGTCTGTAGTTTTCTTTCTTTGAGGTGTCTTTATCTGGTTTGGGAATCAGGGTGATATTGGCCTCATAGAATGAATTTGGAAGTTCTCCCTCCTTTTCTATCTCCTGAAATAGATTGTAGAGTATTGGTATTAGTTCTTCTTTAAAGTTCTTGTAAAACTCTGGT
Source organism: Marmota monax (assembly GCF_021218885.2). NCBI lineage: Eukaryota > Metazoa > Chordata > Mammalia > Rodentia > Sciuridae > Marmota > Marmota monax. The sequence goes on along the minus strand of NW_026695231.1, from coordinate 2,855,660 downwards.
GTATATCCATCCAGTCCTGGGCTTTTCTTGGTTGGTAGTCTTTTGATGGCTTCTTCTATTTCCTCACTTGATATTGGTCTGTTTAGGTTGTTTATATCATCCTGTCTCAATCTGGGTAGTTCATATGTCTTAAGGAATTTATTGATGCCTTCACTATCTTCTATTTTATTAAAGTATAGGGTTTCAAAATAATTTCTAATTATCTTCTGTATTTCTGAATTGTCTGTTGTGATGTTGCCTTTTTCATCCCGTAAGCTAGTAATTTGAGTTCTCTCTCTTCTTCTCTTTGCTAGCATGGCTAAGGGTCTGTCAATTTTATTTTTTCAAAGAACCAACTTTTAGTTTTGTCAATTTTTTCAGTTTTTTTTTTTTTGATTTCATTGATTTCAGCTCTAACTTTAATTATTTCTTGCCTTCTACTGTATTTGCTGCTGATTTGTTCTTCTTTTTCTAAGGCTTCGAGGTGTAGTATGAGGTCATTTATTTGTTGGCTTTTCCTTCTTTTAAGGAATGAACTCCATGAAGTGAATTTTCCTCTTAGTACTGCTTTCATAGTGTCCCAGAGATTTCGATATGTTGTGTCTGAGTTTTCATTTACCTCTAAGAATTTTTTAATTTCCTCTTTGATGTCTTCTTCTTTTTTTTTTTTTTTTTAAATTTTTTTTATTGGTTGTTCAAAACATTATAAAGCTCTTGACATATCATATTTCATACATTAGATTCCAGTTGGTTATGAACTCCCAATTTTACCCCAAATACAGATTGCAGAATCACATCGGTTACACATCCACATTTTTACATAATGCCCTATTAGTAACTGTTGTATTCTGCTACCTTTCCTATCCTCTACCATCCCCCCTCCCTCCCCTCCCATCTTCTCTCTCTACCCCATCCACTGTAATTCATATCTCTCCTTGTTTATTTTCCCATTCCCCTCACAACCTCTTATATGTAATTTTGTATAACAATGAGGGTCTCCCTCCATTACCATGCAATTTCCCTTTTCTCTCCCTTTCCATCCCACCTCATGTATCTGTTTAATGTTAATCTTTTCTTCCTGCTCTTCCTCCCTGCTCTGTTCTTAGTTGCTCTCATTATATCAAAGAAGACATTTGGTATTTGTTTTTTAGGGATTGGCTAGCTTCACTAAGCATAATCTGCTCTAGTGCCATCCATTTCCCTGCAAATTCTATGATTTTGTCATTTTTTAGTGCTGCGTAATACTCCATGGTGTATAAATGCCACATTTTTTTTATCCATTCATCTATTGAAGGGCATCTGGGTTGGTTCCACAGTCTAGCAATTGTGAATTGTGCTGCTATGAACATCGATGTAGCAGTATCCCTGTAGTACGCTCTTTTAAGGTCTTCTGGGAAAAGTCCAAGAAGGGCGATAGCTGGGTCAAATGGTGGTTCCATTCCCAGCTTTCCCAGGAGTCTCCATACTGTTTTCCAGATTGGCCGCACCAGTTTGCAGTCCCACCAGCAATGTACAAGAGTACCCTTTTCCCCACATCCTCTCCAGCACTTGTTGTTGTTTGACTTCATAATGGCTGCCAATCTTACTGGAGTGAGATGGTATCTTAGGGTGGTTTTGATTTGCATTTCTCTGACTGCTAGAGATGGTGAGCATTTTTTCATGTACTTGTTGATTGATTGTATGTCCTCCTCTGAGAAGTGTCTGTTCAGGTCTTTGGCCCATTTGTTGATTGGGTTATTTGTTTTCTTATTGTTTAATTTTTTGAGTTCTTTGTATACTCTGGATATTAGGGCTCTATCTGAAGTGTGTGGAGTAAAAATTTGTTCCCATGATGTAGGCTTCCTATTTACCTCTTTTATTGTTTCTCTTGCTGAGAGAAAACTTTTCAGTTTAAGTAAGTCCCATTTGTTGATTTTTGTTATCAACTTTTGTGCTATGGGTGTCCTATTAAGGAATTTGGAGCCCGACCCTACAATATGTAGATCGGAGCCAACTTTTTCTTCTATCAGACGCAGAGTCTCTGATTTGATATCTAGCTCCTTGATCCACTTTGAGTTAACTTTTGTGCATGGCGAGAGGAGGGGATTCAGTTTCATTTTGTTGCATATGGATTTCCAGTTTTCCCAGCACCATTTGTTGAAGATGCTATCCTCCCTCCATTGCATGCTTTTAGCTCCTTTATCAAATATAAGATAGTTGTAGCTTTGTGGATTAGTCTCTGTGTCCTCTATTCTGTACCATTGGTCCACCCTCCTGTTTTGGTACCAGTACCATGCTGTTTTTGTTACTATTGCTCTGTAGTATAGTTTGAAGTCTGGTATCGCTATACCGCCTGATTCGCACTTCCTGCTTAGAATTGCTTTTGCTATTCTGGGTCTTTTATTTTTCCATATGAATTTCATGATTGCTTTATCCATTTCTACAAGAAATGCCGTTGGGATTTTGATTGGCATTGCATTAAACCTATAGAGAACTTTTGGTAATATCGCCATTTTGATGATGTTAGTTCTGCCTATCCATGAACAGGGTATATTTTTCCATCTTCTAAGATCTTCTTCTACTTCTCTTTTTAGGGTTTTGTAGTTTTCATTATATAAACCTTTCACCTCTTTTGTTAGGTTGATTCCCAAGTATTTTATTTTTTTTGAGGATATTGTGAATGGAGTGTTTTTCCTCATTTCCGTTTCAGAAGTTTTGTCGCTGATATACAGAAATGCCTTTGATTTATGCGTGTTGATTTTATATCCTGCCACTTTGCTGAATTCATTTATTAGTTCTAGTAGTTTTTTTGTAGACCCTTTTGGGTCTTCTAGGTATAGAATCATGTCATCTGCAAATAGTGATAATTTAAGTTCTTCCTTTCCTATTTTTATGCCTTTAATTTCTTTCGTCTGTCTAATTGCTCTGGCCAGTGTTTCGAGAACTATATTGAATAGAAGTGGTGATAGAGGGCATCCCTGTCTTGTTCCAGATTTTAGGGGGAATGCCTTCAATTTTTCTCCATTGAGAATGATGCTAGCCTGAGGCTTAGCATAGATAGCTTTTACAATGTTGAGGTAAGTTCCTGTTATCCCTAGATTTTCTAGAGTTTTGAACATAAAGGGATGCTGTACTTTGTCGAATGCTTTTTCTGCGTCTATTGAGATGATCATATGGTTCTTATTTTTAAGTCTATTGATGTGGTGAATAACATTTATTGATTTCCGTATATTGAACCATCCTTGCATCCCAGGGATGAATCCTACTTGATCATGGTGCACAATTTTTTTGATGTGCCTTTGTATCCGATTCGCCAGAATTTTATTGAGGATTTTTGCATCTATGTTCATCAGAGATATTGGTCTGTAGTTTTCTTTCTTTGAGGTGTCTTTGTCTGGTTTCGGAATCAGGGTGATGTTGGCCTCATAGAATGAATTTGGCAGAGCTCCTTCTTTTTCTATTTCCTGAAATAACTTGAAAAGTATTGGTATTAATTCTTCCTTAAAGGTTTTGTAAAACTCCGCTGTATACCCATCAGGTGCTGGGCTTTTCTTGGTTGGAAGTCTTTTGATTGCTTCTTCTATTTCATCTATTGTTATTGGTCTGTTTAAGTTGTGAGTATCCTCCTGACTCAGTCTGGGCAAATCATATGACTTAAGGAATTTATCAATGTCTTCACTATCTTCTATTTTATTGGAATATAGGTTTTCAAAATAATTTCTAATTGTCTTCTGTATTTCTGTAGTGTCTGTTGTGATATTGCCTTTTTCATCCCGTATGTTAGTGATTTGAGTTCTCTCTCTTCTTCTCTTCGTTAGCATGGCTAAGGGTCTGTCGATCTTATTTATTTTTTCAAAGAACCAACTTTTAGTTTTGTTAATTTTTTCAATAGTTTCTTTTGTTTCAATTTCATTGATTTCCGCTCTGATTTTAATTATTTCTTGCCTTCTGCTACATTTGCTGTTGTTTTGCTCTTCCTTTTCTAGGGCTTTGAGATGAAGTGTGAGCTCATTTATTTGTTGGTTTTTCCTTTTTTTGAGGAATGACCTCCAAGCGATGAATTTCCCTCTTAAAACTGCTTTCATTGTGTCCCATAGATTCCGATATGTTGTGTCTGTATTTTCATTTATCTCTAAGAATTTTTTGATTTCTTCCTTTATGTCTTCTGTAACCCATTGATCATTCAGTAACATATTGTTCATTTTCCATGTGATGTAGGATTTTTCCTTCCGTCTTTTATCATTGATTTCCAGTTTCATTCCATTATGATCAGATAAAATGCATGGTATTGTCTCCACCCCTGTATATTTACTGAGGGTTGCCCTATGGCATAATATATGGTCTATTTTTGAGGAGGATCCATGTGCTGCTGAGAAAAAAGTATATCCACTTGATGATGGTTGATATATTCTATATATGTCAGTTAAGTCTAGGTTGTTGATTGTGATATTGAGTTCTATAGTTTCTTTATTCAGCTTTTGTTTGGAGGATCTGTCCAATTGTGAGAGAGGTGTGTTGAAGTCACCCATAATTATTGTGTTGTGGTCTATTTGATTCTTGAACTTGAGGAGAATTTGTTTTATGAACGTCGCAGCACCATTATTTGGTGCATAAATATTGATAATTGTTATGTCTTGTTGGTGAATGGTTCCTTTTAACAGTATATAATGTCCTTCCTTATCCCTTTTGATTAATTTAGTCTTGAAGTCAATTTTATTTGATATGAGGATGGCCACCCCTGCTTGCTTACGAGGACCGTGTGCATGGTATATTTTTTCCCAACCTTTCACCTTCAGCCTGTGTATGTCTTTTCCAATCAGATGTGTCTCCTGGAGGCAGCATATTGTTGGATTTGTTTTTTTAATCCATGTTACCAGCCTATGTCGCTTTATTGGAGAGTTTAAGCCATTAATGTTTAGAGTTACTATTGATATATGGTTTGTACTTCCAGCCATGTTTGATTATTTATCTTCTTTTTTTTTTTAGTTTGTTTCTCCATGGTTAGCTTTCCCCCCGCCCTCTGTCTTTATAGAGGCACTTCCCACTGATGGTTTTGGTTATTGTTTTTCATTTCTTCCTCGTGTAGTGTTTTGCTCAAGATGCTTTGCAATGCTGGTTTTCTGGCTGCAAATTCTTTTAGCTTTTGTTTATCATGAAAGATTTTTATTTCATTATCGTACCTGAAGCTTAATTTTGCTGGATACAGAATTCTTGGTTGGCATCCATTGTCTTTCAGTGTTTGAAATACATTGTTCCAGGATCTTCTCGCTTTCAGCGTCTGTGATGAAAAATCCGTTGTTAACCTTATTGGTTTACCCCTGAATGTAATCTGCCTCCTTTCTCTTGTAGCTTTTAGTATTTTCTCTTTGTTCTGTATATTGGATATCTTCATAACAATGTGTCTTGGCGTTGGTCTACTGTGATTTTGTGTGCTCGGTGTCCTGTATGCATCTACAATTTGTATATCCGTTTCCTTTTTTATTTCTGGAAAGTTTTCTGTAATTATTTCTTTCAGCAGGTTACTCATTCCCTTGGTTTGAATCTCTGTACCTTCTTCTATCCCGATGACTCGTAGGTTTGGTTTCTTTATGTTATCCCATATCTCTTGGATGTTTTTCTCATGGTTTTTAACCAGCCTTTCTGAGTTGGCTAGGCTCTTTTCAAGATGATATATTTTGTCTTCATTATCTGATGTTCTGGCTTCTACTTGCTCCACTCTGTTAGTGATACTCTCAGTTGAGTTTTTAATTTGGTTTATCGTTTCCTTCATTTCTAGAATTATTGTTTGGTTTTTTTTTATAATCTCAATCTCCTGATAAAGATGCTTAACTTCTTCTTTTATCTGTCTATGTAATTCATTTTCAAAGTGTTCTTTCACTGTTTGGATTTGCTGTCTCGTATCTTCTTTAAGGTTCCATTCCATCTGTCTAAGGTATTCCTTGAGTTCTTTATATGACCATTTTTCTGCTGACTCTAGGTCCTCCTGAATATTTAGGCTGTCCTTCATTGGTTGTACTCCTTTTCTTCCTTGCTTTTTTATGCTGCTCATGTTACTTCTTGTTCTGTTTGACTGCTGAGTTACTGTTTACTCTTATAGATTTATTTGATGCTTGAGAGGAAAGATATTAGAAGGGAAGGGAAGAAGTCACTAAAGAGAATGAGAGTAGGCAGGTAGAATTCAAGGAAGGGGGAATAAGAAAATTGAAAAGAAATGAAAAGACAAAAGAAACAAGAATAACAAAGATTAGATAATAAAGAAAGAAAGAAAAGACAAAAAAAATTTTAACAAAAATAATAGTGATAATAAAAAATGAGAATTAAAATTTAAAAAAAAATAATAATAAAATAAAAAAAATTAAAAAAAATAGGAACATTGAAAAAAAATAAAGAACAACAAATAAAAATTGAAAATTAAAGAAAAAGAAGAAAATAAAAGAAAAAAAGAAAAAGAAAAGAAAAAAAAATAATAATAATCATAATAAATGCAGTCCTAGAGTTCTATTAACTTCTCTTCCAGTAGGTGGAGCTGTGCCCACTGGGCCAAGCTTCTCCTCTCAATAGGTGGGAACCATTCACTGTGCAGCAGCTCTTTCTCCTAGACTGGGCGGGTCTCCAATCCTGAGTGTCTAGGGCCTTGTCTTGTGTTTCCTCAAGCCAGGCCGTGCTCACCTGTGGCGCTCACCACAATACTGGCTACACGCCAGGTCTGCTGCTCCTGGGAGCCCTGTTTTCATGAACACCTGGGCTCACTCTCCCTGTTTGCCTCCCTCAGACCCTAAGTTTGTAGAGCTTGGGGCTGAGATCCCCCAGCGAATTTGCTTGCCCTCCTGTAGCCACGCCCCTGGTAGCTGGTGCAAGAGACCTCAGTTGTCAGCACTGGTGGGAGCGGTAGCCGGGAGTTCCGCGCCGTGAGTCCCGCGCCACTCCTGATTCCCTCGGTCTGGTTATTGCGTTCACAGGAGAGCTGGGAGTGGCCCTTAAGGATTCCCCGCTGTGTGGAGAGAGATGGCTAGGGGATTACACACCTGTCGCGCTGGTTTCACTGCAGTTATCTCCTCCGCCCGTGACGCCATTTCTCTGCCATGGTGATATCCCATGCAAATGGTGACCGTTCGTTCCCTTTGCCGGATGACCAATGCAACGGGTGGGTCCTGACTGTCTCTCCCAATCCCCGTTTCAGTCCTGTGGCCACTGCCTATGAAGGCTCGGTTGGCTTTTACCTCTGTAAGTTCCTAAGGGCCGGCCAATTATTTCAGCGGGATTGTTAGTGCTGAGTCACACGAAGCAGGCGAACCGGAGCTTAATTGCCTCCGATTCGGGCTCTGTGTGTGTGTTCTGAGGGGCCCAGCCTGTACACCCCAGATCCACGTCAGCTCAGCATTGCCTAGTGATCCTGAGCAAACAGCATTTAGACAGTTTACGGCTCCCTATGCCCGCGCAGTTGAAGATGTCAGAGACTCGATCTCTCTGCGCCTGCCACCATGTTACATCTCCTCACTGATATTCATGTTGCCCTTACAGCTTCCTGGTATAAGCAAGTTCTTGGGATTATACAAACTGCTGCTTCTGTTTCCAGACCAGATTTCTAGAAATGAAACTCTGGGCCGCACTGATGAGCGTCCGCGCTTGTCTGCGACCGTAGCAGAGCCGCCCTGGCCTCCGCAGCTCTTCAGCCCGGTGCCAGGCCCCAGGGGCCCAAGCGGCTGCCGCCGCGGCTCTCCATCCCCCTCCTCCGGAGCACAGGTCCCCTGGCAGGGGGGTGCAGAACGACCCCAGAGCAGGCTCTGCCCGAAGGTGCAGCAGCGAACAGGCCACAGAGACGCTCGAGGCTGCAGTCCAGCCTTCGGAGGACAGGGCTCGGCACGCAGCCCAGCTCCAACCTCTAGGTCCGGCTGCCGGACAGTGTATACAGAGCCATCAAGACAGCAAGCAGAAAGCAAATGGCGGCTCCCGCGGAGTGGATTTTCGGCACAGAAACCACAGCCCCGCCAGCAATCCCAATCCACAAACTCTCCCTGTATAAAAAATATTCAAAAAAAAAAGAGAAAAAAAAGAAAAAAAAAAAAAAGGCGGGGCGCACTGAGCTTTCTTTGCCTCAGGTACTTACAATCCACTGCTGATTACACATTCAGCTTCTCCGCCCGGATCGAAGCGAAAGAGGAAGCAGATGGGAGCAAAGCACCCGCGGCTCTGAGCAGCCAAGCGTCTCTTTTTCGATTTCTTTGTTCTTCCCACTCCTTGGCAAAGTGGTCCACTACAGATTAACGGTGAAAGGAGCTTTAACAGACTGTGCGAAATCTCTATTAAAGCCGCTGCTTTGAGCACCACGCTCAGCACTTCAGCAACCCCCGTACGCAGCGGCCATCTTCTCCCCTCTTTGATGTCTTCTGTAACCCTTTGTTCATTCAGTAGCATATTGTTTAATCTCCATGTGATGTAGGATTTTTCCTTTCTCATTTTATTATTGATTTCCAATTTCATTCCATTATGATCAGATAAAATGCATGGTAGTATCTCTATTCCTTTGTAATTGCTAAGATTTGCCCTGTGACATAATATATGGTCTATTTTTGAGAAGGATCCATGTGCTGCTGAGAAGAAAGTGTATCCGCTTGATGTTGGGTGGTATATTCTGTATATATCAATTAAGTCTAAATTATTAATTGTATTATTGAGCTCTATGATTTCTTTATTCAACTTTTGTTTGGAAGATCTGTTCAGTGGTAAGAGAGGTGTGTTAAAATCTCCCATGATTATTGTGTTGTGGTCTATTTGATTCTTGAACTTGAGAAGAGTTTGTTTGATGAACGTAGCTGCACCATTGTTTGGGGCATATATATTAATGATCATCAAGTCTTGTTGGTGTATCGTTCCCTTGAGCAGTATGTAGTGTCCTTGTTTATCCTTTTTGATTAACTTTGGCTTGAAGTCTATTTTATTTGATACAAGTATGGACACCCCTGCTTGCTTCCGGGGCCCGTATGAGTGATATGATTTTTCCCAACCTTTCACCTTCAGTCTGTGTATGTCTTTTCCTATCAGATGAGTCTCCTGTAGGCAGCATATTGTTGGATCTTTTTTTTTAATCCATTCTACTAGCCTATGTCTTTTGATTGGTGCATTTAAGCCATTAACATTTAGCGTTACTATTGAGATATGGTTTGTATTTCCAGCCATATTTGATTATGTATGTTACTTAACATGATTTGTTTTTCCTCTATGATTAGTTTTTCATTTACTGTACTACCTCCCGCTGTTAGTTTTCATTGTTATTTTTCATTTCCTCTTCCTGTAATGTTTTGCCAAGGATGTTTTGAAGAGCTGGTTTTCTAGCTGCAAATTCTTTTAACTTTTGTTTATCATGGAAGATTTTTATTTCATCTTCAATCCTGAAGCTTAATTTTGCTGGATACATGATTCTTGGTTGGAACCCTTTTTCTTTCAGTGTTTGAAATATGTTGTTCCAGGACCTTCTAGCTTTCAGAGTCTGTGTTGAAAGATCAGCAGTTATCCTGATTGGTTTATCCCTAAATGTAGTCTGCTTCCTCTCTCTTGTGGCTTTTAAGATTCTCTCCTTATTCTGTATGTTGGGCATCTTCATTATTATGTGTCTTGGTGTGGATCTCTTATGATTTTGTACATTCGGTGTCCTGTAGGCTTCTAGTATTTGGGTTTCTTTTTCATTCTTTAAGTCTGGGAAGTTTTCTAGTATTATTTCATTGAATAGATTGTTCATTCCCTTGGTTTGGACCTCTATACCCTCTTGTATCCCAATAACTCTTAGGTTTGGTTTCTTTATGTTATCCCATAATTGTTGGATGTTCTGCTCATGATTTCTTAACGTTCTCGCTGAGCTGTCTATATTCTTTTCAAGTTGAAAAACTTTGTCTTCGTTGTCTGAAGTTCTATCTTCTAAGTGTTCTACTCTGCTGGTAATACTCTCATTTGAGTTTTTGATTTGGTTTATTGTTTCCTGCATTTCCAGGATTTCTGTTTGTTTGTTTTTTATATCCTCTATCTCCCTATAGAGTTGATCTTTTGCTTCTTGGATTTGTTTATGTAATTCATTGTCAAAGTGATCTTTCATTGTCTGAATTTCCTGTATAATGTCTTCCTTGAGATTCCAGATCATCTGAAGCATGTATATCCTGAACTCTTTGTCTGACATTCCATCAGCTGCAGATATTACCTCATCTAATATTGAATTGACCTGTATTGTTTGTGGTCCTTTCTTTCCTTGTCTTTTCATACTGCTCATGACTCTTTCTAGCTTTCTGAAACTGTTGTGTTAATGTTTTTCCCCTTATATATTTGTATTGTTCTTGTATAGCTCCAAAATCCCTCTTTTGCAGAGAAAGACAATGTTAACAGTTCCCAATATCAACAGTACATCATCTAAGCACAATTTTCATTATTAATACATTTATAGTTAGATTCTAAGTCTATAGATATTGGTTTTAATTATTACTTAAGAATATATTCATTAGTTTCATAAAAGGCGTACCATATCTGGTGGCATATAGAAAACTTAATTTCAGATGAAGGATGTTATACTTAGAGGGAAAGGAGTGAGGGTATGAGGTTAAACTAACTTAGCACCTTTGGAGAACTCTAACCAATAGACTGGTAATTTATGGAAGAATGTATAGACTCAACCTCTTATCTGTATTTAGATAGTTACCCTATGTATAGATAGCAAAAGTTAGGAGATTAAAAGTGGGATAGAGAGAATATGAATGAAAAAAAAAGAAAAAAATAACAAGGCAGAAAAGAGAAATAAGAGAGAAGGAAAAGGAAAGTAAGATAGAAATAAAGAAAAAAATGGGGGGAAGGTGTGGTATATGCAGTTCCTCTATATTACTTTGGTAATTCGGTTGTTCATGCACAGTTCTTGGTTTCACATATGTTGAAGTTGTGGAAGAGAGAGAAGAAAAGAGAGAAAGAGAAAAAAAAAAGTCTCTCAGAACACTGTTTTCCTTGCTTCCAGTAGGTGGTGTTGTCTATTCCTAGCTTGAGCCTCTGTATTCAGGGTGGTGGGTATAGCCAGTGTGAAAGGAAATGAGCTTCCACCTGTATCTTCCCTACTCTATCTCTAAGGTAGAAACCAGGTGCCTGTACAGTTGTTGTTTTGCGTTGATAGCTACAACCCCCAAATGCTTGTGGGAAATATTTTGAGTTATCACAGCTAAGGGTGGGGGAGTTGGAAACCGGGTACCTGGATCAGCCCCAGAACCGTGCTGGTAGCCACACCCCCTTTGATGGGTTTTAAGGGTCGATGGGCTTCCTCCAGACTAGCACACAGGGTGGGGCCGGGCTTCCTCCTCCAGTCTGGCTTGGCGCCGGGCTTCCTCCTTCCTCCTCCAGTCTGGCTTGGCTGGCGCCGGGCTGCTTCCTCCTCCGCTATCTTGTTTTTTAAAGCAACTAAAATCTGAATAAGTTATACACTGAGATGAAGCCATATGATTGGTTTATTAAATGTGTGTGAAAAGACAAAAATGACATCCAGTCTAACAATGTATTCACCTCCTTGTCTCTATAAGTTTTATCCAACAGGCATTATTAGGGCACCCCAAACCTTCCAAGAAAGGAATACATTTTATTTCAGTTAAAAGATTTTTAAGAGTGTAAAGTAGATATGGTAGTTAATTGATATGTCAATTTCAAATCATTATCTCCATCTATATGCAGTGAAACTAGAGAAAGGAAAAACAAGAAATTCTGTCTTTAAACAGGAACATCTCACTCTCATATAAAGATCTCATCTTGGAATCCTCCCCACAAGAAGTTCTTAAAAATATTTATTTAAAATTATAAGATTAGAGACAAGATTATTTAAAGATGTAGTTAGAGCAAAATATTTGGATTGGTATATCTCCTCAACATTCGACATAAAAGCAAAGAATCAGAATTCTGGGGTGAAAAAAATTGATATAAAGAGCTGACATTTTAATGTACATGTGCCCTTGCATTTTGTCCTTGAGAGTTACATTTGAAAAAATAGCAGAAATAATATTTTGTTTTAAAAGTTTAATATTTTTATATTATCCTATTATATATATTTGGATTGATATTTTTCAAAAATATTCTATTAATTAATCATTTAATAAGAAAGAAGTAGAATGTATATTGGATATTTAAGAATACAATCATTTACATTTTTACTTGTTTTTTTTTCTGTTTAAAATCTATTTCAGTTTTAATTTTGATGGCTTTTTAAAAAACTATTATGGATTCTGAATATGTACTTGAAAAGATGAAATATTAGTGTTGGTATGGTATTTCAACATTATAATGAAAAAAATTCTAAAATGCTATTTTGTTGTTTTTCTGCAGTAGTTCAATCAAAGCAATTGATGAGACTAGCATTAAAATGATTGATCATGGGTTTCCATCTCTGCTTATAAAGCCAAAGGCATCTAATAAACTGAAGGAAGAGGAAGAGGCATTGAAGCTAGAATCTAGTTAAAATAGCATACAATCTTCTCAGCTTGTGTATCAGCCAAAGGCCACTTGGAGGAATAAGAACTACTTTGATAATTGTAAGTGAAAAGTTCTTTACTATGGAGAATTAAATGCTTAAAAAGTTGTGCACACTTACTACCCAAAAAAACTCCCAAATAACCCAATCAACAAATTGGCAAAGAAACTGAATAGGCACTTCACAGAGGAAGAAATATGAATGGTCAACAAATATATGAAAGAATGTTCAACATCTCTAGCAATTAGAGAAATGCAAATTAAAACTACAGTGAGATTCCACCTCACTCTAGTCGGAATGGCAATTATCAAGAATACAAATAACTATAAACATTGACATGGATGTGGGATAAAAAGTTAACTCATATATTCCTGGTGAGATTGCAAATTGGTGCAACCACTCTGGAAAGCAGTATGGAGATTCCTAAGAAAAGTTGGAATGAAACCACCGTTTGACCCAGTTATCCCACTCCTTGCTCTATACCCCCAAAGACTTAAAATCAGCATACTCCAGTGATGCAGCCATATCAATTGTTTATAGCAGCTTAATTCATAATAGCCAAACTATGGAACCAACCTAGGTGCCCATTAAGAGGAATGAAATCATGGCATTTGCCAGCAAATGGATGAAACTGAAGAATATCATGCTAAGTGAAATAAGCTAATCCCCCACAACCAAAGGCCAAATGTTCTCTCTGGTATGTGAATGCTAACCCACATCAAGAGAGGGTGGGGAGGCAAAGAATAGAAGATCTTTGGATTAGACAAAGGGGAATGAAGGGAAAGGAGGGGGAATGGGAATAGGAAAGACAGTCAAATGAATCAGATATTGCTTTCCTATGATCATATATGAATACTCAACCAGTGAAATCCACATCATGCACAATCACAAGAATGGATTCTTAATTAGAATAAATTATATTCCATGTATGTATAATATGTCAAATTGTATGTATATCTAAAAAGAACAAATAAAAAATATCTTAGACACAAGTAAAAAAACAAAAAAAAAAATTGCTGCAAGCTTGAAAATATGTTCTCAATGCTGGGGTTCTATGAAAAAGAATAAAAGGTTTAAACTGATTTTCTAACAAAACAGCTGTCCTGTACTATAATCAAGAAATTGAGGGAACAGGAGGGACTGTGAATTGGTAAGTCCAGGGGTACCGGCTGCTACAGGTAGGATCAGGAAACTTCTTGCTTTACTGCTCCAATTTCCCCTTGACACCAACAAAACCGGCAACTAGATGATAGTGAAGTGGTACCCCCTTTCTCCACAGAAAATCCCTCTTCACCATGGCTGATTTTAGGACTGTCAGCAAAAGAGTCCATTGCAGATAAACTTCTTATTTTCGTGTCGCCCTGTTTACTTGGCCACTGGCCAAGAAGATACCAGCCCTTACTAGTTTTTCACAAATGTATCCAGTATAGTACTTTGAAAAAATGTGCAAACAAGGCCTCTGGCCTTGAGCTGGGATTCACAGAGATGTCTACATTTTTAAGATAAGTTATAGATGGGCTCATGGTAACAGCTGGCAGGGGGAGGAAAGAAAGGGGAGATGAAGCTCTCTCCTTCTCAGGTGTTGTCCTTGAAGGGTTAACTTTCCCAGAACAGTGAAAGAAAAAGCTGCTTTTATGTGAACTTCTGCAGACTGTGAACTTCTGAGCCCCTCCCCTTACATGCTAGGTACAAAACTCTGAAACTCCCTGAACTCGGGATTCAGGGGATTGATTGATTACAGCAAAGGCTGTACCCTCTGAACCTGGCTGCAGCCAAATAAAACTGTTTCCTGCTATCTTTGGTGCCTTGCCTCCTTTGTCCTTACAACAATAGAAGGCTGATTCCGTTTGCCACCAACACTACCTCAACTGCCTTTTGACACCCACAAAACTAATGCGAGATACTGAAATGTCACCATAGAAAGACTTATGTTTCCATCTCTGTGCTTGGAACTCCCCAAAGCACCAGGAATTACAGCCTCTTTCTCACTTCTGCCTCCAAATCTTACACAAATGGGTCCAAGTGAAAGAACCAAAATACCCAGAACTCAGTTATGAGTGTAAGAAAGATGTACTAATTTTTGTTTTCCCAAAGTCTATAGTTCAACAAGACACAACAGCAAAAATCACCGCTGAGCAAATCACTTCACTAAAACTATCACTGCTGGATCATAAAAATACAGCACAGTGAGTTCATGTTAATATGTATTATTATGACATAACCTGGAGTTACCCAGAGACCTATATCCATTTGTATGAGGTATGTGAAGAAATCAAACCCCAGAAAAATGGGATGGTGGTTGCCTGGAATAGAGGAGGAAAAGCAACTTGTAAAGAGAAAAGGTTTATTTGGGCTCATGATTTTGGGGGGCTTCAGTTCATGATTGGTTGGCCCTGTTGTTTGGGGGCCGGTGGCAGGAGAACCTGGTAAAACAAAACCTGTTCACCTCATGGCTAGAAACGAAAAAAGAGAAAGGGAAACAGACTAGGATCCCATATTCCCTTAAGGGTCCCCCTCACCCTCATGACCTAAAGAACTCTCACTGGGTCCTGTCACCAGTTTTCAACCGTGCTACTCTGGGGACCAACACTTCAACACATGGGCTTTTGAGGGACATTTTGGATTAAGCTATAATAAATAGCAAGATCTATCTATGCAAGGTAAAAGTTTATTAATTTAAAAAAGTTTCCCTCAAGTTAAATAGAATCCCTAGTCTGCAAGCTTTGGTTGAAAACAACCTTGGGTGTTGCTATCATAAACATTTTACTTCAGCTGTTCTGTTTATCCAGAACTTAAAATGGCCAAGGTGATATTTTCAAATTACTCAGCCCAGTAGAACAGATTCAGCACAGAAGCTTAAAGCTACTTGATCACTAATCTGTGAAATTTGTCATATTTGTTTTTTTGTGTTTTACAAACACATCTGAAAATTTAAATTACATGGAGAATGAAAAATGAATGCAGTAGGAAGGGTATATTAGATCTCTAGACTTCAATACACTGTGTGTAAAGAGTCAGGCACCTGAAACATAAAAATTTAAAAACCATCTCGAGATTGCAAATATCTATAATTCTTGTAATCTTCTACTAGTGCCAGTGAAATAAATAATCCTTATAAACTTTATATCAAGTATTTCTTCAGCATTGCATGAGTTTTTGTTTGTGGAATTTTTGGTATACTTTTTATAGGGAGAACAGGGATAAAAGCGGTCATTTGATTATGAAATTTAACAGATTTTATGAATTAAATTAATTTGGTGTTCAAGAGTCCTATATTATAACATCTACAAATTTTTTTTAGAAATAATTATTGTTTTATTTGTAATTTCCACAGCAGATTTTTTAAAATTTCTAATTCCAAGATACGGTGTTACATATTTGGAAAAGTCAAAAGGAAATGATGTGGTCCATGCTATATATTCAGAATCTATATTTTCCCCAGTCATCAGAGAACATGGAATTCTATTTCATTGTCTCATTTGGTCCAAGTTTCTGCTTTTTCCAAGGATATGGCTAATGGCTTTTAAAGAGGACGTTTATCCTCCTACCCCTCTCTGGGATAAGTTCTTAGGATATTACAAAGGGGAAACAATTCCCCAAGTGTTCCTGACCTCACCCCCTCAAAGGCTGTATTTCTAAACAAAAGGCATTTTAGTACGCAGATACAGATTTTGCACATGTTTGGATCTCAGTGAAATTGACTGCAAAGGTCAAGTTTAGGGTGATCTCTTTAAACCCAGTGGATTCCCTCACCCTCACGTCTGTTTTATTCTTTAAAGATAATGTGACAATTTCCAGAGCTGAACCAGAGAATACCAAGACTCTGTCTTAATCACAAACTCTTAGAAGGAAAATGGAAAATTCAGCCCATTGTATGGTATTCAGGTATCTGGATGTTTAAGGACAAACCAACACATCTGTATGATGCTGTCTGTGCCAGAACTGTGGGTGGCAGCAGAGGAGGGGAGAGAGAGGAACCAGGATGTAAGAGAAGGAGGGGGAACCAGGGAAATAGGAAGAAGGGAGCAGGGTGGGGTCAGACCACACACAGGAAGTTCCAAAATATGCAGGGCCAGGAGAAGAGGTGGGGTTTATGAAAGAGTTGTGAATTCAGGCCAGTGTTAGGCTTCAGCTTTGGGAAATCAGGGCTAAATACTTCTAATGTTATCAAGAGCACACCTAGAGTTTTCAAACCATTTTAACAAATGAAAAGTCAATAAACTAGTTTAATTACCTTTGTCCTGTATTACTTAAGATTCTTCATATTTTCCTGACCTATAATTCAAAGACCAGCCTTTTGCCTGCAGCCCCCTGCGTCACATGATAAAGCTGGTTGAAGGGCATCCAGGTACCACAGAGAGTGAGAGTCACATTAATAGAGATCTAATCTTTACTCTTAAATTAAAAATCTCCCTTGGGGGAGTGGCAAATTGAATCACTAAGGATTTAGCCTGTTATTAGGGTAATGTCAACCTCATCAATGAGTTAGGAGACGTTTTCTTTGCTTCTGTTTTCTGGAAGAGATTGTAGAAATTTAGTAACATTTCTTCTTTCAATGTTTGGTAGAATTCATCTGTGAAATTATCTGGGCTTGAAGTTTGTTGTTGTTGTTGTTGTTGTTTTGAGGAGAACATTAATAATTGATTCAATTTTTTTTGATCACTATAGACTTGTTCAGATAATCTAGTTCTCCTGTGATTTTTGGTAGTTTGTATCTTTCATGGAAGTGGTCCATTTCATCTAAATTGGCCATAGCATTGTTTGTAATATCCCAATACTACCTTTTAATGTCCCTGAGATTTGTAGTGATCACCCACTTCCAGAGGCATTGTCCCTCTTCTATTCTTGAATAGTTTACTTACAGGTTTGTTATTTTTATTGAAAAGAATGAGCTTTTGGGTTCATTGATTTTCCTCTATTATTTTCCTGTTTTTAAATTTCATTAATTTCTCTGTTGATTTAAGATTCATTTGTTATTCTTTCTGTAGTTTCCTTGAGTGAAAACTTAGGTGATTGTTTTTAAGATCTTTCTTCTTTCCTAATATATGCATCTAATGTTATTAAGTGCGCTCTATGCACTTTCATTGCATACCTTAAATTTTGATAAATTGTGTTTTCAGTTTTATTTGGCTAAAATATTTAAAAAATTCTCTTAATATTTTTCTTTGATGTATGCTAGTTAAAATTTTAAATGTTAATATTTGATTCTCCTAATCTCTTTCCTTGCCCCCCCCCACCATTTCTTATAATCTTCAAATATACCATGTACTCCCTTATTACACATTATTTGTTTTCTCTCTCCCTCTGTCTGTTTTAGAACATAAGTTCCAGAAGGAAGAAGTTCAGGGAGCTTTGTAAGTTTCATTTAATGATATATTCAAGTATTTAGAATGATTCCAGATACACAGTAGGCAGTTAATATTTTTCACTCAAGTAAGAGGCACTTTATAAAAATGTTGACATGCAAATGGAGAAGGAAAAAAGAGTGTTTAAACCAGACTTTAAAAAAACTTTGTATTGGAATTTTAATTTTAAATTATTGTTTTTCAAATTCTGCATGGATTTTTTTTTTTTTGATAAAGTCAAGTCCACATGATGTCTGAGTAAAGATTTTGTGCACATTTGATCTCCTCTGATAAGGACAGGACATTCTTTTAATATAGTACATCAGATACATTTTTATGTCTCTAGAGCCTAACATCACAAATTCTGGCAACTCTGAGTCACAGGCCTATGATTTCCCGTCAAACCATAAAAGTATTTACTCTGTGAATCATAGCACATAAACCATATTTTTATATGCATAAAGAAAAGAAAATTTACATAATGTAATTGATCATGGTATTATTCTCTTTGGGGAATAAAAACATGACATGAGTTCTTTGAGACATGGTGAGGGCCAAATCAGTTAGGACATAGTAATTTTGCATGAAATTTTTAATGTCCAGAATTTGAAGCAGGGGCTTATGCTTAATAATAGTTAGTAAATAAATGAAAAATGTTTACCCTGATTTGAACATGACACAATATATACATTCATTGAAACATCACATGGGTGTCCAATAAATATGTACAGGTTTTACATGCCAATTAAAAAACTTTAAAAACCACTGCAAAGTATGATTACATTTTTTGAGCTACAAGAAAATGTATTGAGCTTTCTAAGATTCATGCTATTGATCACATAAACAATATTTTTTATACATGAGTAAGTATAAAAAATTAATCATATATAGTACTCATTTTATTTTATTTCTCTGCCATAAAATACCCTGGATACCCAATACATATTCATCAGAAAAATGCCTACAGAGGGCATTTCAATAATGTTATTGATAAGGCATATCCTGATTATTTGTCAGTGTACATGTACATGTAGATTAAAATTTCATTACCTGAAAAATACCAAAGAATTTTGTACTTTCATACAACTTGGTCAACTCTGTTCTTCTCTTACTTTCTTTGTTTCAGGCAAAGAGGACTATCCAGGTTGAAGGTGGACACTTTTATAGCCTGTCCCTCATGGACATGCTGAAGATAAGCACTGAACTAACATATAGGAACAAAATTCATATTTGATGGGTCATTTCTCTTTTTGAACAACACCATTTCAAGTGTACATTGCCCATGTGGTGGTGATGGTGGGGTGGCATGGAAGTCTTCCAACTTCATAGCTGCATCTCTGATACTGCATTGCAATCTGGCTTCTAGTTGAGTCTTGCTACAGGATGGATTAGTGGGAAATTGGAAGATGAGAAGAAAGGAAAATGCCTTAGGAGCTTTTCCTGCTTGTGCTGATGTTCAGGTGGCAGCCCCAAGCTTGTGGCTGCTCAGCAGGGTGCAGGCTCCTGGATTCCTGTTCAGCTGTACTTTTTGCACCAGCAATACAGAGAGATTCTGGCTTAGAAGCAATAGTGGAATACTGTCAAGTTACTCCTTTTTCCTTTTGCTCCTTCAGCTCCCCAAGCACCTTCTAACCAGATCCCTTTACCCAGTCTTTTCTGTTTGTCAAATCAAAAGTGAATTCTCTTTTCCTCACTAGTTTAGATAGAATACCTGGCACCAACAGGGATCCTAGAAAGCAAGCCCTTAACATTGGGAATCTGGGATTTGTTATTGATCAGAATGTATTGGAATATGAAGTGACCTCAATATCAAAGGAAAATAAGATACCCAGAATGTATATCTTGTAGTGGCCTGGGGAAAAATTGTCTCTTGAATTAAAAACTTGAGGGGAACAACTGTCATTTTAAAACAGTTTAGAAATGACAATTACAAGGGTTCTGAGGTTTGTTGGCTGATTCTAACTTCACTGGAGAGCTATAGGGAGAAACTAAAAATCTTAGGATTTTTTTTTTCTTTTAAACTCCCAGCTCCATGCTCAGTCAGAGAACTAGAGGTCATAGTTTGTAGAATTTTAATGTGATTAACTTCACTGCTTCTCCAGGTATCTAGAGGCTGGGTATTGAGAATTGAAATGGTAATGAGGACATCTGGATTATTTTTGTGCAGGGGGCTGGCACTGGGGGATTAAACTCAGATCCTTGCACATGCTAAGCAAGTAGTCTACCACTGAGCAACATCCCCAGCCTATAATGAGGACTTTTGAATATACTGATGAGCCTAAGAAACTTAAACCCTAAACACACTTGAGTGTCATACTTTCAGAAGCTCCTTTTCCATATTTGAAGATTCTCCTTTTTTGCTTGAAAAGTCAGCAATTACCTTATTGCATTCAGTTGCTTTGTAAAGAATTTTCCTTTTTATGATCCATCCATTTTTGCCTCTAGACTCATAAGTAGAACTAGAACCTAGCAAACTTCAAGGAATTCACATTAAGGAATTGTATTTTCCCATCTTACATTGGAAATAACATGGAGGATATGTGTGGTAATAGCTTTTAAGTGAGGAGCTCAGAGAAGGGTGAATATAACAACAGACTCTCTTATTCAGTTGAGATGATCAGATCCTAATGCCAGAGGCAGAGACCATATAGCAGACTTATTTGCTAGATATATTGGTGTGCAGGGCCACATAGCAATCAATTGCAGCTTGCAGGGATTTTTGGCAAGAGCTAATTTTTCACAAAGTTGTTAGCATACAGTACATTAGCAGCCTGCTATATAACAGGTAAAATGCTAGCTGGAGAGAAGATCGATTTGAATCTGCATAAAGGAGTGTCATGTTCTCTTACCCCATTTCCAGACAAGAGCTATCAAGTTCTAAGACCTGGGTCCACATGAATGAAGGGAAGGTTGAGTTTCCTTGAAAAAGGGTCTCTGGGATATAGTAATAAGTAAATACTGCAAATCCTCTTCAAATTTTTCCCCAAAGGAATCTAAGTTCATCTACCAGAATATCTGTGTCCTGTAAGAAAGAAATATTTAGATTTTTGTAGAATTATAATTCCATGATTCTGAATTGACTAATAACTGATAATATTGAATACCATTGCGGTCCAACTAAGTGTTTAAGGAGTTTTCATGTGATGATATCTCACAGTGGTCTAGTAGGTTCATGGTCCCATGTTATTGTATTTGCATTCTTAATGCATAGTTGGAATGACATTTTGGCAGAAGGTAGAATTCCCACAATGGATTCTGTAGTGTGGGGGCCTTTAGTGTGGACAAGACCAAGTGGAAGACCTTGAAAATTCCTGTCTCTGTTGAAATATAAACTATAATAACTTGTCTGTGTGAATCAGAAATGAATTTCACTATCAAATATTTGAAAAATGCAGTTTTTCCAACAAAAAAGAAAAGGTAGATGAACCTTGGAGAATGTGGATCTTGTAAAGCCATCAGGTAATAATCACAGTTATCAATGCTACACAAGATGTGATCTTTTCACTGGAGCAAATCAGTATAGCCTTTGAAATATGGCATTGATCTGTCAGTAATGGTATATTAATACTTCATGCCAATTTCTGATTCCGAAGCAATAGTAACTTTAAGTAATTCCTTTTTCTGTCAGCCACTAAAGCACCTTTATAACCAACTCTCTTAATATTTTGTCTCTTTATATACCAATTGTTAAGGAATATTTTGCTTTTCTTTGGCAAGGACAGAAGTACCCCTCTACTCAGGACTTTGATAATTCTCATGTTCTCTTCATCTTTCTTCTATAAACAAGCACTGTCTTTTTAGAAACAGTTCCTGATCACCAGATACTTGAACTTCCCATTATAAACAGGGCTATCTGGTCCACCAAGTCTTAAATTGGCATGGGCAACATTATTTTATCATTTAGTGGAAGCAGGGCATATGAGGGTAGACTTCATCAGATCCTGAAAATGCAGGAAAATTGCATGAGACAGGGGCTGCTAGGATTCCTACTCCTGGCTATTGTAGTCTTCCCTCAGTTCATGTCTAGCATATTGTGAATACTTTGGAGTAAGGTCATGCCTTCTTCAGCAAATGACTTCTCTCCAGTTGAAAAACAGCTCCTGGCTTGCTTCCTTTGATCAATTCATAGAAAAAGAAGTGGAAAGTGATTTACAGGTGTTTCTACATATTATGTTGGCAGGAGATCAGCAGGCAGGAAGAAGGAGGGAGCCATTTCCTGCAGCTCAAGCCCTGCTTTTGGAGGTCCCTCAGAAGTCACAGCAGTGAGAGTCATCTTCTCAGTGGGGATGCAGATGTCTGGGTTCTTGATAAGTGGTGACAGAGCAGTCCCAACAGAAAAAGTAGGAGAGTGTTTTTCAGCCTCACCAGGCATAAGTGTGGATTCCTCAACTGGAGTCTAAGTTTCAGGGTTTCTGCTAAGCTGCGGCAGTGGCAGGAGGTACCACTAATGGTGGCAGCAGCTTTCCTACTGTGGCATAGTCATCTCCTCCCTTTTTTACTCTTCCAACCATCATTACATAACTGTAATCAGTTCCCTTCATTAAAGCCTTTCTGGTTGAAATACCTGGCATGGCTAATGTTTTCCCAGAATGGATGTTGGCTGATAGATCTACTAATGTTCCTTTATCTAATTCTAACAATGATATTATAGGAAACGTTATTATTCCCATTTTAAAACCAGGAAACAGTCTTAGAGAGGTTAACTTGCCCTAGAGTACAAAAGCTAGTGAGAATTCATGTGCAATTCCTAGCTTAGCAATTTTGTACAGAATTTGAAACCATGGTGCAGAATTTTTTGTTGTTGTTGGCCTGCAGTATCTAAAAAACAGGGAACAAGCAGCTGTTGGTATTGGTACAATTCTCTGTCTTGATTGTGCCAGTTACTGGGGCCCTTTAAGCCTTTGTTGCCCTCCCTTTAAAAAAAAAGAAAACTTTAAAAGTAGTCTTATAGAGAAACAACTAGGTAAAACTATTTGGTAAGGCCATGAATAAACTTGAAGAATGATTCCCTTGTGCTTGCCATGTGTTGCAATATTAATAAGTTTGATTTCATATGGAAAGGCAGCCTCCTTCTAAAACTCCCTGGGATGGGGAGAATTAGAGCTGATCCTCTACTCCTGAACACAAATGTAGGAAAATGTATGAAGAACACTGGGTCAGATGATCAGCTAGATTCCTTATTTTTCTTTATATCTCATTCCCATATATAGTACAAATTGAGTTTGGGGTTACTATGATTATATAGAGTGTATTAAATACATGTTTATTAACATATCAACTTATGGGTTAGGAGTTCAGCACTGGAAAATTTCCAGTACCAATCTTTGTCTATCTGCTTCTCTCTCTTTCTCTCTGACATTAAAAGAAGTTGGTTTCTATAGAAGCCATACTGTACAGAGACCTGTCCCACCTACATACATTAAGAGCTGCCTGTACTAGTTATAGCACTGACATTTATGTTATCCCCTCTTTGAGAAAGCTCAAGCTTTATTATTATGTCAAAACATATTCACATAAAAGGTCCTGGTAGTTAGTAGGTAATGTAGATTATTACCATTTCTCGACTAAACTCAGAAGGAATCATATTTTCCTGAATTAACAAGTTAGTGGCAAAGCCCATTGTAGATTCAGAGTCTCTAAATCTATAATCCTGAATATTTATCTACTCTACAAAGGGCTAAAGAACAGGATATTCACCTGTTGACCACAATTCTTTTAAAGTGATAAGAATATGAGAGGTATGGTGGCACATGCCTGTAATCCCAGCGGCTCAAGAGGCTGAGGCAGGAGGATTGAGGAGCTAAGCAACTCAAGTCAGACCCTGTGTCTAAACAAAATACAAAAAAAGGGCTGGGGATGTGGCTCAGTGGTCAAGCGCCTCTGAGTTCAATCCCTGGTACTACCCCGCCCCCCACCAAAAAAAAAGTGTATATCTGGGTAGTAGTAATATTGCCTATACCTTTAATTTATGTCCCCAGATTTTTAAAGAAATATTCATTAGTTACAAAATTGTTTTCAAAATAAACAATAAACAACAACAAAAGATTTTTTTAGCAAAAGTTTAGGGCATTTCTAGTCTGCCTTTGGTTCCTGACCATTTTCTGGGAGGTAGCAGTGTTCCAGAAGCTGAAATGAAACACCATGTTCTTTTCCAAAATTATAGAAAAATGAATTCATACAGAGCATTATTTATTTCATCTTTAATTTTTCTCATCTTTGAGTCTTGCTACCGTTTGTTCATCTGCTGGCAGTGGGCAAAAGCAGTGACTAATTTCTACAAATATTATATGTACTATGGTCTCATTTAGAAGCTTACAATGTAAGCATATTTTCTGAGAGTAAAAATTGTTTTCTACTTTAAATTATGTCCTTGTTTACATCACTATTTTGTGATGTTCTGAAAAGAATGGTATGGTTTTCAAGGGCTAGGCCTCCTCAATGTATTTGAAAGATACTAGCAGACTACATTTCAAATTCTGTGGTGGTTATAAGCATTTATGATAATCCCCCTCTGAAGATTCTCAGAATGGTAATAAAATGTATTTGCCCTAATATTCATTTTATGTGTTCCTTGGAAATTCTTACAGTCCTGAGTGTTTCCTTTTTATTTTTCTATGAAATCAGTAAAGCATCAGCTTTGGAGTCAGACTGCCTAAGCTTAAAGTCAATTTTGGGTTCTGTGACTTTTTTTGGGGGGGGGGGTACCAGGGATTGAACTCAGGTGCACTAGAACACTGAGCCATTTCCACATAATTTTTTTGTATTTTATTTAGAGATAGGGTCTCACTGAGTTGCTTAGCACCTCACTGTTGCTGAGGCTGGCTTTGAACTTGTGATCCTCCTGCCTCAGCCTCCCAAGCTGCTGAGATTACAGGTATGTGCCACTGTAGCTGGTGAGTCCTGGCACTCTTTATAACTAATATAAAAGGTACACAGATGAGGTAGAGTTGAACCCATCTGCGTAGATTAAGTGCTCTTAAAAATATATGTATATAATATATATTTTTTTCATTGTAGATAGACATAGTGTCTTTATTTATTTGTTTTTATGTAGTGCTGGGGATCAAAACCAGTTCCTCACACATGCTAGGCAAGTACTCTACCACTGAGTCACAACCCCAGCCTGATTAAATGCTTTTTAAAAAATAACATTTAATATTAATAACCATCTATCTTTGACCTCTTACCTGTACCTTTTTCTGCATTTGTCCAGGAATAAGAAGATTAAAATGCTGTGGATTTATTTGTGATTCTATGTTTACAATATCTATCTGGCCTCTTTTCCCTACTTTCTTTGCTGTTTCCTTTCCAGGCAAAGTCACTATATTTATCATATTCACCACTGACTTCCAGGACAAGTCAAGATTTTCTCACTAAATGGTCTGAATTAGGCTACCAGGATATTGTTGCTTTTCAAATGATGGCTAAATCAGCTGCTGGCTGGCCAGCCTGTCGCAATTGCAACATGCTCTTTTTTTTTTTTTTAAATCCTCAACACAATTTTTTCCCCTTTGCTATTAAAACTGAAAAATCACAGGTTATTAAAACAAAGAATGCCCAGTTAAAGTTAAACTGCGTATCTGTCAAGAATCTCAAATGTTAGCTTTGTGCTGCTAATGAGGTAAAAGGCAAGGTGTAATTAGCACTAATAGCTGCTTTTATAGTCCCAGCCCACCTTACCCCAAAGAAAAGTCAATGTATTCTACATTTTAATAATGAGCAATGAGGGCGCAGGATGTGCTACCACATCAGGGAGTTGGTGGTTTAACCTACATCACTTCTTTTTAGCTTTTGGTTCCTGCTTCTGGGAAAAGACTTGGAGACCAGCTAACTTTTTGAAGCTGTTTTGAAAATGTCCTTGTTTCTGTCTCCTCATTCAAATATCTCCTGGGAATATTTTGTTCTAGGACATCATGCTCAAGACCACAGTGGGTACTCCAGGGGGAAAAAAAAACAAAACTTCAAACAAGAGCTCTCAATTCTGGGGGGTGAAGGGGGGGGGCAATTAGTAAAGAGGAAAAAGTTTTACAGGACAGGTGGGAAATATTTCCAATCCTAACATAACAATGCTAAAAATCTCTTCTTAATACACAGTGTTGAGTCTGTTGGGGAAGAATTCAGATCTAGTTTGTTGTTTCTCCATATGGGGCTTCCATGACTTCAATCTTAGCTCTAACTAGCTTCTGTGTATTATTATTATTATTACAGAGTTGCTTTATATCCAAAATACCTCTTAGGTCTAATAAATCTCTTTTGGGTGCATACAAATAATCACTAAGTACTGTGTTTGGGTGTGGGACAGGGATACAAAGAAGAACATGACACAGTTTCTTCCTTTAAGGAGCTCAGGCCAGAGAAAGCAACTTGTTGCATAAAGAAACAATCACAGGGCAGTGAAGTCCATGAGTGTAATCATAGCAGCTTAGACATAGTTAAAGGATAGCAAAATGGGCAGAGGGATTTGAGAGCCTGCAAAAGGATAGACTGTAGCAGGTAATGCTTGATACAGGAGGTAGGGAACCCTGTACAGGATTTTTAATGATGAACAGGAGTTTTCCTGGTAGAACTGGTGTTATGGGAAGGGAGATCAAAAGGGAACAGAATCAACTTTATGGGGGAAGAAACAGTAGATGCCCAAATATTTGGAAAAGCATAGGCTAATGCCTTTCCCCAAATTTAGGCAAGCTTATTTCTCCAAACTATAAAATAGACTTCATTTTATATTTAGGAATATAATGACAAGAGATAAACTCACAGAGGATGCAGAATTTTAGTGGGTGAGAAGACAGTGTTTTGTTCTGTGGTTTGAGGAGCTTTGGGTTCCATGGAGGGTCCCTGAGGAACACTGGGGTTGCTAAGGAAGGTCTCAGGCACATAGGTCAAAAGAGCCAACTTCCCTCAACCAGAGAAGCCTCAGTGACTTTTAGTGGGGCTTTTGGTAGTATGAATGAAGAAATGGAGGGTCCACAGAGGTTAAGTAACTCTTCCACGTGCATTTAGCTAAGTTTTCATAAAGATGAACCTGAAAACCAAATTCCTGACTTCTGTTTCAGTATTTTTCTAAATTGTATCATGCTCCTTTCTCCATATTCATGTCATTCATCAATTAAAACTTTTAGAACAAGAGTTTTTTTTAATATTTATTTTTTTAGTTGTAGTTGGATGCAATACCTTTATTTAATTTATTTATTTTTATGTGGTGCTGAGGATCGAACCCAGGGCCTCACACATGCCAGGTGACTGCTCTACTGCTGAACCACAACCCCAGCCCAGAACAAGAGTTTTAACACAACAAAAAAATATGATGTGAGCAACAGTATTTATAGGCCACAAATATATTTTCATTAGACACATTTCCCCTGAAACATCGGTAGGGAGGACTATTCTTCCTCCATCTAGGTCAGAGAAAAACCATATGATTCCCTGCTATTGTGTAGATCCCTGGGATGAAACAGGACATTGTGCCAGATTTTGTTGCTCTTGTTATGTGGTGTCACCATATTAGTGACAACAGTTGCTGCCTTATCTTTGGCATTCTCTCTACACCTTAAACTCTGGCTACATTTTGAGACATTGAGAATTTTCTTTTAAATTTTGAATTCTCTCAGTGGTCTTGGTTAACCAGCTCATTATTGATAGGAAAGTAATGTTTAAGGGAAATATTAAGAATTCATGAAGGCATTTATATTTCTATGCTAGATGACTTCTTTCTGAGACATATCATCTCTCATGTTATTATACAAAATCTGCATAAAAATGCCGTCTTTGAGAAGTTAGACTTCCTATTCTTTTTTTTAATTCTTTTTTTAAACTTTATTTTATTTATTTATATGTGCTGCTGAGGATCGAACCCAGTGCCTCACACAAACTAGGTGAGTGCTTTTACTGCTGAGCCACAATCCCAGCCCCAGACTTCCTATTCTTAGCTTATGCAAATTAACTCAGTTGTAGATTTCAGATATTTTGTTTTCATTTGTAAATTCATCTATTTATTCACTTAAGTATTATAGTCTTGGTTTAAGGAAAATGGATATGTAGTCCTTGTTTTTTAAAAATTACATTCTTCTAAAAAGAAGTGAAAAAGACGTATTTGATTAATTATTCATATTGCTTTATTTGCTTATGCTCCATATGGATGCACTCATAAGATATTGATGATCTGTGAAAACTAGTAATAAATGATTATCTCAGTGACCCAAAATTGATTGGTGAATTAAATAGGTTTACATTTTCACAGGGTATCATCTCAAACGAATTATTAGCTTCTAGTCAAAACCATGATTGTAGTAGAGGTTTACATTTCTGCTTGGTTTCTGGGTGATAGGTAATGTTACACCTTCAGCCACTTGAACAAATATTATTGTTACAGACTGAGTTGTATTCCTCTAAATTCTTATATTGAAGTTCTAACACCCAGTACCTCAAAATATGACTGCATTTGGAGATGGGGTCTTAAAGTTAAAATGAGGTCATTAGGGTGGGCCCTAATACAATATGACTGTTGTCCTTAGAAGAAGAGAAAAATTAGAAAGCAGATGGGCAAGGAGGGAAGACCATACAGAAACTAAGGAAGAAATCAGACATTTGCAAACTGAGGAGAGAGCCCTTTGAAGAAACCCAACCCCAGCATCACATTGGTCTTGAAATTGTCACCTTGGGAATTGGGAGTAAGTAAAGTTTTATTGTTTCAGCCAGCAGATCTGTGCTTTTTTGTGATAGCTGCCTCAAAAACAAAAATACAATGCTTATGTGAATGAGGAAAAGTTACTTTTATTAATCAAAAGGCACAAGGCTGTGCTTTAATAATGTCCCCCAGTTCTCAGTGTCTTAACAATTATTTCTAGCTTAGTTATACACCTGTTTCAGGTCAGTAGATTCTACTCCTAACTGTTTTCATTGCTTCGCTGATGGAGCCCCCTCATGTGGATAGTGTGAAGGAAAGGGCATTTCGTTGGTTGGTTTTAAAGGCTTCCATTGAGAAATAAGACTTGTCACCTCTACTCAAATTCCACATCGAATAAGGGATGCCATTGCTATCATGTGCCTGGGTGGAAGACAGCCTAAAGTATCAATGTGCCTATCAGTATAGGTACAAAAGAGCAAAGACCTCTTTTTCATTAAGGAACAAAGCACAATATTTAAAATGTACACAATAACAGTTATATGTGTACCAACAAAGTAAAAACTTCAAG
The DNA here is from genome assembly GCF_021218885.2 of Marmota monax. Classification (NCBI taxonomy): domain Eukaryota; kingdom Metazoa; phylum Chordata; class Mammalia; order Rodentia; family Sciuridae; genus Marmota; species Marmota monax. Next base: position 2,826,687 of record NW_026695231.1, on the reverse strand, counting down.
AAATATTCTTATAATTTGTGAATTGCTGATGTATTCTATTTTATTCACTAACTTTAAAACAAAATAGTGGCTGAAATTTTACCAATGACTTTTATTTTTATTTCCATTTTTTTTTTTTGGTACCAGGGATTGAACCTAGGGGTGCTTAACTATTGAAGAATATTCCAGCCCTTATTTTATTTTTTTTTTATTTTGAGACAGTTGCTGAGGCTGGCTTTGAACTTATTATCTTAGCCTCCCGAGCCTCTGAGATTACATGCATACTCCTAAACCCAGCTACAAATGACTTATTTTCTGTCTCTTAGGATTTTCAATACTCACTATAAGCAACAAAAGAACCAACCAACCAAACAAACAAACAAACAGAAAAAAAGAACACTCTTAAAATGCAAGGTAAGAATTTACAAAGACAAACAAAATAAGAATTATCACAATTATCTTGATAACAAATCCAACCATGATATCTTGATTTTAGTGATAATATTTATTTCCAAACCTAGTTTACGATATCACTAACACAGTAACAAAGTATAGAAATAATGAAAAAAGTTCAAAAGAGGAAAGGATAAGAACCTAGTATTTTTATTTTTAAATTTTTTTAAATTTGTACTAACTAATTATACATGACAGTAGAATGCATTTTGACACATTGCACACTAATGGAGCACAGCTTCTCATTCCTCTGGCTGTACATGATGCAGTCATACCAGTAGTGTAACCATACATGTATACAGGGTAATAATGTCTGTTACATTCGACCATCCTTCCCACCCTTCCCCTCACTCCCCTCTACACAAACAAAAATTCCTTCATTCTTTCCTGTCTCCCCCGCCACACTCAAACACTCCCTCACCCCACTATGGATTAGCATCTGCTTATCAGAGAAAACATTTGGCCTTCAGATTTGGGGATTGGCCTATTTCAGTTAGCATGATATTTTCTAATTCCATCCATTTGAATCTAGTATTTTTAGGAGGTGAACTCTTAATGAGCATTCACATGCCAATGACATCACAAATTAGCTCCAATAATCTAGTTCATATTACCACCCAATAAAAAATATGATCATTTTTATGGGCGAAATTTTGAAGCGAAAAATGTATTAACTTGGCCAAGGGTGAGACTCTAAGCCCATATAAATACAAACCTTTCCTCTGTTTCTTACATTATGGGTTTTTCAGTCTTTGTGATCCATTAGTGGGTTTAAAAACAATGTGGCCTCTATTTTTTAAAAGTTCATATATAGAAAGTACCAGTGTCACAAATAAAGATATCTTTTGAAACTTCTATTCCATCAATATACATATAACCCTTAGTGTGTACATTTTATATATACTGCTTTCCTCCATACTAAAAACAGGATTCTTGCATCTATTTAAGCACAATGGTCTCATCTTTTATCCCTGTTTTCTCACACCAAAGCACTTTGCTCCCTTAAAATGCCCTGGCTGAGCCTATGATCAAGAGTATGAAGATTTCATGATGAGGAGCAACATAATTTTTGATAGAAGAAAACCCAATGAGTATCTTTTTGCACTTCTTAAGTTTGGAGTTCTGAGAAGTGCTTTTGGTCAGAAAACAAAAAATTAGTGGGGAAACTTAGTTTTTGTCACTCTGAGTTCTCTTAAGTTTGAGTTGATGGGTCTGATTCTCCCCCATTGAGTCTGGAGTACACATCCACACACAAAATCATTGCTTGTGTAGGAAAAGTATCCAGTGAATATGTTTAGTGCATATTTATGAAGGACATAGGGCACTCAGTGAGTAATCTGGATTACCTCCATGTGGATATTCAGGAGGTGCCATGGTGTAGACTGGTAGCTGCTAGCTAAAACTCACATTTTCCTCTTGTTCTTGGACACACAGCTAGATTGCATTCCCCCATCTTCATAGTGATGTGTGTGTCTATTGTGTTGAGTTCTAGTCTGTGAAATATGAATAGGAGAAAGATGTTCGCCTCCTAGGCATGGCTCATGAAAGCCTTCCATGTCTATATACTCATGTTATTTTCTCTTTCCACTAGATTGAATACAAATGGCCCAAGCATGGGCTTGAAAGCCATGTCTTGAAGATGGAAGACATGTCTTGAAGAGATTAGATTCTCCCAGTTCAGGTCTCTAATTAGCCATGTGACACAGGAAGAAAGAATTAGGACCATTACTAAAAGTCTATGAGAAGAAATCATTGCAACCATGAAAAACAATTCAACTATATTTATTTCTTATTGATGTCTTTCCCCAAGCTTTATCAGACTTCTTTGAGACTTCTATTACCTTTTAGGTTAATTATGATAAAATCATGGTTGGCTATTTTATATACATAAAATGCAGAATGTACTTTTAAATATAATAATGATGTAATGTGTTCTCAAAGAACTCAACATGCCTGAGCTTGTATTCAGCTGGACATGTTCTCCTATGAGCAAGAAGTTAGAGATTATTAGTTCTCAAGAATATTATGTTAAGATCATGGAAAAATTGAAAGTGGTGGTCTCACTGAGATTCCTTGTTCTGCAATATGTTTTTCAGAACAGCTTGCTTTTTTAGTGATTTTGACAGTCTTCACTTTTAAAGATTCAAATATCTTGTACACAATAAGGTCAAGTTTCAATGACTGAGAAACTAAAATTAGGGATAAGATTTAATTTTAACCGTGAGGGCTAAGAATTATTCATAATTATGATTCCTGTTACAAAATAAGCATGAAACTTTCTAGACTCAGTCTTGATGGCCATTAAATTCATTTATAATTCCTGATTAGAATACTTTATACTTTGGTTTTGAATAGTGGGGTATGAGTATCATCTCATTTGTGATTTTCAATCTGCCTGTGAGACAGAAAGAAAAGTTTTTAGGACAATTATATAGAACGAGAAAATTAAGAAGAAAGATTGAAGAAGTGAAGTGATTTTCCCAAGACCCACCAGCTGCTAAGACATAGATGGAGTCTCAAGCATTAGTCTTTCTCTGTTGATAACTATTTGTTTATATGCTTCCTTGCATTTTATGCCTTTTCAAATAAACTATCTGCCAAACAAAATAAAAAATTATGGGAGCTATAGGTCCATTGTAGTTGGGAACTTGAGATTGAAAAGATCCAAAGGGATCAATAAGGAAAGTGTATTAAGAAGCAGAACTCATAATTATGTTTTTACAGTTCTTCAAAATAAAACATGTGAAGTGCTTCAGAGACTAGAAAGTAAAATGAGCTAATGCATATACAACTATCTAACAGGGTGCCTGGTGTCTCTATTAGACCCTCAATAAAGGCTAACTGGAGATGAATTCTCATAAATATTGTATATAAAACCATTTCAGCAAAAACTCTTTATTTTATTAAGCAAATAATTTACAGAAGAGAAACTTCTGAGTTCATTACTCAAGCTCATTGATCCACGTGAGAAAAAGTTCATAAAGAAAAGCTAGAGGCAGAGAAAGAAGAGAAGCTCAGCCAACTGTGTTCTTTTTCTATCTCCAGAAATATAAACTACCAATAGGTAACTTTTGCATTGTGCAAAGCAAAACAAAAAAATATGTTGTTTTTTTAAATATTAGGAGGCCTTTTCATTAGTTCAGAATGTGGTGCATGTATTGCCACAACTGTATGATTGTGGATTGTATGATTCTGTTGGAATAAAGTATTCAAAAGAAACAAGAACATTAGTGCCTTCTTAATTTCTCAGTTACAATGCATTTCTTGGGATTAATTTTTATTTTATCTAATTTTAAAAACTTGTATTGATATTACCACTTCACAGATCCTAAATGCTCACTCATCACTGTAACTCCAACAGCATTGGAGCACAATAGAATTCCAGGCAGCAGAAAAGGAGGCTTCTAGTCCTAGCTCAGCTGCTCATTACAATGTCACCTCGGGCAATTAACTTTTCCTAGAGGAGTCTCAGTTTCAACCCCTGAAAAATTAGGCATTTAGAGACGCTGACTTCAATGATTCTTCCCAAAGGCTAACATTTCCAGAGGAACTATAATGTTGCCTTACTAGTGTCTGCACTAGTTTTTAAATATTTTGAAGAATTTGACAGTTGGGATACTTCTTTTATGGCATTTGATACCACAATCAACAATGACGTATCTTTTTTATTGATTGATTAGGAGTAAATATATTCAGGGCATCTTTGGAAATCTCTTTTTGCTTTTTTCTAGACTCCTGCTTTTCAGTCTTGTAATGTTGAAAGGCTTTTCATTTTAACTTTGGTAGTATATGTTGTTTTAGCATCTTCTACTTTATTCCCTATTATTTCTATTTCCCCATCCCTGGAGCTTCATAAATTTCCAGTCCTAAAAGGGAAGAAGAGAACAGAGCAGGGAATAAGGATATCTGCTAAATACCAGTCTATAAAGAGGGAAATGCCATGTGGAGAAATTCCAGGTAGAACAATCTTTCTTCCTGTAAGAAATGCTGGTGCTATCCTCCTTTATGGGTGAAATTTAATATATCACACTCAACTGTACTAAAAAGGGTCTATTGATGGACACCCCCCACCCCCAATTTGGGAACAGTAGCTATCTTATTACTTACAGCAATTCAGTCCTTGAATCTATTCAAATTTAATCTTAAGAAGCCTTCCTGCAAGTGGGTAGAAGTAGAAAGCTTTTTCTCTTATTACATACAAGGCAGTTCTTACCATGATTCCATTTCATTTCAATGAATCAGGAAGTCTGATAAACATGGTCAAAGATTACAGCTTCTTAACTGGAGTTTTGGGTAAATATAATTCTTTAGCATGTACTCTGTATGCCCAGAAGAGGATTTGATTTGACAGTCTGTTACACTGAGCAAATAACACATAGCTTAAGGTGCTATTTGATAAAAAAAGAGTCAGGAGACAAGGACTTTCAAACAGCAGAGGAAACACCAAGAGGGAAAAGTTTGAGTGCTGCCATGGGTTCAATTGTGCCCACTTTCCCCCAAAATATACTGAAGTCCTAACTCTTGGTAACTCACTGAATCCAACCTTATTCGGAAACAGGATCTTTGCAGATATAATTATTTAAGATGAGTTCATGCGGGAATAAGGTGGGTCCTTAGTCCAATCTGCTTTATGTTCTTATAAGAAGAGAAGAGTGGACAGAGCAGAAACAGGTAAGACAGCTATAAAAAGCTCAAAGCAGAGATGGGAGCAATGCACCTAGGAGCCAGGGTCACCAAGCACTGACAGCATGCCCCAGAATCTGGGACCAGGCAAGGAAGGATCCATCCCTACAACTCTAGAGTAGGTGTGGTCTTGCTGAAACCGTGATTTTGGATTTATAACATCTAATTTGTGAGAGAAGAATTTTTGTTATTAAGGCCACCCGATTGTGGTGCTTTATTGTGGAAGCTCTGACACTAATACAGTCACTCAAGGTTGAAACCTAGCTTTGCTTCTCACTACTATCCTATAATCCTGGGCAATTATACTTTCTCTAAACTTGACTTTTCTCACTTGTAAAAAAAAAAAGAAAAGAAAAGGGAAAAGAAAACACTTTTAAAAAGACAATAAAAGATAATGATAGTAACCAACCTTACTGAAGAAAAAGAATAAAATAAGTAATAAGTATATAAATTAAATAAAATAAGGAAACAAAGCACTTAGCATTGAGTCTAACAAGTAGTAAATGTTCAATAAATGTTAGCTAATATTATCTTGAAATGAGAAAACCATTAAAGTTAAATCTTATTTTTAAATATGCCTAATATAGACCCTGATAATTATGATGCTGAAAGCACAGAAGTAGGATAATATTAAGTGAATAAAAAGCAGAGTATATATATATATATATATATTTTTTTTTTTCCAGGTCTGATATCCAAAATGAGACATCAGAATGTATATATGTATATTTAGTTGTAGGTGAACACAATAACTTTATTTTATTTTATTTTTTATGTGGTGGTGAGGATCAAACCCAGGGCTTCACATGTGCTAGGTGAGCACTCTACCACTGAGCCACAACCCCAACCCCCAAAGTAGAGTTTTTAATTACTCTTTCTTTATAGTCATTTCAGAGATAAAACAGGGAATCTACCTATCCATCCATTCATCCACATATTCTCTAATGATTTGTTCAAATAAACTATTCCAATGGTTTCTCAAATGAAAACTAACTAAATGTAACCATATAGCACTGAGTGGGTTTTTTGTTGTTGTTTTTGTTGTTTGTTTGTCTTTCAAAAATATTCTACAGGTCTTTTTAAAAATGCCACAAAATGCCTTGCTCAAATTACCCATTATCCTATGCTTTTGATTACTGAACCACATATTACTCTGGAAGCCCAAGTGAACTTTATTTAAATAGATGACAGAAAGAAAAATTGAGATTTTTTTCTAGGTCTGTTATTCAAAATGAGACATCCATAATTAGATTTTGGTTTAATGGCATCAGAATAGTAAGGTGAAAGACACTAGAAAAGTGTTACAATGGTGTATTTATTAATATTGGGAGATTCCAATGACTTTTCTAGTTCTCACTATGGCTCCGTGGCTTCTCTGTCCATTCACATGTACACATACCTGTGTTCTCCCATACAAAAAGGCTACTACAATTCCGAACTGCTTGCTCTGATGTTGTGACAAACAACTTGTAAGAGGTTAGAAAGGAAAAAGTGAATTTTAACAATAGGGTCAGAATAGTAAAATCAGTAGAAATTAACCACAATCTACAGTACGAGTTAAGAAAGAAGCAAATTAGGCAATCAGAAAGTTTTTCAAAACATTCAAAATTAACCTGCTCACAGCAACACCTTTGTGATAATTTCTCTTCTTGTGCATTAACATACAATTGATTATACCCTGCACACAGACGTAAAGGTATTCGTTATTCCATTGTGAAAGAGTTCAGACAAAAATGAGTATCACATTTGCTTGCATCTATCATTATCATTTTCAAAACACAGCTCTCTATAAAAATATGCCCAGAAAAGTTCCCTTTTTAAAATATTCCTCTTTCTAGGTCACTGTTTTTTTGAACAATCATAAACTAAATCCTGAGAGAGAAAAATGTGCTGCAGATTGTTTGGCCCACACATTTTTAAATTACTGCCACAAAGAAAACAAAGGCTTTACATAAAGATCTGGTTTCATAATTCATTTATAAAAATCAGAAGATCTATCAAAACTGGGGTTTATTTCCACCTAGCCATCAACTTTGGCTGAGCAGTTACTGCTCCTTTTAGACAAAGAATCCACTTTGTTTTTCACATCCCTACCCCACTAGCTACACTTATTCTTGCTTCCTATCTAGTATTTATATTGAAACCTTCTCTTCTACAAGAGCAAATATGCCATCTGATGGTGCTGGAATAGATGCAATGAAACTGGAGCAATCCTTGAAGGGAGTAGTAGAGTTTTTAAACATTATTTATGTTTCTGCCATCCATTCTCTCAGCAATTATGTTCAGATAACTATGGTGGCTGTTAGAAGAGTGGTGAACAGATCCTCAGTCTCCTGGTTTCAAGGAACTTAGAGTCTAATGGGATAAACTGGATATGTAAATAACTGTAATGGAATTTCATAAATACATGTCTGATAGAGTATAAAAAGTAAATACAATTGTAAGGTGTTTTGAAGTCTATAAGTAAAACATATAAGCCAAATTTGAGAGAGTCCATAAAGACCTTCTAAAAGTGCCATTAAGTTGATACCATAAAGAATGTAATTAAGTTGATATTGGAAAAAATTACTGGCAGATGAAGCAGCAAGAGAGAGATTTTTCCTGGTTAAAAAAAAGGAACATGCATAAATACTTGGAGATGAGAAAGATTGGTGAATTTGAAGAAATAAAATAGCTAGAATGTGGATTATAAGGCAAAGCAACTTGAATAATCATACTAATAATGCTAGATAGACAAATCTTAAATACCATATTTATTAAGGAGTTACAATTTTAGTCCAAGTAGTTGGGAGCCATGGAATTGTTTTAAGCAAATAAGTGAAAGGATCAGTTTTGAGTTTTAGAAATGTTACTTTGGTTTGTCTGCAAAAAACAGATTGAAGTTGTCCAGGATTAGAGTGAATTCAACCATGAGATTGATAATACAGGAGAGACCTGATAGTGATGTGAATTAGGTTAGGGTTAGTGGTTACAGAGACTATGCATGAATTTGAGAAATATGTGGGATGTAGAATTATTTGGGTTTCATAATGGTAGGCCATGAGGCATAAAACCCAAAGATAGGAAGAAGATTGACTAGGATGACAGACAACTCTAATTTAACACACGGAATGGGTGTGGATTGAAGATTTGAAGGTAATTGGAGGCTGGATGTGTTACCTTCTATAGGTTTCTATTTTCTTTTTTTTTCCCATTAACATTAACATTTACAAGAAAATGCTCCCTAATTAGCTATATTTTTCTTACACTATAACCATATAGGATTCTTGTAACTAAGATTTAAAATAGTGACATTCAAATTATAGGCTGTCTGTGCTTTTATTTTCCTTGAAATTTAAAATGTACTTATTTATTTCTTAAATTGACAGTTGTCTGTTTTCCCTGGAAAGTTGGAGATAAAGCTACCATAAGGCTTCAGACAAATAGAGAAAATTAAAAAAAAATAGTGAATAAGAGTATCGAGAATTGAAAAGCTAAACACAAAGAATTCCCAGGAATACTTGCGGGCCCAGTGTAGGCTATACACCATCAACGTATGGTAGCACCAGTTTGTGTTTTATTTTATTTGTGTTTTCTCAGCATGCAGCCAAATAGTGTGGAAAAGACAGATAATTTGATTCATCCAGACTTCAGAATTTGCTCGGCAGAAGTCTGGTTCATCAAAGAATTTGAGATACAAATAAGAGACTAGTGCAATGATGCACTAACTAGTGAAAACTAAATAGGAAAGAAAGTGAAGAGGACAAAGCAAAAGTGTAAATGACTGCCAAACTCTGTGCAAAATAAAATAAGAGTTTGTGGTGAAGTTCATAGAAGTGGACATCTCTGATTAACGAATGTGTCCAGAGGATGGCCCACAAATTTCCATGATGTCTAAATAGGATAGAGGTAAAATTTCCTGGAAATAGAAATTTGAATAATAAACTTGAGACCAGAGGATTGGGAGGGTTAAGAGGAAATTAAAATCATTGAAATTGTGGCTGGTCTTGGGAACTGAGAAGAAAACATTGAATCCAACATTGGAGCCCTAGTATAGAAAAGATTGCTGGTTACTGACACAAAAATGAAAGATTAAGATTATGCAGGTAAGTACTATGACTTTAAGAAAAATGTTTGGATGGAAGACTGTTTACTGTTCTTAAAAAGGCAATAAAAAATGAGAACAAAACATGAGCATATGGTGAAAGAATTTCTGTATAACAAAACTATTTCACTATATTCTGTTTTCCATTTTATCAATGTACACATTTCTTTATATTGACTTACACATAGATGTATGTATTTTTGTTGAGGGTGTCAAAATTCTTTTATTTTTATTGTCATGTATTAGTGACATGATGCCAAAATGTGTGATGTGTCATGATTCTAAAAGTCTAAATAATGTTTCCAGTTCTATCTTGAGATGGCCACTGTTGGCAGATATTAAACTGCTGTGTGGATGATTGTGTGTGTGTGTGTGTGTGTGTGTGTGTGTGTGAGAGAGAGAGAGAGAGAGAGATTTATGCTGCTGGGAGCACAGACTACCATAATGAGGGGAGTGAATGGCACAATGGTTTAGCACAATCCTGATCTGTGATGTGTGGTGACATGATTTGTGGGTGGGTTCACACAGAGGCCAGGCCTGAAGGTGCTGAAATCAAGGCTAGCTGATTGCTTAATCCCCAACTCTTCCCCTTCAGCACAAAACTTGGTGTTCAATTGCTCCTACATGCTCTGATACATTCTGCTGTAGCTCCCATGTTAGGCACTCCCTGGGTATGCATGGTAAAATTCTTTGGAGAGAATATCCCCCTGCATGATCAACATTTCACCTTACCTGTTGCAGAGAAACAGACTTGCCTTTATATTGCCCCAACGAATCTGGCAAGAGTTTAGAAAAATTACAATAAACTGCACTGGAACCCAATACCCACTCCTGCCACCTGGAGGTTTCCAATCCTACAAGGACTCACAGAGAAGTGTTTCCAAGTATCTTGGCAGAGAAAGTTTTGACTCGTTTTTTGCTTTTTTTCTTTCTATCATTATTATTTTTTAGTACTTCCATTTTTCCTCACTTTCTTCTTCTTTCTCAAACCATAGCACAGGTATTACATGATCATCTATTTAGGAATCTATTTCAACTGAAAGAGCAAGTCTGACTTGAAGTTTCCTGCAGAACAAAATTAGAATTGTGAAAGATAGCCTTAGGTGTCAATAAATAAGCAAAAAAAAAAAAAAAGAATCAGTTTCAAGTGTAGCTCCTAAAATACACAAGTCTGCATAACTGACACTGCCTAATACTTTGAAAATACATAGACACTAAAGATGTTTTAGCATAAAGATTTAAATTTTAAAGGAAATTATGATAACCAAGAGAAAGATAAAATTCCAAAGCAGAGCAATGTAGAAAAGAACACTGGATTAAGCATCACTGGGCTCAGATTCTAATCTGACATCATAGTTGGATGGTCCTGAGCAATCTATTTAATCTTTCTGATCCAGCATTCCCTTATTTGTCAAATTAGATCATTAGAGAATATGATCTCTAAGATGCTTACAGCTTTCAAAGCTGTCATACTTTAAGGTGCTTTAGAAGAGTGTAGAGAAATGTATAATGCAATTATGGTTATTAGAATGCAGTGAATTTATCTGTTCTGTCTTCAGTGGGAAAAATAAGCATCATTAATTTCTTGAAGGTTAGGGAGGTATTCCAAAGTTCCAAGGCAGCTTAGCACATGATCAGTATTCACTATATTTCATAAAATTTTGGAAAGTGTTATAGAGTTATTTATTAAATCCTTAATTTTATATTGAGGAGAGTGACTTTGGAGATAATTTACTTGGGTAATGTCATACTCTGCAGATAAGTCATAAAAATTATGCCAGGATTCAGGGAGATGATTAACTTCAAGGCAAGTAGTTGTTCTGTGTTGCCAGTCACTGCCTCCAAGGAAGACAGTGAGGCTCAGGCAATACTATGAAAGCTAACATTCAGAGTGAAGAGAAAATAATTGCAGTAGATACAGTCAACATCTCCAATACATAGGGTTCTTACAAATCACTAAAACCTTAATCAATAGTTGGAAAAGAAAAAAATAATAACCATACAAGTCATAGAAAATATTAAAAATGTGATTCATATCTGTAAGATTATTTGCTAATTGGCAGAACAATGCACATCCAAACAAATGAGTTCCTCAGTCAGAATCAATGGTTTATGAAAAGCCATGATAATGAATTAGATAGTTTAAAAGTCCACAAATGAGGTTTTGGCATAAGTTTTATGAGAAACCCAATACATATCCAAAGTGTTAAACCATTGAGAAAAAAATTGCTGCCTTTCCATGTGGGGAGCATTCTAATGTAATCAGCTTGTCATGGGGTAACTGGGTGATGCCTCTATTGCTCATGCCTTATCTTGGGAAATTGTGTGGCTCTGTTGTTGAAAGTTCAAGAACACAGCAGTGGTCCATAGCAGATCAGTCTCTTATATGGTTTTAGTCAGTTTGCATTTATTTATTTATTTGTTTGTTTATTCAATTTATTTTATTTATTTATTTTAAAATTTATTTTGGTACCAGAGATTGAACTCAGGAGCACTCAACCACTGAGCCACATCCCCATCCCTATTTTGTATTTTAATTAGAGACAGAGTCTCACTGAGTTGCTTAGCACCTCACTTTTTCTGAGGCTGGCTTTGAACTCCTGCTCCTCCTAGTTCAGCCTCCGAGCCAATGGGATTATAGGTGTGCACCACCAAGCTGGGCTGCCTTTATTTTTTGCGGTGCTGGGAATTGAGTATGTTAAGCGAGTGCTCTACAACTGAGCTACATTCTCAGCCCTGCAGGTTAGTCTCAATAAATGGAAACCCATGGCTTGTTTTTTTTTGAGAATATGTGCTATTGAAAATGCCTATTCAGTCATTCTGTGCCTGTTTTGAGAGATACATCCACAGAACATATCCTAATACTTCCTTGTCACCCATTTACCAATCTTGTTCCTTCCAAGACCTTGGCCATACAACCAGTTCATTGAATTTATTTATTTTGAACCAATTATCCACTCCTATGTCTCGCAATCTCTTTCATGAAACAAAATGAATAACCAGGAAGATTGGTCCATTGGTCTGACGTCCCTTCATTACATTTTTGCAAAGCTAAATAAGTGAGGTTGTAGTGCTACAGCTGTCCATTTGGACAGTGTTAATATGTTGTGCAACATTACATGAAAATCTGGCCTAACGTTTTCTTCTTCAGTGAGATGGTAATACGGAACTTTCTGTGAGTTGGGGAAGAGGAGGCAATGCAGCAGGAATAGAAACCAAATAATTTGAGCTGCTTTCTCATCCAAATTACTTTCATGACCTGTTTATGCCATTTTGCTGCTATATATGCCTAATGTAATAGCTTGGAGCATTAGATAATGCCTCAATCGACTTAGCATCTTATTCCCAAAACTCAAGAGTCTGTGCCATGCCTTATTTTGGGAGAACTGACAGGGATCTTTATTGAATATTTACTTTCTATACAACTTTTAAGAATTAATAGATTTGCTGGGTTTTAAGGCTCAAGTAGAAGAGAAGTTTGAGTGGCAGCCTAGACCAACTGCAGAGTTTCTCTTGCCCTTCTCTCACACTTAATACTTATAGTAAATGGGTTAGAGCAGGACATTCACCTGAGTTATGTTTCCTTCAGCAATCAAAAAGATTCACTAGGTATTATCATAGGAAGTTACAAAAAGGAAGTTATAGATACAGCAGTTTGTTCTGCCTTTGGAGAGATATCTTGATATATTCCAAATCAGAAGATCTGTAGAAGTTTCACTGAGGCAGCTAACTGCTGCATATTTTATAGGTTTTATTTTCTATGATCTTGCTGCACCCTGATTACCAGGTCCTAGCAGCACAACAGTATCAGGAATTACCTTTCCATTGTGGGAGTGTTTTAATGTAACCAAAATGTCTTATGTAACTGGACAACAAAGACATCGTTCTATAGATTGGTGTGATGATCTTCAAGATGGCCACCATGAGGTGTGTAAAGCAAGTTTATTTATACAGAATGTTCAAAAGACAAAAATATTGAAAATAACTGTAGATATATTAAATTCTTAAGAGGTACACATTACAAAAGGTAAATTAGGATATCAAAAACATAAAAGGTAAGTAAAGGGGAACAAAAGTATAGGTTTTGCTTGCATTTAAAGTCAAGTATTTATCAGCTTAATATTGCCTATGTTAAGTTCAAGATGTTGAATATGAGCCTCATGATAACCACAAAACAAAAATCCATAGTAGATTCCCATAAAGTGAAAAGAAAGAAGTCAAAGCAATGAAGAAAGACAGCAGAAGAGGAGGAAGAAAAGAAGCAATTTACACAAACAGAAAGCAAATTACAAAATGACAGTAGTATGTCCTTACCTATTAACAATTACCTCAAGTGTAAATGGATTAAATCCTACAATCAAAAGACATACAGTGACTAAATGATTGAACAAAGAAATCGAGATCTAACCATAAGCTGCTCACAAGAGATTCATTTAACTAGTAAAGACACATAGATGAAGGAATAGGAAAAACATGTTCCAAAAATTAGGGCAAAATTCGCTATACTTATGTTAGATTAAATGGATTTTAATTAAGGATTTATAAAAAGAGACAAAAGGCTATTCTGTTCATTGAGAGAACACAACAAATATAAAAGTATAAGAACCCAACATCTGAGCATTCAATCAACAATAGACAAATTATTTAGACAACAAATCAATAAGGAATCACTGGACTTGAATGATACTTTAGAACAAATGAACCTAACAGACATATACAGACCACTCCATCCAACAACAAATGAGTACACTGTGAAGTGTACACAGAGTAGATCAAAACAAGTCTTTACAAATTTAAGAGGACTAAACACACATGAAATATATTTTCTGATCATAATGGCATGAAATAAAGAAAAAAACAGAAGGATCTTTGTAAAACTCAGAAATACGTGGAAATTAAAATAACATGCTTCTAAACAAACAATGAGTCACAGAAGAAATAAAATATGAAATCATGAAAATACCTTGGGACAAACAAAAAAATGGAACTATAATGTACCAAAAATTTAGTACAGCAGCAGAAGCACCTGAAAGGGAAATGAACAGCAACAGACACATGTATCAAAAAAGAAAAAAAGAAAAACTGATTAGTTTCCTAATATTTTCTCAAGTAATTGGAAAGAGAACAATCTACACCTACAATCTGTAGATGAAGGAAAACAATAAAGATTAGAGTAGAAATAAACAAGGTTGGCCATAGGAAAACAAAGAAACAACAAAACTGAGTTGATATTTTGAAAACATAAACAAATTCACAAATTCTTGTCTAGACTAAGTAGAAAAAAAACCAAGAAAATGCAAATAAAGTCAGAAATGAAAGAAAGATACAAATATAAAGAATAATGAGAAACTTCTATAAATAACTATATGCCAGAAAGTAGATATTTTAGAGAAATGAATGAAATCCTAGACATTCAGCCACCAAAACCGAATCAGGAAGAAATAGGAAATCTAAATAGACTCATAATGAGTAAGGAGATTGAATTAATAATAAATAATTGCCCAACAAAGAAAGACTTAAGACCAGATGGCTTCACAGCTGAATTCTGTCAAACATTCAAATAACTAATACTGATCTTTGTCAAGCTCTTCCAAAAAAAACAAAATTGAAAAAAAGAGACTACTTCCAAAATCGTTTTGTAATACTAACAATGCCACGATACCAAAGCCAAAGATACTACAAGAAAAAAAGAAAAACTGCAGGTCAGTATCCTTGATTTATCTCAAAGGAATTGAAATCAATATGTTGATGGGGTTACCTGCATTCCTTAGTTCATTGCAGCACCATTCACAATAGTCAACATATAGAAAGAAAACAAGTATTCATAAATGGGTGAATAGATAAAGAAAATGGGCTGTATGTATACAATGGAATACTAGTCAGTCTTAACAAAGGAAAAAATTTGTCAGTTGGAACAGTGTGGATGACTCTAGAGCACATTCTAGTAAGTAAAATAATCCAGACATATAGGACAAACAGTGTCTGATCTCACTTAGATCTGTAATCTTTAAAAAGTTTGAATTCGAGAACAGGCCCAGCGGCCTGCTGAGGGGCAGAGCGGCCCCCCACCCCCGGCGCCTGCCAGGTAGGCGGAACTGTGACCACAGACAGAAAAGGCCCAGTGGCCCGAAGAGGGGCAGAGCTGACAACCACTCCTGCAAGGTAGGCGGGCCTGCGACCCACCGGCAGAAGAGGAGCAGCGGCCTGCTGAGAGGCAGAGCCGCCCCTCCCCCCGCGCCTGCAAAGTAGATGGAACTGTGACCACCAACAGAACAGGCCAGACCTGCAACCAACAGACAGAACAGGCCCAGTGGCCTGAGAAAGGGTGGAGCCGCGCCCCCCAGCCCCTGCCTGCAAGGTAGGCGGACCTGCGACCCACCGGCAGAACAGCCCCAGAGGCCTGCAGAGGGGCAGTGCTGCTGTCTGCGCCTGCAAAGTAGGCAGAACTGCGACCACCGACAGAACAAGCCTAGCGGCCCGCAGAGGGACAGAGCCGCCGCCCGCGCCTGCAAGGTAGGCGGACCTGCTACTGACAGGCAGAGCAGGCCCAGTGGCCTGCCGGCGTGGTAGGCACATTGCCCCAATTGGAGGAGGGGCAGAGCCGCCACCCACCCCTGCAAGGGAGACTTTGCAACTATACAAGACCAATATAAATATATAGGGGGAAAATTCAATAGCACAACAATTTCACCAAGTAGAAAGGAACGTGAACAGTATGAAGAGACAAGGAAAGAAAGGACCACAAGCAATGCAGGTCAACTCAACGTTAGAAGAGGTAATAGCTGCAGCAGATGGAAGGTCAGATAAAGAATTCAGGATATACATGCTTCAGATGATCTGGAGTATCAAGGAAGACATTAAACAGCAAAAATAGACAATGAAAGATCACTTCAACAATGAATTACATAAACAAATCCAAGAAGCAAAAGATCAACTATACAGGGAGATAGAGGTTATAAAAAACAAACAAACAGAAATCCTAGAAATGCAGGAAGCAATAAACCAACTTAAAAACTCAATTGAGAATACTACCAGCAGAGTAGAACACTTAGAAGATAAAACATCAGACAATGAAGATAAAGTATTTCAACTTGAAAAGAACATAGACAGCTCAGCAAGACTGTTAAGAAACCATGAGCAGAACATCCAAGAAATATGGGATAACATCAAGAGACCAAATATAAGAGTCATTGGGATACAGGAAGGGACAGAGTTTCAAACCAAAGGAATGAGCAATCTATTCAATGAAATAATACGAGAAAACTTCCCAGACTTGAAGAATGAGACAGAATCCCAAATCCTAGAAGCCTACAGGACGCCGAATGTGCAAAATCATAAGAGACCCACACCTAGACACATTATATTGAAGATGCCCAACATACAGAATAAGGAGAGAATTTTTAAAAGCTACAAGAGAAAGGAAGCAGATTACATTTAGGGGTAAGCCAATCAGGATAACAGCTGATCTTTCAACACAGACTCTGAAAGCTAGAAGATCCTGGAATAACATATTTCAAACACTGAAAGAAAATGGGTTCCAACCAAGAATTGTGTTTCCAGCGAAATTAAGCTTCAGGATGGAAGATGAAATTAAAACCTTCCACGATAAACAAAAGTTTAAAGAATTCGCAGCTAGAAAACCATCTCTTCAAAATATCCTTGGCAAAACATTACAGGAAGAGGAAATGGAAAATAACAATGAAAACCAACATTTGGAGGTAGGACAGTAAAGGGGGGAAAAATAATCAAAGAGGAAAACAAACCATGTTTAGTAACAGAAATAAACAAATATGGCTGGAAGAACAACCCATATCTCAATAATAACCCTAAATGTTAATGGCTTAAACTCACCAATTAAGAGACACAGGCTAGTAGAATGGATCACAAAACAAGACCCAACAATATGCTGCCTACAGGAGACGCATTTGATAGGAAAAGACATACATAGGCTGAAGGTGAAAGGTTGGGAAAAATCATATCACTCATATGGACTTCGGAAACAAGCAGGAGTGTCCATACTCATATCAAATAAAATAGATTTCAAGCCCAAGTTAATCAAAAGGGATAAAGAAGGACACTACATACTGCTGAAGGGAACCATACACCAACAAGACATAGCAATCATAAATATATATGCCCCTAACAATGGTGCAGCTATGTTCATCAAACAAACTCTTCTCAAGTTCAAGAGTCTAATAGACCAACATACAATAATCATGGGAGACTTCAACACACCTCTCTCACCAATGGACAGATCTTCCAAACAAAAGTTGAATAAGGAAACTATAGAACTCAATAACACAATTAATAACCTAGACTTAATTGACATATATAGAATATACCACCCAACATCAAGCAGTTACACTTTTGTCTCAGCAGCACACGGATCCTTCTCAAAAATAGATCACATATTATGTCACAGGGCAACTCTTAGACAATATAAAGGAGTAGAGATAATACCATGCATCTTATCTGATCATAATGGAATGAAACTGAAAATCAACGATAAAAGAAGGAAGGAAAAAGCATACATCACTTAGAGAATGAACAATATGTTACTGAATGATCAATGGGTTATAGAAGACATCAAGGAGGAAATTAAAAAATTCTTAGAGATAAATGAAAACACAGACACAACATATCGGAATCTATGGGACACATTGAAAGCAGTTCTAAGAGGAAAATTCATTGCTTGGAGTTCATTCCTTAAAAAAAGAAAAAACCAACAAATAAATGATCTCATACTTCATCTCAAAATCCTTGAAAAAGAAGAGCAAAACAACAGCAAAAGAAGTAGAAGGCAAGAAATAATTAAAATCAGAGCTGAAATTAATGAAATCAAAACAAAAGAAACAATTGAAAAATTGACAAAACTAAAAGTTGTTTCTTTGAAGAAATAAACAAAATCGACAGACCGTTAGCCATGCTAGCAAAGAGAAGAAGAGAGAGAACTCAAATTACTAGCATATTGGATGAAAAAGGCAATATCACAACAGACACTTCAGAAATACAGAAGATAATCAAAAACTATTTTGAATCCTTATACTCCAATAAATTAGAAGATAGTGAAGGCATAGATAAATTTCTTAAGTCATATGATCTGCCCAGATTGAGTCAGGAGGATATAGAAAACCTAAACAGACCAATATCAATTGAGGAAATAGAAGAAACCATCAAAGGACTACCAACTAAGAAAAGCCCAGGACCGGATGGGTATACAGCAGAATTTTACAAAACCTTTAAAGAAGAACTAATACCAATACTTTTCAAGCTACTTCAGGAAATAGAAAAGGAGGGAGAACTTCCAAATTCATTCTATGAAGCCAACATCACCCTGATACCTAAACCAGACAAAGACACTTCAAAGAAAGAAAACTACAGACCAATACCTCTAATGAACCTAGATGCAAAAATCCTCAATAAAATTCTGGTGAATCAGATAAAAAACATATCAAAAAAATTGTGCACCATGATCAAGTAGGATTCATCCCTGGGATGCAAGGCTGGTTCAATATACGGAAATCAATAAATGTTATTCACCACATCAATAGACTTAAAGATAAGAACCATATGATCATCTCGATAGATGCGGAAAAAGCATTCGACAAAATACAGCATCCCTTTGTGTTCAAAACTCTAGAAAAACTAGGGATAACAGGAACTGACCTCAATATTGTAAAAGCAATCTATGCTAAGCCTCAGGCTAGCATCATTCTGAATGGAGAAAAACTGAAGGCATTCCCTCTAAAATCTGGAACAAGACAGGGATGCCCTCTCTCTCCACTTCTCTTCAACATAGTTCTTGAAACACTGGCCAGAGCAATTAGACAGACGAAAGAAATTAAAGGCATAAAAATAGGAAAAGAAGAACTTAAATTATCACTATTTGCAGATGATATGATTCTATACCTAGCAGACCCAAAAGGCTCTACAAAGAAACTATTAGAGCTAATAAATGAATTCAGCAAAGTGGCAGGATATAAAATCAACACACATAAATCAAAGGCATTCCTGTATATCAGCGACAAATCCTCTGAAATGGAAATGAGGACAACCACTCCATTCACAATATCTTCAAAAAAAAAAAAATACTTGGGAATCAACCTAACAAAAGAGGTGAAAGACTTATACAATGAAAACTACAGAACCCTAAAGAGAGAAACAGAAGAAGATCTTAGAAGATGGAAAAATATACCCTGTTCATGGATAGGCAGAACTAACATCATCAAAATGGCGATATTACCAAAAGTTCTCTATAGGTTTAATGCAATGCCAATCAAAATCCCAACGGCATTTCTTGTAGAAATAGAGAAAGCAATCATGAAATTCATATGGAAAAATAAAAGACCCAGAATAGGAAAAACAATGCTAAGCAGGAACTGTGAATCAGGCGGTATAGCGATACCAGACTTCAAACTATACTACAGAGCAATAGTAACAAAAACAGCATAGTACTGGTACCAAAACAGGCGGGTGGACCAATGGTACAGAATAGAGGACACAGAAACCATTCCACAAAACTACAACTATCTTATATTTGATAAAGGGGCTAAAAGCATGCAATGGAGGAAGGATAGCATCTTCAACAAATGGTGCTGGGAAAACTGGAAATCCATATGCAACAAAATGAAACTGAATCCCTTTCTCTCGCCATGCACAAAAGTGAATTCAAAATGGATCAAGGAGCTTGATATCAAATCAGAGACACGCCGTCTGATAGGAGAAAAAGTTGGCTACGATCTACATACTGTGGGGTCGGGCTCCAAATTCCTCAATAGGACACCCATAGCACAAAAGTTAATAACTAGAATCAACAAATGGGACTTACTCAAACTAAAAAGTTTTTTCTCAGCAAAAGAAACAATAAGAGAGGTAAATAGAAAGCCTACATCCTGGGAACAAATCTTTACTCCTCACACTTCAGATAGAGCCCTAATATCCAGAGTATACAAAGAACTCAAAAAATTAGACAATAAGAGAACAAACAACCCAATCAACAAATGGGCCAAGGACCTGAACAGACACTTCTCAGAGGAGGACATACAATCAATCAACAAGTACATGAAAAAATGCTCACCATCTCTAGCAGTCAGAGAAATGCAAATCAAAACCACCCTAAGATACCATCTCACTCCAGTAAGATTGGCAGCCATTATGAAGTCAAACAACAACAAGTGCTGGCGAGGATGTGGGGAAAAGGGTACACTTGTACACTGCTGGTGGGACTGCAAATTGGTGCAGCCAATTTGGAAAGCAGTATGGAGATTTCTTGGAAAGCTGGGAATGGAGCCACCATTTGACCCAGCTATTCCCCTTCTTGGTCTATTCCCTAAAGACCTAAAAAGAGCATGCTACAGGGACACTGCTACATCGATGTTCATAGCAGCACAATTCACAATAGCAAGACTGTGGAACCAACCTAGATGCCCTTCAATAGATGAATGGATTAAAAAATGTGGCATTTATATACAATGGAGTATTACTCTGCATTAAAAAATGACAAAATCATAGAATTTACAGGGAAATGGATGGCATTAGAGCAGATTATGCTAAGTGAAGCTAGCCAATCCCTAAGAAACAAATGCCAAATGTCTTCTTTGATAAAAGGAGAGTAACTAAGAACATAGTAGGGTCGAAGAGCATGAGAAGAAGATTAACATTAAACAGGGATGAGAGGTGGGAGGGAAAGGGAGAGAGACGGGAAATTGCATGGAAATGGAAGGAGACCCTCAGGGTTATACCAAAGTACATACAAGAGGAAGTGAGGGGAAAGGGAAAAATAATACAAGGGGGACAAATGAATGTCAGTAGAGGGGGCAGAGGGAGAAGAGGGGAGGGGAGGGGAGGGGAGGGGGGATAGTAGAGGATAGGAAAGGCAGCAGAACACAACAGACACTAGTATGGCAATATGTAAATCAATGGATGTGTAACTGATGTGATTCTGCAATCTGTATATGGGGTAAAAAAGGGAGTTCATAACCCACTTGAATCAAAGTGTGAAATATGATATATCAAGAACTATGTAATGTTTTGAACAACCAACAATAAAAAATTTTTTAAAAAGTTTGAATTAATACACATAGAAAATAGAATGCTGCTTAGTCTGTATGTAGCATAGGAAACAAGAGTGTGGATAACCAGTCGGGAACTGGTCAAAGGGTACAAAGTTTTGAGTTTTATTGCACAGCAATCTATTTGAGATCTATTACTGACTGTATTCAGCAATGTATTATGTATTTCAAAATAATGGATAGAGTAAATTTCAAATATATCATCATAGAAAATGTCAAATAAGAGAGGTGTTGAATATGTTAATTAGCTTAATTATCCCCAAAATATATGCATTTATAAAAAATATCATTGTATTACTGTAAGTATCATATAATTATGATTGGTCAATTAAAAATAAGTAAAAATAAAATAATTGCCTACTTTTCTAGTTTTTAAAAAAAAGATGGCTATCATCAGTTCTTCCCCCCCACTGGTGTGCACAAGCTGCTATATGAATTAAGAGGCTCTACCATTTTCATTCCAGTTTAATTTTGTCTGGTGGTAGGGACTTTCTTGACTAGAAAAAGTGACATTTGGGAATTTTGAGGCTATGAAATAAAAAGCCTTATTATTTCTTCTTACCTTTAATAGCACACTCATTTATATGAGAGACAACAATGGAGAACTTCACAGTTGAGCCCAGGCAAGCTAAAGAAAAATGAGTGATAAGAATACAAAATTACCATCAAGATTTGGTGGTTTGTTATACACCAACAGATCTCTAATTAGTGACAGTGCTTGCAAACATTCTGCATATTAGTTTATGGCAGAGGACTAGAAAGTTGATTTAGCTCTAAGCCTAATAATGAAAGTGCATTGCTGTTCTGCTAAGTAAATGAAACTGTTTCTAGTAGTAGTTAATATAGGAGAAAAAGTCAGGTCCATTTGGCTGCCTATTAGGTACCTGGCCTGTATTAATTTGTTCCAGTTCAGAAATCACTTTTGGAATAGCAGCTGTATTTAGAATCACACTTGATTATGATTATAATTCACTGTCATTCTCCAGTGACAGTAATCTGTGTGCTACCCAGCCAAAAATAGTTCAGTTCTTTGAATAGGCATGCAATAGACATTACCACCTCTTCAGTCTTCAAGTTTCTGGGGGTGGTACTAATATCTAAAATCCCTTAAAGAATGCAATAATGTTATTATTTAATCTTTTGGCAGGAAGAAATAGTTTTTAAAGTTTTCCACTTAAACTACTATAAAAACTCTCACACCATAGCTAACTAAACCAATGTGCAGATCTTGCCAATCAGTGAATGGGTCTGTCACAAATATGGAGTCTAGAACAGAGGAAACAATTAGAAGTTTGGCAGGGGACACACTGCATGCTGTTCGAGATGAACAGGAACTCAAATTCCTCTAATCACCTGATCTCTGGTTATGTGCAGCAGGGCTCTCTGATCTTTGGAGTTTAATTCAAATGAGAATCTATGCCCATGTATTCCTGGAAGTTCTAGGTATATCCCCTGCACCCCCCACAGCACAGTCATCTTATTAAGTGAGAGTAAGTTTCTTTGGGGAAGGTTAAGCAGGATTTTAACAGTGTAAGAATTTGGCCATATATCAGAGTACTTCAAGAAGATTTATCCGACAGTTGGAGAGGGAAGATGGCGGCGAGGGGAGTGCATTGCCCCCATGTGCTGCTTCACTGTGTGGGAGTATGACAAGTCAGGACGGCTAAAGGCTATCTTGTTAGGAATTTCCAGCAATAGTGTGGTGCTCCGGAACCTGGAGGAAGGATTTCCATCGCACGAGGATCGGCTACGGGGACTCAAACGCGAGAGGTTTGTCGCACGGAGGGTAACACTGCTTATTCAGCAAATCGCCCCGCGGCTAGAGTCTGCAGCGCGCGCTGGGAAACGAGGAGATAGCGACGCAGGAATACAGCGCTGCAGTTTCTGCCAGCCGTGCAAGCACCGTACTCAGGGCTGAATTCTGGGTTCGAGATGGGGGAAGGAAGCGGTCCATCTCAGTTCTGCACACCGGTCAGACCACAGAGGAGGCCAGCAGCCACCATGTTGGAAAGCTGACGTCACCATCCCTGTTTTCGACTGACCGCAGCTCATTCAGCCATAGAACAGGTAATTTCAGGCTGCCATTCGCCTGCAGCTTCCAGACAGATTGCTAGGGTTCAGTGCCTGGGTGCTTCTTAGAACCTGATCTTATTGGAGCGAACACCGAGCACGGGGCGGCCGAGTTCCGGCTCCCGGAACCGCCCTGGCCCAGGGCTGCGGAGCCTGCGGAGGCTGCTTCTTGGACCCTGCTCCTATCAGAGCATACACCAAGCACTAAGCGGCTGAATTCCGGCTCCCGGAACTGAGCCCGCGGGGACTGCTTCTTGGAGCCTACCCTTATAGGAGCTAACACCTAGCACGGAGCGGCCGAGTTCCGGCTCCTGGAACTTCCCTGGCCCGGGGCTAGGAGCCCACGGAAACTGCTTCTCGGTCCGGGTCCTGCTGAGGGCCGGTCAGGACTCACCCGTTGCTTTGGTTGCCTGGCAAGGGGAACGAAATGCTGCCATTCGCATAGGATACCAACATGGCAGAGATGTGATGTCATCAGAAAGCGGCGGAGGAGAGAACTTCATCAATACCAGCGGCAACAGAAACAGTTGGTCTCCTGGTAGGGGGGGTGAGGCACAGACGCCCGAGTCTCCTCGATTTGTCGTCGAGCCAGAGGGGAGGAGCCAGGCCACCGCCAGCGCCCGGAGCAGGCCCAGCAGCTCGCCAGTGTGGTGACCGCGTGACCCCAATTGGAGAGGGGGCGGAGTGGAGCCGCCACCCGCACCCGCAAGGTGGGCAGACCTGCGACCCAGTGGTACATGGGCGTGGTAGGAGGGGCAGGGCAGAGCCGCCGTTCGCGCTTGCAAGGTAAACAGACCTGTGACAGCCTGGCGAGTCAGGCCCAGTGGCCTGCCAGTGTACACACGTCACCCCAACTGGAGTACGGACAGAGCAGATCCTTCTCCCACGCCCGGATCAGGCCCTGCCAGTGTGGTGGTCACGTGACCCCAATTGGAGTGGGGGCAGAGCGGAACCGCCACCCGTGCCCGCAGGGTGAGCAGACCAGTGACCAACCTGCAGATCAGGCCCAGGGGTCCGCAGGCGTGGTAGGAGGGGCAGGGCAGATCCGCCCCCCGCGCCTCCAAGGTAGGCAGACCTGCAACAGACCGGCGGATCAGGCCCAGGAGCCTGCCGGCGTGGTACACACACCACCCTAATTGGAGTAGGGGCAGAGCAGAGTCACCGCCCGTGCCAGGAACAGGCCCAGCGTCCTGCAGGCGGGGTAGTCACGACACCCCAATTGGAGTAGGGGCAGAGCAGAGCCCCCACCCGTGCCCGAAAGGTGGGCAGATCTGCGACCGACCAGCGGGACAGGCCCAGTGGCCTGCCGGTACGACAGACACGTCACCCCATTTGGAGCAGGGGCAGAGTAGAGCCGCCGCCCGCGCCTGCAGGGTAGGCAAACTTGCAACCGACCAGCGGATCAGGCCCGGTGGCCTGCCGGCGTGGTACACTCCTCACCCCAATTGGAGTAGGGGCAGAACAGAGCCGCCGCCAGCGCCCAGAACAGGCCCAGTGACCTGCCGGCGTGGTAGCCACGACACCCCAATTGGAATAAGGAGAGAGCAGAGCCGCCGCCCACACCTGCAGGAAAGATAGGCAAGCAGTATGAAAAGACAAGGAAAGAAAGGACCACAAGCAATGCAGGTCAACGAAACTTTAGAAGAGGTAACAGCTGAAGCAGATGGAATGTCAGATAAAGAATTCAGGATATACATGCTTCAGATGATCTGGAGTATCAAGGAAGACATTAAACAGCAAAATCAGACAATGAAAGATCACTTTGAAAATGAATTACACAAACAAATCCAGGAAGCAAAGGATCAACTATACAGGCATGTAGAGGTTATAAAAAAAAAAAACAAACAGAAATCCTAGAAATGCAGGAAGCAATAAACCAACTTAAAAACTCAATGGAGAATACTACCAGCAGAGTAGAACACTTAGAAGATAGAACATCAGACAATGAAGACAAAGTATTTCAACTGGAAAAGAACATAGACAGCTCAGCAAGACTGTTAAGAAACAATGAGCAGAACATCCAAGAAATATGGGATAACATTAAGAGACCAAACTTAAGAGTCATTGGGATACAGGAAGGTACAGAGCTCCAAACCAAAGGAATGAGCAATCTATTCAATGAAATAATACGAGAAAACTTCCCAGACTTGAAGAATGAGACAGAATCCCAAATCCTAGAAGCCTACAGGACGCCGAATGTGCAAAATCATAAGAGATCCACACCTAGACACATTATAATGAAGATGCCCAACATACAGAATAAGGAGAGAATTTTAAAAGCTACAAGAGAAAGGAAGCAGATTACATTTAGGGGTAAGCCAATCAGGATAACAGCTGATCTTTCAACACAGACTCTGAAAGCTAGAAGATCCTGGAATAACATATTTCAAACACTGAAAGAAAATGGGTTCCAACCAAGAATTGTGTATCCAGCAAAATTAAGCTTCAGGATGGAAGATGAAATTAAAACCTTCCACGATAAACAAAAGTTTAAAGAATTCGCAGCTAGAAAACCATCTCTTCAAAACATCCTTGGCAAAACATTACAGGAAGAGGAAATGGAAAATAACAATGAAAACCAACAGTGGGAGGTAGGACAGTAAAGGGGGGAAAATAATCAAAGAGGAAAACAAACCATGTTTAGTAACAGAAATAAACAAATATGGCTGGAAGAACAACCCATATCTCAATAATAACCCTAAATGTTAATGGCTTAAACTCACCAATTAAGAGACACAGGCTAGTAGAATGGATCACAAAACAAGACCCAACAATGTGCTGCCTACAGGAGACACATTTGATAGGAAAAGACATACATAGGCTGAAGGTGAAAGGTTGGGAAAAATCATATCACTCATATGGACTCCGGAAACAAGCAGGAGTGTCCATACTCATATCAAATAAAATAGATTTCAAGCCAAAGTTAATCAAAAGGGATAAAGAGGGACACTACATACTGCTTAAGGGAACCATACACCAACAAGACATAACAATCATAAATATTTATGCCCCAAACAATGGTGCAGCTATGTTCATCAAACAAACACTTCTCAAGTTCAAGAGTCTAATAGACCAACATACAATAATCATGGGAGACTTCAACACACCTCTCTCACCAATGGACAGATCTTCCAAACAAAAGTTGAATAAGGAAACTATAGACCTCAATAACACTATTAATAACCTAGACCTAATTGACATATATAGAGTATACCACCCAACATCAAGCAGTTACACTTTTGTCTCAGCAGCACATGGATCCTTCTCAAAAATAGATCACATATTATGTCACAGGGCAACTCTTAGACAATATAAAGGAGTAGAGATAATACCATGCATCTTATCTGATCATAATTGAATGAAACTGAAAATCAACGATAAAAGAAGGAAGGAAAAAGCATACATCACTTGGAGAATGAACAATAGGTTACTGAATGATCAATGGGTTATAGAAGACATCAAGGAGGAAATTAAAAAATTCTTAGAGATAAATGAAAACACAGACACAACATATTGGAATCTATGGGACACATTGAAAGCAGTTCTAAGAGGAAAATTCATTGCTTGGAGTTCATTCCTTAAAAAAAGAAAAAACCAACAAATAAATGATCTCATACTTCATCTCAAAATCCTTGAAAAAGAAGAGCAAAACAACAGCAAAAGAAGTAGAAGGCAAGAAATAATTAAAATCAGAGCTGAAATTAATGAAATCAAAACAAAAGAAACAATTGAAAAAATTGACAAAACTAAAAGTTGGTTCTTTGAAAAAATAAACAAAATCGACAGACCGTTAGCCATGCTAGCAAAGAGAAGAAGAGAGAGAACTCAAATTACTAGCATATGGGATGAAAAAGGCAATATCACAACAGACACTTCAGAAATACAGAAGATAATCAAAAACTATTTTGAATCCTTATACTCCAATAAATTAGAAGATAGTGAAGGCATAGATAAATTTCTTAAGTCATATGATCTGCCCAGATTGAGTCAGGAGGATATAGAAAACCTAAACAGACCAATATCAATTGAGGAAATAGAAGAAACCATCAAAGGACTACCAACTAAGAAAAGCCCAGGACCGGATGGGTATACAGCAGAATTTTACAAAACCTTTAAAGAAGTACTAATACCAATACTTTTCAAGCTACTTCAGGAAATAGAAAAGGAGGGAGAACTTCCAAATTCATCCTATGAAGCCAACATCACCCTGATACCTAAACCAGACAAAGACACTTCAAAGAAAGAAAACTACAGACCAATACCTCTAATGAACCTAGATGCAAAAATCCTCAATAAAATTCTGGTGAATCGGATAAAAAACATATCAAAAAAATTGTGCACCATGATCAAGTAGGATTCATCCCTGGGATGCAAGGCTGGTTCAATATACGGAAATCAATAAATGTTATTCACCACATCAATAGACTTAAAGATAAGAACCATATGATCATCTCGATAGATGCGGAAAAAGCATTCGACAAAATACAGCATCCCTTTGTGTTCAAAACTCTAGAAAAACTAGGGATAACAGGAACTGACCTCAATATTGTAAAAGCAATCTATGCTAAGCCTCAGGCTAGCATCATTCTGAATGGAGAAAAACTGAAGGCATTCCCTCTAAAATCTGGAACAAGACAGGGATGCCCTCTCTCTCCACTTCTCTTCAACATAGTTCTCGAAACACTGGCCAGCGCAATTAGACAGACGAAAGAAATTAAAGGCATAAAAATAGGAAAAGAAGAACTTAAATTATCACTATTTGCAGATGATATGATTCTATACCTAGCAGACCCAAAAGGCTCTACAAAGAAACTATTAGAGCTAATAAATGAATTCAGCAAAGTGGCAGGATATAAAATCAACACACATAAATCAAAGGCATTCCTGTATATCAGCGACAAATCCTCTGAAATGGAAATGAGGACAACCACTCCATTCACAATATCTTCAAAAAAAAAATACTTGGGAATCAACCTAACAAAAGAGGTGAAAGACTTATACAATGAAAACTACAGAACCCTAAAGAGAGAAATAGAAGAAGATCTTAGAAGATGGAAAAATATACCCTGTTCATGGATAGGCAGAACTAACATCATCAAAATGGCGATATTACCAAAAGTTCACTATAGGTTTAATGCAATGCCAATCAAATTCCCAACGGCATTTCTTGTAGAAATAGAGAAAGCAATCATGAAATTCATATGGAAATATAAAAGACCCAGAATAGCAAAAACAATACTAAGCAGGAAGTGTGATTCAGGTGGTATAGCGATACCAGACTTCAAACTATACTACAGAGCAATAGTAACAAAAATAGCATGGTACTGGTATCAAAAAAGGTGGGTGGACCAATGGTACAGAATAGAGGACACTGAAACCAATCCACAAAACTACAACTATCTTATATTTGATAAAGGGGCTAAAAGCATGCAATGGAGGAAGGATAGCATCTTCAACAAATGGTGCTGGGAAAACTGGAAATCCATATGCAACAAAATGAAACTGAATCCCTTTCTCTCGCCATGCACAAAAGTGAATTCAAAATGGATCAAGGAGCTTGATATCAAATCAGAGACACGCCGTCTGATAGAAGAAAAAGTTGGCTACGATCTACATACTGTGGGGTCGGGCTCCAAATTCCTCAATAGGACACCCATAGCACAAAAGTTAATAACTAGAATCAACAAATGGGACTTACTCAAACTAAAAAGTTTTTTCTCAGCAAAAGAAACAATAATAGAGGTAAATAGGGAGCCTACATCCTGGGAACAAATCTTTACTCCTCACACTTCAGATAGAGCCCTAATATCCAGAGTATACAAAGAACTCAAAAAATTAGACAATAAGAGAACAAACAACCCAATCAACAAATGGGCCAAGGACCTGAACAGACACTTCTCAGAGGAGGACATACAGTCAATCAACAAGTACATGAAAAAATGCTCAACATCTCTAGCTGTCAGAGAAATGCAAATCAAAACCACCCTAAGATACCATCTCACTCCAGTAAGATTGGCAGCCATTATGAAGTCAAACAACAACAAGTGCTGGCGAGGATGTGGGGAAAAGGGTACACTTGTAGATTGCTGGTGGGACTGCAGATTGGTGCAGCCAATTTGGAAAGCAGTATGGAGATTTCTTGGAAAGCTGGGAATGGAGCCACCATTTGACCCAGCTATCCCCCTTCTTGGTCTATTCTCTAAAGACCTAAAAAGAGCATGCTACAGGGACACTGCTACATAGATGTTCATAGCAGCACAGTTCACAATAGCAAGACTGTGGAACCAACCTAGATGCCCTTCAATAGACGAATGGATAAAAAAAATGTGGCATTTATACACAATGGAGTATTACTCTGCATTAAAAAATGACAAAATCATAGAATTTACAGGGAAATGGATGGCATTAGAGCAGATTATGCTAAGTGAAGCTAGCCAATCCCTAAAAAACAAATGCCAAATGTCTTCTTTGATATAAGGAGAGTAACTAAGATCAGAGTAGGGACAAAGAGCAGGAGAAGAAGATTAACATTTAACAGGGATGAGAGGTGGGAGGGAAAGGGAGAGAGACAGGAAATTACATGGTAATGGAAGGAGACCCTCAGGGTTATACAGTGGAGGGGGTAGAGAGAGAGGAGGGGAGGGGAGTGGTGGGGAGGGGGGAGGGGGGAGGATGGGAAAGGCAGCGGAGCACAACAGACACTAGTATGGCAATATGTAAATCAATGGATGTGTAACTGATGTGATTCTGCAATCTGTGTATGGGGTGAAGGTGGGAGTTCATAACCCACTTGAATCAAAGTGTGGAATATGATATGTCAAGAAATTTGTAATGTTTTGAACAACCCACAATAAAAAATTAAAAAAAAAAAAGAAGATTTATCCTTTCTTTTATTCAAGGGGTCTAGGTCTGTGAATTTCCTCAAGCTTGGGAACTGGGTGAGAAGTGTTCTTCCCTATCATTGTCATTCAAACCATCATAACTGGAGCTTGCTGATTTTATTTGTTCATTCATTTATTCATTTTTTAATTTATTCTAATTTGTAACATATGACAGCATACAAATTTTCTGTTTTTGCTGGTAGTAAAACTTCTACAACTACAAGTTCTAATGTATCACTTTTGCTAATGTTAGCCATCATCAAATGCAGGTTTTTACCAAATTAACATTTAGTAATTTTTGCTAGGGCATTCATATAAATATAAATGGCCTATCCTAACATTGCATTCATTCTACATCCATTGGATACCCATACAAATTTTCTGTTTTTGTTGGTGGAGATTGGCAAAATATTGCAATTTTTTTGTTTAAAAATTTTTTATTCTTATTTGTTATATATGACAGCCAAATGCATTACAATTTATATTACATATAAAGAGCACAATTTTTCATATCTCTGGTTGTATTCAAAGTATATTCACACTATTTGTGTCTTCATACATGTAGTTAGGGTAATGATGTTCATCTTTAATTATGCACCATCTTCTTTATACCCCTTGCCACCTCTCACTCGCTCCCTCCCCTTTGCCCTATCTAGAGTTTGTCTAATGTACCCATATCCCCCCTTCCAAACCCACTATGAATCAGCCTCCTTAAATCAGAGAAAATATTCAGCATTTGGTTTTTGGGGATTAGCTAACTTAGCATTATATTCTCCAACTTCATCCATTTACCTGCAAATGCCATGATTTTATTCTCTCTTATTGCTAAGTAATATTCCATTGTGTATATATAGCACATTTTATTTATCCATTCATCTACTGAAGGGCATCTAGGATGATTTCACAGTTTAGCTATAGTGAATTGTGCTGCAATAAACATTGGTGTGGCTGTGTTCCTGTAGTTTTCTTATTTTAAGTCCTTTGGGTATAGACCAAGGAGTGGGATAGCTGGATCAAAAGGTGGTTCCATTCCCAGTTTTCCAAGGAATGTACATACTGCTTTCCATATTGCTGCATATTGGGTGCAGGCAGGCTATTGTGCATTGGGGACTATCTCCGCTGCTTCAGAGTCCCAAGATGGCAGCAACTGGGGAGCCCCACATTGGTAGATGGGGCCCCATATTGGAGTGGAGGCTGGAATTCCTGTGTGAGGGAAGCTGCTGGGTGTCCTGCATGGGAGCAGCATCAGTGATTTCTGCTTGGGTGAGTGGCCGAAAGTTCTGCTTTGGTGTTGATGGTTCTGCTCAGGTGCACAGTAGTCCTGTATGGGTGAATAGCTGGGAGACCTACTCTTATGCTGAGGCCTGGAGCCCTGGACAGCACATTGGCCATGTTTCCAGTGTGGGAACAGGAATATGGGCTTGCAGGGAATCAGTCTTCTCACTATTGAGACCCAGGTCATGGAGTGACATAGAAGGCTGCCTCCCTCTAATCTACCATCTTGGGTCCTCCAAAATCTTGTAGTTTTGCATTTTCTTCCAGGTCACACTTCATCTATCCCTCTGGGTCTGGATATAGATCTAAAAGCAATGACATGTAGTAGAGGTAAATACCCTATATGACATCTTCCTCAGGACAGATTATTACAAGACATCTGTTTGTTTTCAAGAAAAAAAAAAGTTTATGTTTGTTGGGAGTCTCCCTGAGAACTCCCGGGGCCTTTCAAACATGGTGATGGGCAAATTGCCAGTGGGCGGCTAGAACTCCCTGGGCCTTTCAGATAAGGAGCCCCTAATGCAACATGGCAGCAGGCAAGTTGCCAGTGGGCAGACAACAAGTTGTTTTGAAAACCTTCTTTTTTATTATTGGTTTTTCAAAACATTACAAAGCTCATGACACATCATCTTTCATACATTGGATTCAAGTGGGTTATGAACTCCCATTTTTACCCCAAATACAAATTGCAGAATCACATCAGTTACCCATTCACATTTTTACATAATGCCATATTAGTGACTGTTGTATTCTGTTCCCTTTCCTATCCCCTACTATCCCTCCTCCCCTCCCCTCCCATCTTCCCTCTCTACCTCATCTGCTATTGTTCAATTCTCTCCCTTGTTTCCCCCCCCTTTCCCCTTACAACCTCTTATATGTAATTTTGTGTAACATTGAGGGTCTCCTTCCATTTCCATACAATTTCCCTTCTCTCACCCTTTCCCTCCCACCACTCGTCTCTTTTTAATGTTAATCTTTTCCTCATGCTCTTCCTCCCTGCTCTGTTCTTAGTTGCTCTCCTTATATCAAAGAAGATATTTGGCATTTGTTTTTTAAGGATTGGTTAGCTTCACTTAGCATAATCTTCTCTAATGCCATCCATTTCCCTGCAAATTCTATGATTTTGTCATTTTTTAGTGCTGAGTAATACTCCATTGTGTATAAATGCCACATTTTTTTTATCCATTCATCTATTGAAGGGCATCTAGGTTGGTTCCACAGTCTAGTTATTGTGAATTGTGCTGCTATGATCATTGATGTGGCAGTATCCCTATAGTATGCTCTTTTAAGGTCCTCAGGGAATATCCAAGAAGGGCGATAGCTGGGTCAAATGGTGGTTCCATTCCCAGCTTTCCCAGGAATCTCCATACTGCTTTCCAAATTGGCTGCACCAATTTGCAGTCCCACCAGCAATGTACAAGTGTACCCTTTTCCCCACATCCTCACCAGCACTCATTGTTGTTTGACTTCATAATGGCTGCCAATCTTACTGGAGTGAGATGGTATCTTAGGGTAGTTTTGATTTGCATTTCTCTGACTGCTAGAGATGGTGAGCATTTTTTCATGTACTTGTTGATTGATTGTATGTCCTCCTCTGAGAAGTGTCTGTTCAAGTCCTTGGCCCATTTGTTGATTGGGTTATTATCTTATTGTTTAATTTTTTGAGTTCTTTGTATATTCTGGATATTAGGGCTCTATCTGAAGTGTGAGGGGTAAAAATTTGTTCCCAGGACGTAGGCTCCCTATTTACCTCTCATGTTGTTTCTCTTGCTGAGAAAAAACTTTTTAGTTTAAGTAAGTCCCATTTGTTTATTCTTGTTATTAACTCTTGGGCTATGGGCGTCCTATTAAGGAATTTGGAGCCTGACCCCACAATATGTAGATCGGAGCCAACTTTTTCTTCTATCAGGCACAGAGTCTCTGATTTGATATCAAGCTCTTTGATCCATTTTGAGTTAACTTTTGTGCATGGCAAGAGAAAGGAGTTCAGCTTCATTTTGTTGCATATGGATTTCCAGTTTTCCCAGCACCATTTGTTGAAGATGCTATCCTTCCTCCATTGCATGCTTTTAGCCCCTTTATCAAATATAAGAAAGTTGTAATTTTGTGGATTGGTCTCTGTGTCCTCTATTCTGTACCATTGGTCCACCTGTCTGTTTTGGTATCAGTACCATGCTGTTTTTGTTACTATTGCTCTGTAATATAGTTTGAAGTCTGGTATCGCTATACCGCCTGATTCACACTTCTTGCTTAGCATTGTTTTTGCTATTCTGGGTCTTTTATTTTTCCATATGAATTTCATGATTGCTTTCTCTATTTCTACAAGAAATGTCATTGGGATTTTGATTGGCATTGTATTAAACCTGTAGAGAACTTTGGGTAATATCACCATTTTGATGATGTTAGTTCTCCCTATCCATGAACAGGGTATATTTTTCCATCTTCTAAGATCTTCTTCTATCTCTCTCTTTAGGGTTCTGTAGTTTTCATTGTATAAATCTTTCACCTCTTTTGTTAGGTTGATTCCCAAGTATTTTTTTTTTTTTTTTGAGGATATTGTGAATGGAGTGGTTTTCCTCATTTCCATTTCAGAAGTTTTGTTGCTGATATACAGGAATGCATTTGATTTATGTGTGTTGATTTTACATCCTGCCACTTTGCTGAATTCATTTATTAACTCTAGCAGTTTCTTTGTAGACCCTTTTGGGTCTGTTAGATATATTATCATATCATCCGCAAATAGTGATAATTTAAGTTCTTCTTTTCCTATCTTAATGCCTTTAATTTCTTTTGTCTGTCTAATTGCTCTGGCTAGTATTTCAAGAACTAAATTGAATATAAGTGGTGAGAGAGGGCATCCCTGTCTTGTTCCAGATTTTAGAGGGAATGCCTTCAGTTTTTCTCCATTTAGAATGATGCTAGCCTGAGGCTTAGCATAGATAGCTTTTACAATGTTGAGGTCAGTTCCTGTTATCCCTAGTTTTTCTAGTGTTTTGAACATAAAGCGATGCTGTACTTTGTCGAATGCTTTTTCTGCATCTATCGAGATGATCATATGGTTCTTATCTTTAAGTCTATTGATGTGGTGAATAACATTTATTGATTTCCGTATATTGAACCAGCCTTGCATCCCAGGGATGAATCCTACTTGATCACGGTGCACAATTTTTTTGATATGCTTTTGTATTTGATTCGTCAGGATTTTATTGAGAATTTTTGCATCTAAGTTCATTAGAGATATTTGTCTGTAGTTTTCTTTCTTTGAAGTGTCTTTGTCTGGTTTAGGTATCAGGGTGATGTTGGCCTCCTAGAATGAATTTGGAAGAGCTCCTTCTTTTTCTATTTCTTGAAATAGCTTGAAAAGTATTGGTATTAATTCTTCTTTGAAGGTTTTGTAAAACTCCGCTGTATACCCATCCGGTCCAGGGCTTTTCTTGGTTGGTAGTCTTTTGATGGCTTCTTCTATTTCTTCCTTTGTTATTGGTCTGTTTATTTATTTTTTTTTTTTTTTAAATTTTTTTTTATTGGTTGTTCAAAACATTATAAAGCTCTTCACATATCATATTTCATACATTAGATTCAAGTTGGTTATGAACTCCCAATTTTACCCCAAATACAGATTGCAGAATCACATCGGTTACACATCCACATTTTTACATAATGCCCTATTAGTAACTGTTGTATTCTGCTACCTTTCCTATCCTCTACCATCCCCCCTCCCTCCCCTCCCATCTTCTCTCTCTACCCCATCCACTGTAATTCATATCTCTCCTTGTTTATTTTCCCATTCCCCTCACAACCTCTTATATGTAATTTTGTATAACAATGAGGGTCTCCCTCCATTACCATGCAATTTCCCTTTTCTCTCCCTTTCCATCCCACCTCATGTATCTGTTTAATGTTAATCTTTTCTTCCTGCTCTTCCTCCCTGCTCTGTTCTTAGTTGCTCTCCTTATATCAAAGAAGACATTTGGTATTTGTTTTTTAGGGATTGGCTAGCTTCACTAAGCATAATCTGCTCTAGTGCCATCCATTTCCCTGCAAATTCTATGATTTTGTCATTTTTTAGTGCTGCGTAATACTCCATGGTGTATAAATGCCACATTTTTTTTATCCATTCATCTATTGAAGGGCATCTGGGTTGGTTCCACAGTCTAGCAATTGTGAATTGTGCTGCTATGAACATCGATGTAGCAGTATCCCTGTAGTACGCTCTTTTAAGGTCTTCAGGGAAAAGTCCAAGAAGGGCAATAGCTGGGTCAAATGGTGGTTCCATTCCCAGCTTTCCCAGGAGTCTCCATACTGTTTTCCAGATTGGCCGCACCAGTTTGCAGTCCCACCAGCAATGTACAAGAGTACCCTTTTCCCCACATCCTCTCCAGCACTTGTTGTTGTTTGACTTCATAATGGCTGCCAATCTTACTGGAGTGAGATGGTATCTTAGGGTGGTTTTGATTTGCATTTCTCTGACTGCTAGAGATGGTGAGCATTTTTTCATGTACTTGTTGATTGATTGTATGTCCTCCTCTGAGAAGTGTCTGTTCAGGTCTTTGGCCCATTTGTTGATTGGGTTATTTGTTTTCTTATTGTTTAATTTTTTGAGTTCTTTGTATACTCTGGATATTAGGGCTCTATCTGAAGTGTGAGGAGTAAAAATTTGTTCCCATGATGTAGGCTCCCTATTTACCTCTTTTATTGTTTCTCTTGCTGAGAGAAAACTTTTCAGTTTAAGTAAGTCCCATTTGTTGATTTTTGTTATCAACTTTTGTGCTATGGGTGTCCTATTAAGGAATTTGGAGCCCGACCCTACAATATGTAGATCGGAGCCAACTTTTTCTTCTATCAGACGCAGAGTCTCTGATTTGATATCTAGCTCCTTGATCCACTTTGAGTTAACTTTTGTGCATGGCGAGAGGAGGGGATTCAGTTTCATTTTGTTGCATATGGATTTCCAGTTTTCCCAGCACCATTTGTTGAAGATGCTATCCTCCCTCCATTGCATGCTTTTAGCTCCTTTATCAAATATAAGATAGTTGTAGCTTTGTGGATTAGTCTCTGTGTCCTCTATTCTGTACCATTGGTCCACCCTCCTGTTTTGGTACCAGTACCATGCTGTTTTTGTTACTATTGCTCTGTAATATATTTTGAAGTCTGGTATCGCTATACCGCCTGATTCACACTTCCTGCTTAGAATTGCTTTTGCTATTCTGGGTCTTTTATTTTTCCATATGAATTTCATGATTGCTTTATCCATTTCTACAAGAAATGCCGTTGGGATTTTGATTGGCATTGCATTAAACCTATAGAGAACTTTTGGTAATATCGCCATTTTGATGATGTTAGTTCTGCCTATCCATGAACAGGGTATATTTTTCCATCTTCTAAGATCTTCTTCTACTTCTCTTTTTAGGGTTTTGTAGTTTTCATTATATAAATCTTTCACCTCTCTTGTTAGGTTGATTCCCAAGTATTTTATTTTTTTTGAGGATATTGTGAATGGAGTGTTTTTCCTCATTTCCGTTTCAGAAGTTTTGTCGCTGATATACAGAAATGCCTTTGATTTATGCGTGTTGATTTTATATCCTGCCACTTTGCTGAATTCATTTATTAGCTCTAATAGTTTCTCCTGGGAAAGCTGGGAATGGAACCACCATTTGACCCAGCTATTGCCCTTCTTGGACTTTTCCCTGAAGACCTTAAAAGAGCGTACTACAGGGATACTGCTACATCGATGTTCATAGCAGCACAATTCACAATTGCTAGACTGTGGAACCAACCCAGATGCCCTTCAATAGATGAATGGATAAAAAAAATGTGGCATTTATACACCATGGAGTATTACGCAGCACTAAAAAATGACAAAATCATAGAATTTGCAGGGAAATGGATGGCACTGGAGCAGATTATGCTTAGTGAAGCTAGCCAATCCCTAAAAAACAAATACCAAATGTTTTCTTTGATATAAGGAGAGCAACTAAGAACAGAGCAGGGAGGAAGAGCAGGAAGAAAAGATTAACATTAAACAGATACATGAGGTGGGATGGAAAGGGAGAGAAAAGGGAAATTGCATGGTAATGGAGGGAGACCCTCATTGTTATACAAAATTACATATAAGAGGTTGTGAGGGGAATGGGAAAATAAACAAGGAGAGATATGAATTACAGTGGATGGGGTAGAGAGAGAAGATGGGAGGGGAGGGAGGGGGGATGGTAGAGGATAGGAAAGGTAGCAGAATACAACAGTTACTAATAGGGCATTATGTAAAAATGTGGATGTGTAACCGATGTGATTCTGCAATCTGTATTTGGGGTAAAATTGGGAGTTCATAACCAACTTGAATCTAATGTATGAAATATGATATGTAAAGAGCTTTATAATGTTTTGAACAACCAATAAAAAAAAAAAAAAAAAAAAAAAAAAAAAAAAAGAAGATAAATAATCAAACATGGCTGGAAGTACAAACCATATATCAATAGTAACTCTAAACATTAATGGCTTAAACTCTCCAATAAAGCGACATAGGCTGGTAACATGGATTAAAAAAACAAATCCAACAATATGCTGCCTCCAGGAGACACATCTGATTGGAAAAGACATACACAGGCTGAAGGTGAAAGGTTGGGAAAAAATATACCATGCACACGGTCCTCGTAAGCAAGCAGGGGTGGCCATCCTCATATCGAATAAAATTGACTTCAAGACTAAATTAATCAAAAGGGATAAGGAAGGACATTATATACTGTTAAAAGGAACCATTTACCAACAAGACATAACAATTATCAATATTTATGCACCAAATAATGGTGCTGCGACGTTCATAAAACAAATTCTCCTCAAGTTCAAGAATCAAATAGACCACAACACAATAATTATGGGTGACTTCAACACACCTCTCTCACAATTGGACAGATCCTCCAAACAAAAGCTGAATAAAGAAACTATAGAACTCAATATCACAATCAACAACCTAGACTTAACTGACATATATAGAATATATCAACCATCATCAAGTGGATATACTTTTTTCTCAGCAGCACATGGATCCTCCTCAAAAATAGACCATATATTATGCCATAGGGCAACCCTCAGTAAATATACAGGGGTGGAGATAATACCATGCATTTTATCTGATCATAATGGAATGAAACTGGAAATCA
Source organism: Marmota monax (assembly GCF_021218885.2). Classification (NCBI taxonomy): domain Eukaryota; kingdom Metazoa; phylum Chordata; class Mammalia; order Rodentia; family Sciuridae; genus Marmota; species Marmota monax. The sequence goes on along the minus strand of NW_026695231.1, from coordinate 2,788,034 downwards.
ATGATAAAAGACGGAAGGAAAAATCCTACATCACATGGAAAATGAACAATATGTTACTGAATGATCAATGGGTTACAGAAGACATAAAGGAAGAAATCAAAAAATTCTTAGAGATAAATGAAAATACAGACACAACATATCGGAATCTATGGGACACAATGAAAGCAGTTTTAAGAGGGAAATTCATCGCTTGGAGGTCATTCCTCAAAAAAAGGAAAAACCAACAAATAAATGAGCTCACACTTCATCTCAAAGCCCTAGAAAAGGAAGAGCAAAACAACAGCAAATGTAGCAGAAGGCAAGAAATAATTAAAATCAGAGCGGAAATCAATGAAATTGAAACAAAAGAAACTATTGAAAAAATTAACAAAACTAAAAGTTGGTTCTTTGAAAAAATAAATAAGATCGACAGACCCTTAGCCATGCTAACGAAGAGAAGAAGAGAGAGAACTCAAATCACTAACATACGGGATGAAAAAGGCAATATCACAACAGACACTACAGAAATACAGAAGACAATTAGAAATTATTTTGAAAACCTATATTCCAATAAAATAGAAGATAGTGAAGACATTGATAAATTCCTTAAGTCATATGATTTGCCCAGACTGAGTCAGGAGGATACTCACAACTTAAACAGACCAATAACAATAGATGAAATAGAAGAAGCAATCAAAAGACTTCCAACCAAGAAAAGCCCAGGACCGGATGGGTATACAGCGGAGTTTTACAAAACCTTTAAGGAAGAATTAATACCAATACTTTTCAAGTTATTTCAGGAAATAGAAAAAGAAGGAGCTCTGCCAAATTCATTCTATGAGGCCAACATCACCCTGATTCCGAAACCAGACAAAGACACCTCAAAGAAAGAAAACTACAGACCAATATCTCTGATGAACATAGATGCAAAAATCCTCAATAAAATTCTGGCGAACCGGATACAAAGGCACATCAAAAAAATTGTGCACCATGATCAAGTTGGATTCATCCCTGGGATGCAAGGATGGTTCAATATACGGAAATCAATAAATGTTATTCACCACATCAATAGACTTAAAAATAAGAACCATATGATCATCTCAATAGACGCAGAAAAAGCATTCGACAAAGTACAGCATCCCTTTATGTTCAAAACATTAGAAAAACTAGGGATAACAGGAACTTACCTCGACATTGTAAAAGCTATCTATGCTAAGCCTCAGGCTAGCATCATTCTCAATGGAGAAAAATTGAAGGCATTCCCCCTAAAATCTGGAACAAGACAGGGATGCCCTCTATCACCACTTCTATTCAATATAGTTCTCGAAACACTGGCCAGAGCAATTAGACAGACGAAAGAAATTAAAGGCATAAAAATAGGAAAGGAAGAACTTAAATTATCACTATTTGCAGATGACATGATTCTATTGGTCTGTTTAAATTGTGTGTGTATTCCTGACTCAATCTGGGCAGATCATATGACTTAAGAAATTTATCGATATCTTCACTCTCTTCTATTTTATTGGAATATAGGGTTTCAAAATACTTTCTAATTATCTTCTGTATTTCTGTGGTGTCCATTGTGATATTGCCTTTTTTATCCCGTATGTTAGTAATTTGAAATCTCTCTCTTCTTCTCTTCATTAGCATGGCTAAGGGTCTTTCAATCTTATTTATTTTTTTGAAGAACCAACTTTTTGTTTTATCAGTTTTTTTCAATGGTTTTTTTTTTGTTTCAATTTCATTGATTTCCACTCTGATTTTAATTATTTCTTGTCTTCTAGTACATTTGCTATTGTTTTGCTCTTCCTTTTCTAGGGTTTTGAGATGAAGTGTGAGTTCTTTTATTTGTTGTTTTTTTTTTCTTTTTTTGAGGAATGAACTCCAGGAAATGAATTTCCCTCTTAAAACTGCTTTCATTGTGTCCCATAGATTCCGGTATGTTGTGTCTGTATTGTTGTTTATGTCTAAGAATTTTTTGATTTCCTCCTTTATGTCCTCTGTAACCCATTGATCATTCAGTAACATATTGTTCATTTTCCAGGTGATGCAGGATTTTTCCTTCCTTTTTTTATCATTGATTTCCAGTTTCATTCCATTATGATCAGATAAGGTGCATGGTATTATCTCCATACCTTTGTATTTACTAAGAGTTGCCCTATGGCATAATATATGATCTATCTTTGAGTAGGATCCATGTGCTGCTGAGAAGAACGTGTATTCACTTGATGATGGTTGATATATTCTATATATGTCGGTTAAGTCTAGGTTATTGATTGTGTTATTGAGTTCTATAGTTTCTTTATTCAGCTTTTGTCTGGAGGATCTGTCTAATGGAGACAGCGGTGTGTTGAAGTCACCCATAATTATTGTGTTGTGTTCTATTTGAGTCTTGAACTTGAGGAGAGTTTGTTTTATGTACGTTGCAGCACCATTATTTGGTGCATACATATTGATAATTCTTATGTCTTGTTGGTGAATGGTTCCTTTTAACAATATATAGTGTCCTTCTTTATCCCTTTTGATTAACTTAGGTTTGAAGTTGATTTTATTCGATATGAGTATGGCCACTCCTGCTTGCTTCCGAGGGCCATGTGAGTGGTATGATTTTTCCCAACCTTTCACCTTCAGCCTGTGTATGTCTTTTCCTATCATATGAGTCTCCTGAAGGCAGCATATTGTTGGATCTGTTTTTTTAATCCAGGTTACTAGCCTATGTCTCTTGATTGGTGAATTTAAGCCATTAACATTTAAGGTTACTATTGAAATATGGTTTGTACTTCCAGTCATGTTTATTTATTTATTTATTTTAGTTTGGCTAGTTTTGCCTCTTTGGTTATTTTTCTCCCCCTTTACTGAGATACCTCCCACTGTTAGTTTTGGGTGCTATTTGTTAATTCCTCTTCTTGTAGTATTTTGCTCAAAATGCCTTGTAGTTCTGGTTTTCTGGCTGCGAATTCTTTTAACTTTTGTTTAACATGAAATATTTTAATTTCATTGTCAAATCTGAAGCTTAATTTTGCTGGATACAGTATTCTTGGTTGGAATCCATTATTTTTCAGCGTTTGAAATACGTTGTTCCAGGATCTTCTTGCTTTCGACGTCTGTGATGAAAAATCAGCCGTTAACCTAATTGGTTTACCCCTGAATGTAATCTGCCTCCTTTCTCTCGTAGCTTTTAATATTCTCTCCTTGTTCTGTATGTTGGATATCTTCATAATTATGTGTCTTGGATTTGGTCTATTACGGTTTTGAATGTTTAGGGTCCTGTAGGATTCCAGGATTTGGCAATCCATTCCATCTTTCATATCTGGGAAGTTTTCTAGGATTATTTCATTTAATAGGTTGTCCATTCCTTTGGTTTGAACCTCTATACCTTCTTCTATCCCAATGACTCTCAAGTTTGGTTTTTTTATGACATCCCATATCTCTTGGATAGATTGCTCATGAGTTTTAAGCATCCTTTCTGTGTTGACTATATTCTTTTCAAGTTGCTAAACTTTGTCTTCATTATCTGATGTTCTGACTTCTACTTGATCTAGTCTATTTGTAATATTCTCGTTTGAGTTTTAAATTTGGTTTATGGTTTCCTGCATTTCTAGGATTGCTGTTTGATTTTTTTTTTAAATCTCTATCTCCTGGTAGAGCTCGTTCTTTACCATTTGAACTTGTTTGTTTAATTCGTTTTCAAAATATACTTTCATTGCTTGGACTTGCTGTCTCATGTCTTCTCTAATATTCCGTTCCATCTGAGTTAGGTATGCCTTGGGTTCTTTCTCTGTCCATTTTTCTGATGCCTCTAGGTCCTCCTGTAGATTTAAGTTGTCCTGCATTGTTTGTAATACTTTTTTCCCTTGTTTTTTCATGTTGTTCACGTTACTTTCCAGCTCTGTTTGACTGCTGTGTTTCTGCTTTCTCCTATAAATTTGTTTTGGTTTTGTATATCTCTGTTGTGTCTCCTTTGTGGTGGGAGACTATGCCTAGAAATGTTGGGCTTTATTGTACTTTAAAGCTGATTCATTCAATTCATAAAAGGCTTCTGGATTCTGTATGCATATAGTGATTTGTTTTCTGTTCTTAGGACTTTATGTTTAGGTTAGGTGCTATGATGGTATGAGGCTTAGTATGTCTTGGCTACTTTAGAAGATTGCTCTACTGAAGGGGGATACTAACAGGTGATTGGATCAGGGTGTTGGTAGTAGCTAGGTATTTAGGAGCCCTATAGACAGCCTCAAAACATTCACCTATTTGCATTTAGACAATTACACGTAATGGAAGCCATAATGCTTGGGATGAAAGTTGGGGGGTAGAGGAAGGAAGGTGCTCTTAAAAAGAAGGAAGGAGAGAGAGATAGATAGATTAGAGGAGGATGGAAAGAACTATAAAACTTGAAACAGGAAAGAAAGAAAGAAGGAAAAGGGGAGAAAAGAACAAAGAGAGAAAGAGAAAAAATAGAAAAGAAAAAAAAAATTGAAGTCTTAGAGATCCATTTTCTTCTCTTCCAGTAGGCGGAGCTGTGCCCTCCGAGCCGAGCTTCTGCCCTCTATGTGCCGATAGCAATCCCTGTAAGGCGGCTCCTGGGAGTCTCTCAATCCTGTTAGTCCAGAGCCGTTTCACTTCTCTGGCCCCTCCCCCCCTTCCTCCTGCCAGCCAGCCAGCCAAGTCCTGTTCACTGGAGGCGGTTCCCCAAAGATCTGGTTACACTTGCAGCCCCACTGTGTGTCCTATTTCCCGAACGACTGAGCGCTCTCTCTGTTATTCATCTAAGCCCCAGTGCTGTGGTGTGGTGATCTGGGAACCAACAGTTTAATTTTTTCGGACCCCTTTGGTGGGCATGCCCCCAGAAACTGGCGGCTAAGACCTTGGGTGTTGCTGCTGGTGGTAAGGGGAGTTGGGGATCGGGAATCCCCTCTGCTTCCCTACAGACACGCCCCCAGGGAGATTCCAGAGGTTTCCTGGCTGCTTATATCTGGAGAGGGTGGGAGTCACACACCTGCTGAAGTGGATTCCACCGGGAAGGAATTCCGTTGGTCGAACTCTGGTGACGTCACCTCTCTGCTATGGCGGGCCCCAGGCTCCTTGCCGGAGTGTCCGAAGGGAGGGGTGGGACTGGTCTGTCTCTGGTTGGTTTCAGTTCTCGGTTCACTATTTCATGAAGGCTTGGGCTCTTCCTAGAGTCCCTGCGCCGCTCCTGCTGAGCCCTGCCTCAGAGGCTAGCCGCCCAGTCGCGGGGGCCGCAGGTGGGCGGCCGAAGGACGGTCGCTGAGTCGCGCGGGCAGTGGCTGGCGGGTCCGGACCTCTGTGCCACGTGGCGGAGATTCACTCGTCTGGGGCAAACTGTCACCTCCAAAAATCCTACCAATTGCCGGCCGGTCTCTCTTCAGTGGAGTTTCTCCAGGAGCCTCTCAGCAGGTAGAATCCAAGCATATCGATGCGTCTCTCTGACCCCGTTACTGAGGAGGTACTGAAAGCACTGCCTCCCTGCCCGCCGCCATGTTGGATCTTCTTGAAAACCTTCTAATTGGCCCTCCCATCTTCCGTACTCAAGGACAGTTCGTGCCCCCCATGAATCTTATGCAGGGCGAACATGCGTGCACCATAGGTGATAACCTGACCTTTACTATGATTGGCCCTGGGAGCTTCCTGGTTTAAGATAACTGACTGTCACTTTCTATATAACCTAGCACCAGCTTGCAGTAAAGTGCTTCATCTTTGTCACTGGTATCTGTGTGTGTGCATTTTAATCTAAGGACGACGAACCTTGGCCTTTCAATGTTAGAAGAGGAAGGACTTTTTTATGAGCAAGGCTTAGTAGAAATTGGGACTAAACCACCTCCGTTCAATTAAAATGTACCAAATGTCCATCTCAATTTTCAAATTCTCTTTTATTCTCAATCAATACCCAAATTTTCACATAAAAGCCTTCTCAAAGATTTAAACTTCATATGTATTGTCACTCATAATACCATCAGTGGTATTTTTGTTCCTCAGTGTAAGTTTTTATACATGTCCCACATCTGGGACTTCATGAGTTAAATGATCTTAGTGAGAGTGTCCCATTTTCCTGTTGCAATGTATCAAGGTCTTTAGACTTCTCTTCAAAGAAGACTTACACCTTCACACATCAATCTAATGTGAGATCTGGAGTTAGAAATCCTAACAGTGGGACCTTGACCAGAGATTGATAATTTATAGTAACCTTCTCAACATTTTTGAATATACCCATTAGGAATTAAATGTTTAGAGAAACATTGTTCTATCTGTGAGGAACTGTGTGAAATCTTGCTCTCAATGAACTTCCCCTTCTGATGGGGAAACATATCATCATGAATTCAAAAATGAGTGTACATCACGACAGTTACTGTTCTAGTAAAACAAGAAAAGACTCTGAAAGGCGGGTATGCTGAAGTTAACTTGTACCAGCTTATAAAAGCCAATTATTAAATATTCTGGTATTTTGCAACCTGGTTCACATCACCACTTTAAAACTGTCCATAGTTGTAGTATTTGCATTGCGGAAACTGGAAACTATTACAGATTGTAACTTTTTAAAAAAAGATTCAGTTGCTAAATATTTGCCAGCAAACCAGGGCTTTTTGCTGGATATCCTAGTATTTTTTTTTTTTTTTTTTTTGCCAGTTGCAAATTCTAGACAAGATCAAGGTACTTCACTAGTAGGTTTCTGATTACATCCTATTTTTGTTGTCTTTTAAATTCCGAAATGTGGACTTGATATTGGAGCAAGAAAGAATTATAATTTGGGGGCTGGGTTGTGGCTCAGCGTTAGAGCACTTGCCTAGCATGCATGAGGCACTGGGTTCATTCCTCAGCACCACATAAAAATTTAAAAAAAAAAGAATTAGAATTTATTAGGAAGGAGAGCTTCTTTCAGTAAAGAAAAAGCAGGGGGCAAACAATAGCAACAGTAGGAGCAAACAGTACACCTATTAAATACCTAGTGTTTACTATGACATCTACAATGCTAGTTACCACAAAAGCAGGAATGGTGGGGTCAGCAATTGCCAAGAGCAAAAGCAATAAATAGCCATAAACTAGTTTTGGTATTAAGGTAAACAGTAGGTATCAACTATGCCATCCACAGTATAAATAACTGAAATATCATGAATGGTTGGAGCAGGAATTATATAAGACTGCTTAAAAATATAGTAAAAATACAGCTCATTAAGAGAAAAGAAAATATGATAAGAAGATAAAAGAAAATTTAGAATGTTTGAGATGTGAACTTACAGAAAGCAGAAGAAAGCTGTAGCAAGTGATAGCTATAAAGAAGGTGGTTAAAAAAACAAATAAAAGAAAGTAGTAAGGTGACAGAGAAAGAACAAGGTAATTTGCTATTAAAGCAAAAAAAGGAAAGAAAGAGAAATAAGGGGAACAACAACAAAAACAAACAACAAAATCCCTAAATAAAATGAGAAGTCAGAGAAAAATAATGATTGCAAAGAAAAATGCTAAATACAATAAAAAAGAAATAAAAATAAGCAAATATATATGTATATATACATATACACACACCTGCACAGCAATAACAAAAAAAGTTAAAAAAAAAGATTCTTAATAAAAGATGCAAGCATTATCTTCACTGAGGTAGACAATACTGTTGAGGAGGATGGATGATAATTGTCTATGCCTGAGTGTTCTTTCCATATCTTCTTCAGCTATTGAGAGAGCAAGCATTGGAGGTTAAGAAAACCCTCCTCATTTTGTGTTGCCTGCTATCTGGAGTGGTCTAACACTGAAGTTGGTTGCATTAGCTCGCAGCTTCCCTTCTCACCAGTCTCAGGTGGTTTGGAATGGGAGGTATTGTCAATTGGACCTTAGTCCAGACACACCAGATCAATGCTCTCTCAGAATAGCACTGCTGCAGAGTTCTACAGGGAGCATTCTGGAGGTTGGAGTTTAGCTCTAACAGGGCGCTGTTGGGAGGTATCTGCTCTGGAGAGGTGAGATTAACATATTTCTATGGTGAGTAGATGCCAATCTCTGCAGTGTGTCTGGATCTTAGAAGTCTTTGGAGAATTCTACTTGTAGCCATCAATGGGGTGGCGAACTCTCCACAAGTCTCTCACACTCAGCCACCCACAAGTACAGCCTTCCCAGGTTTAATCCCTGAGTGTAATCATGTCCACCTGTTCAGGTTCCTGACCCTCTTCAGCTGATTATGAGCCACCAGACTCCAAAGGAAAGCAAATTGCACTCCCCTCTGTATCTCAGACTTGAATCTCCCTGGAGACAATCTTCTGGGCTCCTATTTCAATTATGTTCTGCTAGGAATATCATAGCTAGGTGCTTGCTGGAACAATATGGCAATATTTGCTGAGATCTCCTGGGTTCTCTACGCAGCAAGCTGCAGCCCGGCCTCCTCAAGATGGCTCCCACCTCAGCTCTGTGCTTGCCATTGAGAAACACAGAGCACTTGCCAAGTACCAGCTCACCGTACAGCCTCTGGGTCAGCTAAGTTCAGGCAGCTTTTCTGTTCTACAGAAATTTCCATGCTAAATTTGTTCATTGTGTTTCTCTTTCTCTTTGTGTTATTCCCTCCTCTGTGGTGAATTAATCCCAGGGCTGTGGCAGCAAACAGTTGGCCTCCAATATGCTCTTTCTTATCCTTTGTTCAATGCACCTAAATTTCTGAGTCTCTAAGAGACTGTCTGATATTGGATTTCAGTGAATGTCCTCTTTCATCCACCTTGCGAAGAAGCAGTACACTCTCTACCTGAATCGTACATCACAACAACTGGAAATATGGCCTTAATCTACTTTGCTGTCTTGAATCTCTTCCTTGCTTTCACTTTTGAATCTCTTCCTTGCTTTCACTATTCTAATTTGATAGTTTTCCTCCTTTTAGAGCTTCAAAACAACTATTTAATTGATCTATAATTCACTCATGATTTGTACCATTTTCAAAGTGCAACTTAATGGGTTGTTTTTTTTTTGGTATATTTATAAATTTGTGACTCCACCACCACTTTCTAATTCCAGAACACTTTCATAACCTAAAAAATAAACTCTATATCAATTAGAAGTCAATTTCCATTTTCTCTGGCACCTCTTTCCCTGAATAACAGTGACTTATTTTCCCTATTTTGGATAGTTCATGTAAATGCAATCATATATATAGCTTTTTGTGACTGAGTTCTTTTTTTCTTTTCTTTTAAAAATATTTTTAGTTATAGATACTCATACCTTTATTTTATTTATTTATTTTTAATGTGGTGCTGAGAATTGAACTCAGTGCCTCACACATGCTAGGCAAGCACTCTGCCACTGAGCCACTACCCCAACCCTCGTGACTGAGTTCTTTCACTGAGGATAATGATCTTGAGTTTTATCCTTGTTGCACCATGTATCAAAATTCATTCATTTTTGTAGCTGAATAATATTCAATTGCTGGAATATTTTATATTTTGTTCATCCATTTATCAGTTGATGGAAATTTTTGTTGTTTACAGTTAAACATTTTTCTAAAAGTTTCCAAGTGAACATATGTTTTCATTTTTCTTAGCAATATTAACAGAAATACAATTGATGGATCAGATGGTAACTGTAATCTTGGTTTTTGAGAGACGGCAAAATACACTCCAGAAGTATGCCTCTTTCTCAGCACTTTGAGTATGTCCTTCTACTACCTCCATCTTTCATTACTTCTGATAAGTTCATTTTCAGCTGATGTAAGGAAAATAAAAAGAGACACAGAGACAAGATGTAGAGGCAGGAAAGATGGCAGAATGACAGAGAAGCCAAACTGCTAATCTTTGTTTATATCGATAAGTTACTTTAAGTCATTAGTGCCATGATTACATTATTGTTTGGTGTTCTTTTATTTCCAGGAGCTGAATGTCTGAAATCAAGATCCAGGCTGATAAGACTCTAGCACAGAGCCTCTTCACAAAGGACATTTCATAGCAACTAAATACTGCACCTGTATTAGTTATCTTACTAGCTTCTAGGAGAAACTGCCAATGAATGATGCATTGGAAACAGAGTACCAGTTATCCCTCCCCCCACAACGCCCAGGAGTTTTCTCACCAGAGGAATGCTTCCCTGTATATTTCCACAGTCAGAACACCTACAAGTTGATTTTCTCTCCTGCTGGTTTCAAGTTTTTCTCTTCGTTTTTGACCTGCTAAAGTTTGATAATGATGTATTTAAGTGTGAATTTCTTAGTATTCCCTCTACTTAGATTTTATTCACTTGGATCTGTATGTGCCAGATAAAATATTTTTCATAATAGGTAAAATTGTTTATCCATTATTTCTTTATCTTCTTTCTTTGTCACTCCCATTACATATATGGTGCTGTGCTTGCTATTGTCCCATAAGTCTCTGAGGTTGTGTTTAATTTTCAATATTTTCTCTATATTCTTCTGATTGATAAGTCCTATGGATTAATTTTTAAGTTTATAAATTCTTTCTCTAGATCATATCTGCTATTGAGTACAGTTACAATCATTTTTGGCTTTTGAATTTCCATTTGGTTCTTTCTTACATACTCTGTATTTCTTTATTGGGACTACTTAAATGAGTCATTGTCATTATGTTTTCCTTTAATTATTTAAGCATAGTTTTTTTTCAACTCTTTGAATATAGTTATAATAGCTGTTTTGGTGTCTTTGCTACATCTATCATCTGGAATCTCTTGTAATCAATTCTTTTAACTTTTCCCCCCAGTATTGGTCACACTTTCCTGTTATTATTTTTTTTTTCTATCATGATTTTTTTTTTAAATCTGGAGATTTTAGACAATACATTGTACCATTCAGATTCTGCTTTATTCCTTGTTGATGTCAGATGTAGAGTAACTTTTGCCTGTTCCATGCTTTATTTTAAGTAAAAAAGATTTTATGTGTACAAAAAAAATGTATAGAGACATATGGAATTTATATTCCATCATAGTAACTTAAACAGATCATTACAAATGTTGCTGAAACTGCATGTACACTAACCTTGGTCTTATTCTTATGCATTCCTAGCCCATTAGGTATCCTTGATTACATTAAAAAGTTTCCTTGATTTTCCTTAATTTTGCCACATATGTATGCAAACAAACATATACATATATATTTTTCAATTTTTTTAGTTTATGAAAATGTCATCATGATATAACTATATATAGTTATATTTTTCCTAGAAAAAGAATGATTGATTCTAAGGTTTATCTCTTCTGATATATTAGGTTGTTGTTTACTCCCTTTAGCTTGTATGTGGTATTTTACAATGTTTCTCTAGTTATGATGGATATGGCTATATCTCCGTTTTTGCAATTGTGAACAAAGATGCTAAAAAACGTTCATTTTTGTGTTTCACCACACATATACACAAATATGTCTTCAGTGTGTCTATCTAGATCATCTCTTGTTCATTAGTTATAAACGATTTCCACTGTATGTTAATGACAGAGTTCTCGGATGTGTTCTCTCTTAAATTACAGAAAATCTGTTATTTATTGCTAGTTCCTAAGTTAGTATTATTGTTGTAAAGATTGAATGCAGTTGAGAATTTCAGAAATTGTGTGAATTCTCTAAACAGAACTGGGAATAATAAGGTGCATAATGAGTCTAGGTGTTTAGCTAAAATGCACTGAGACTAACAAGAGGTAGTAAATTAGATGAAACAAGCACTCTACAGGATCCTTTGCGGACATAGAGTCCCATAGGTAGAGGAAATGACAGCACCACTCCAGCCTTCTGAGAGTTCACCTTGACTCTTACAGGAAACTTATTCATCAGTGGTGAGTCTGAACAAGCAACGGCTGAAAAATATACGTGATGGCTCTGAGGCAGAATGGTGTTACAGAAGAGCTGAATCATGATTTCAATTAAGGAGAATAATTGGATACTCCAGGGTTACATTTGTGCTCCAATTCTCACTGACTTCAAAGCAGAGAAATTATATTGCCTTCTGGGTCTAATGTCCTGTTCTACAATCCAAAGAGAATAGCTACTGCTCATTCTTTCACATATTAAAAGAGGAACACCAAAACTTAAAATTTAAGGCTATTAAGCATCCATTTAAGTTGAATGGGATATTTGAAGCATGCTAAAATTAGAAAGCATTAAACAATTAGAAGAAAGTTTAAATTGTATGTTACTGACAATAAAAGAAACCAGATTATTAGAAGGTCAATAGATCGCTAACAGCACAATGACATAACACAGCCCGTCTACCAGCAACATTAAACACTCAGGGGGTAAAACTCCTTTGAGGGAGGCACATTGAAGATAATAGATCACGGCCAATTCCTGAAACTGCAGCTGCTTTCAGTCTTCTGTAAACTTTGAAGTTACCTTTGGTTTTTAAAATTTTCCTTTTATTCTCTACTTTTACCTTCCATAATATCTCTGGTATTCATTTTTTTCTGTATTAGAATCCTCCAGACACACAGAGTTTGTGTGTATTGAGAGACAGAGAAAGAAAGATTGATTGAAGGAACAGGCTCCCATGATTTCAGGAACTGATATATCCAACATCTGTAGTGCAGTTCTGCAGGATGTGAATAGTTCAGGTGAGGGCTGGTGTTGTAGTTCTGAGCCCAAATTCCACAGGGCAGCAGGATGGAAAGTCAGGTGGGGTTTTTATGTTACAGTCCAGAGAATTCTTTCTTCTTCAGGAAACCTCAGTCTTTGCTGCTAAAGCTTTCAACTAATGGGATGAAGTTCACCATGATATGGAAAGTAGTCTGCTTTACACAAAGTTTACTTATTTAAATGTTAATTACATTAAAAATACCTAACAACCATATTTAGACTTGTGTTTGACCAAACTGCTGGGAACAATATCCTTGCTCAATGGCCCCATAAAACCAGTCTCACAGTTTCCATTTCCTTGTTTACTGTTGCAAACCTATGGTCCCATCACCTCATGCTTGAAAGGACTCCCAGTGCCTCCATTCTTCAATTCACCTTTGTAATGTAACTTCATAGTCCTAAAGAATATTTTCCCTTGAAGCTGTTCATCATGTTGGCCAGAGTATCAAACTACACTTGCTCTTCTCACTCCTCTCATGGCCAGTTCATTCTGTGTGCTGCCTGGATCATAGCTGGGCTGCCATGTCTCCTCTGTTCATTTCCCGACACTCTGCCTATTATAGGCCCATTCAGATCATAGCTGTGCCAATTCCCATGATAATCTCACATCTCTGGACTGTTTACACCATCCATCACCAGTTGTATATGGTTTTGTGGTTATATATTCTCTGGTTGTTGAACGAATATTAACTTGGTTATCTCAACCAAATTGTAACTTGGATTTAAGAATTGTGTTAAACTTCTATGATGTGCATCACTTCACCTAGACTAGACCAGTGCTAGCTAATGGTTGCATGAAGGAGAAATTTGGTCATTCATTGGTTATGTAAAACAAACAAATAAACAAAACAACTTAAGACATGGTGCAATTCAAGCTTAAATGATGCATAAAAATTGCAGGTAGGAAGTAAAAAAAAAAAAAAAGAAAGAAAAACACAGCATCTTGATCTCCACCTTTATTCTATTGACTAGAACCCATGAGGATGAACCCAAGAATTTATATTTTAAAATCAGCTCTCCATAGTGATTTTCATTTGTGTTTGAACAGTCTGTTCAGGAATTACTGTATAGACATCTTCTTATTTTTATTACCCTAATAATTTACAAAAGAATTCAGAGTGCTGTTTCTCTAACTAGCTCTCAAATGTCTGTGTTGTCATTGGCTTTGCAGAAGGTTCTTTTACTCTCTTACCTGAATTTCATCCATATCTTCTTACCTGTTCTTTAGGCCTTCATCATGATCCTTTCCAATACTGTTCCCATATTACAGACCAAGTGTTTATGCAAAAAATAAATCAAATTTGATTGTACTATTTATGTATAAAATGCTCATGGTTAAGTTCAAACCTCTTTACATGGCTTATAAAACTATTCAAAACATATTTACCTACCATTGTTGCCTAAACTTCTACCAATACCTCACCGAATTACTCAAAACAGCTTCATCTTCATATAAGTCTTTGCCTTTGTACATGCTTAATAAACACATAATTCTAGTTGGTCATGGTGTTGCATGCCTTTAATCCAGTGACTTGGGAAGTTGAGGCTAAAGAATTATAAATTTGAAGTCTTGAAAACTTAGACCCTGTCTCAAAATAAATAAATAAATGGGGCTAAGGAATAACTCATTGAAAAAGTGCCCCTGGTTTCAAAATCCCCGGTACTGCAAAAAGAACAAGGAAAAAAAAAGAAACACAAAATTTATGTCATTTATCAAAATAATTTGTCATTACTGAGTTGATATTACAAAGTCGTTTGCCAGTACTAAGGATTTTGAGATTAAATATATATTTTCCTCTTTTTTGAACCCTACCCTTCAGTACAAAGACAGAAAAAAATCAAAACCCATTTAACAATAGGTACTTTGGATGGTGAATTTATTATTTGTTAGGTCTGGACTAAGCATTTTGCATGAATTACACTTTAATCTTTGTAATCACAGTATACGTCACTGGGTTAGAGTCCAGGTCTTTGAAATCTGGAGTCTACATTCTCCTTCTGTGACTGTGTTGATAGAGTTCAGAGGAACCAGAATCATACAGTAAGAACCTTCATAAATTACTCAAGGCACAGTATACTGGATTCACAGGAAAAAAAAATTAGTTGATGCAAGATTAATACTTTTCTCTATCCCTTCTTTGTGTTGCACTGGGACTGAATTTTGCTTACTTTTTAAACAAAGAAATTAACATGGCAGGTACCAGAGAAAAACTTGATGTTTCCAGTTCTAGTTCAGCCTTGTCACATCACGTTGCCAGGCCTCAAAATGTCAGCCCTATAAAGCTGAGTCTAAAAACTGCCTCTGATCTTTTATTAGCCATTTTCTCTCAGGAAGTTATTGAGACTCTCATTCTTAATTTTCTCATCTGTAAAATGGAAAATGCAACAGCTTGTAAGCCATACTTTGTTTTAATAAAAGAAATAAGAAGACAATATAATCAGATTTGAATTTCAAGGTAATTAATACTAGCAACTGTGTGCAATTGTCCAAAGGAATAAGTACTAATGGATTAGACTATGGTATCTGCAGAAGGGAAGGAGAGGAAAAAAAAGACTCATGGATATCTATGTACTAAAGTCTTATCAACAAAGTAATGGAAGAAAAGGGACTTGTTCTTCATATCTCTAGCTCAATTATATCAACTTTGATATAAAGCTCTAAGATTCAAAGTTTTCACCTATTGTAATTCTTCATTAATTTTAACCCTTCTCTGAGTCTCAGTCTACTGAATGAAAAGCTGGTATAATAGCTAAAATAATTTCTTATGGAAAACTCTTTGATTCTATAAGGGATGTGGCTATCTGTTGGATGGAATAAAAATATTTAAAATTAAAGGATAAAATTAAATTAAAGGATAAAGTGAAATTAAAGGATAAAAATAAAACTTCTATAGGTAAAGGAGTTTAAATGATTTTAATCTCCATATTTAAAATATAAAGTTGAGAAAGAATCTAAAGTTGAAGAAAGAAAAAATTTTATTGAAAACTTGGAAGTAATCAGGAGAAAAAAATAATAGAAATGCTTAAAATTTGTCTTTTTAAAAGACTGGCCATAGAATGAAGCTAGATCCCTGAGATCAGGGATTCTGATGCTCAAGAGTTGGGGCTATGTTTTGATTCTTCAAGTCAGCTCAACCATATTCTTCATGGAGGAATGTCTGTAAGACCTTGACCCACCAAAGAAAATCTAGGCTTGCCTATAGGAAAGGCTCCCACTCTAGATCAAGGTCCTCAAGTTTGTAGCATGTCTAAGTGGAACTTCTTTATTCCTAATTGGACAAGGACTCTTTAAACTTCTCGAGTTCTACAACAGGGGAACTCTTAGCACAAAATTTCAGGTCTAATAAAGGGACATATCTACATAAATTAATCTTAAAATAGTTTAAAAACAAAGCATTAAGAATATGAATATGGTTTAACATTATTTGAAAATTAAATTGACTTGGTATTGTAATTTAATGCAATTTTTGAGATTTACTTGAGTAGATGAAAAATGACCTGTGCTTTACCTTGAACATTGAGTTCATCTAATCAATAAAATTACTTTTCTTAATTACTCTATATTAAAATTTGTATAATATGCTTATTTGTCAAACTAAAGGAAAAATCAATAAATGTCACATAATTAATGATACGTGAAACTGTAAATGATGAAAATACATAATTTCATATAAGTGGAAACTTACACTGATTATAAACATGACTAAGAACAAAACCTCAAATTAACTTATTATATCTGGAGTACAATATGGTGAGCTTGATATTAATATGCTGAATGTGATTGAGGTTTATTACATGCATCAATATTATATTCACACAATGTAATTTATAGAAGAAAGATGAAACAAAGTTCATAAAGAGAAAGTAAAATTGTTTACTTTGTATATTCTATTGCCAGCATTAAAATTGATATCATCAGATACTTCTTCATAATTTATTTTTTATCAGCTAAAGACTAACATGATTAGTAGGAAGCATCATTACACTTAGCCAAGAAGTATTTATACCATCTCTACTGATTTCTTGGGCTAAATGTTCATTGTGTTTGTAACTTTTTAAATATTTTTTAAACCATTTTTTTACCATTTAGTTCCTTACAAAAACGTATACAGGCGCTGCAAGGTAGGCAGACCTGCGACCGACCGGCAGATCAGGCCCAGCGGCCCACCAGTGTGGTAGACACGTCACCCCAATTGGAGGAGGGGCAGAGCAGAGCAGCCGCCCGCCGCTCGCGCCTGCAACGTAGGCAGACCTGCGACCGACCCCCAGAAGAGGCCCAGGGGCCCGCCGGTGTGGTAGACACATCACCCCAATTGGAGGAAGGGCCCAGCTGCCGCCCGCAAGGTAGGCAGACCCAGCGTCCTGGAGAAGGGGCCCAGCGGCCCGCCGGCCTAGTTGAAAGATCACCCCAATTGGAGGAGGGGCACAGCTGCCGCCCGCGCCTGCAAGGTAGGCAGACCTGCAAACTGGACAACAGGCCCAGCGGCCCGCCAGTGTGGTAGACAGATCACCCCTATTGGAGGAGGGGCCCAGCTGTTGCCCACAAGGTAGGCAGACCACACGACCTGGAGAAGGGGCCCAGCGGCCCGCCGGTGTTATAGACAGCTCACCCCAATTGGAGGAGGAGCACAGCTGCCGCCCGCCCCTGCAAGGGAGACTTTGCAACTATACAAGAGCAATATAAATATATAGGGGGAAAATTCAATCACACAACAGTTTCACCAAGCAGAAAGAAACGCAAGCAGTATGAAAAGACAAGGAAAGAAAGGACCAAAAGCAATGCAGGTCAACTCAACGTTAGAAGAGGTAATAGCTGCAGCAGATGGAATGTCAGATAAAGAATTCAGGATTTACATGCTTCAGATGATCTGGAGCATCAAGGAAGACATTAGACAGCAAAATCAGACAATGAAAGATCACTTCAATAATGAATTACATAAACAAATCCAAGAAGCAAATGATCAACTATACAGGGAGATAGAGGTTATAAAAACAAACAAACAGAAATCCTAGAAATGCAGGAAGCAATAAACCAACTTAAAAACTCAATGGAGAATACTACCAGCAGAGTAGAACACTTAGAAGATAGAACATCAGACAATGAAGACAAAGTATTTCAACTTGAAAACAAACATAGACAGCTCAGCGAGACTCTTAAGAAACCATGAGCAGAACATCCAAGAAATATGGAATAACATAAAGAGACCAAACTTAAGAGTCATTGGGATACAGGAAGGTATAGAGCTCCAAACCAAAGGAATGAGCAATCTGTTCAAGAAATAATATGAAAAAACTTCCCAGACTTGAAGAATGAGACAGAATCCCAAATCCTAGAAGCCTACAGGATGCCGAATGTGCAAAATCATAAGAGACCCACACCTAGACACATTATAATGAAGATCCCCAACATACAGAATAAGGAAAGAATTTTAAAAGCTTCAAGAGAAAGGAAGCAGATTACATTTAGGGGTAAACCAATCAGGATAACAGCTGATCTTTCAACACAGACTCTGAAAGCTAGAAGATCCTGGAACAACATATTTCAAATGCAGAAAGAAAATGGGTTCCAACCAAGAATTGTGTATCCAGCGAAATTAAGCTTCAGGATGGAAGATGAAATTAAAACCTTCCACGATAAAAAAAAAAAGCTAAAAGAATTTGCAACTAGAAAACCATCTCTTCAAAACATCCTTGGCAAAACATTACAGGAAGAGGAAATGGAAAATAATAATGAAAACCAACATTGGGAGGTAGGACAGTAAAGGGGGGGAAATAATCAAAGAGGAAAACAAACCATGTTTAGTAACAGAAATAAACAAATATGGCTGGAAGAACAACCCATATCTCAATAATAACCCTAAATGTTAATGGCTTAAACTCACCAATTAAGAGACACAGGCTAGTAGAGTGGATCAAAAAAAAAAAAAGATCCAACAATATGCTGCCTACAGGAGACGCATTTGATAGGAAAAGACATACATAGAATGAAGGTGAAAGGTTGGGAAAAATCATATCACTCATATGGACTTCGGAAACAAGAGGAGTGTCCATATTCATATCAAATAAAATAGATTTCAATCCAAAGTTAATCAAAAGGGATAAAGAGGGACACTACATACTGCTCAAGAGAACCATACACCAACAAGACATAACAATCATAAATATATATGCTCCAAATAATGGTGCAGATATGTTCATCAAACAAACTCTTCTCAAGTTCCAGAGTCTAATAGACCACCATACAATAATTATGGGAGACTTCAACACACCTCTCTCACAACTGGACAGATCTTCCAAACAAAAGTTGAATAAAGAAACTATAGAACTCAATAATATAATTAATAACCTAGACTTAATTGACATATATAGAATATACCACCCAACATCAAGCAGTTACACTTTTTTCTCAGCAGCACATGGATCCTTCTCAAAAATAGATCATATATTATGTCACAGGGCAATTCTTAGACATTATAAAGGAGTAGAGATAATACCATGCATCTTATCTGATCATAATGGAATGAAACTGGAAATCAACGATAAAAGAAGGAAGGAAAAATCATGCATCACTTGGAGAATGAACAATAGGTTACTGAATGATCAATGGGTTATAGAAGATATCAAGGAGGAAATTAAAAAATTCTTAGCGATAAATGAAAACACAGACACAACATATCGGAATCTATGGGACACAATGAAAGCAGTTCTAAGAGGAAAATTCATTGCCTGGAGTTCATTCCTTAAAAAAAGGAAAAACCAACAAATAAATGATCTCACACTTCATCTCAAAATCCTAGAAAAAGAAGAGCAAAACAACAGCAAAAGAAGTAGAAGGCAAGAAATAATGAAAATCAGAGCTGAAATTAATGAAATCGAAACAAAAGAAACGATTGACAAAATTGACAAAACTAAAAGTTGGTTCTTTAAAAAATCAATAAGATCAACAGACCCTTAGCCATGCTAACGAAGAGAAGAAGAGAGAGAATTCAAATTACTAGCATATGGGATGAAAAAGGCAATATCACAAAAGACACTTCAGAAATACAGAAGATAATTAGAAATTATTTTGAATCCTTATACTCCAATAAAATAGAAGATAGTGAAGGCATCGATAAATTTCTTAAGTCATATGATCTACCCAGATTGAGTCAGGAGACTATAGACAACCTAAACAGACCAATATCAATTGAGGAAATAGAAGAAACCATCAAAAGACTACCAACTAAGAAAAGCCCAGGACCGGATGGGTGTACAGCAGAATTTTACAAAACCTTTAAAGAAGAACTAATACCAATACTTTTCAAGCTACTTCAGGAAATAAAAAAAGAAGGAGAACTTCCAAATTCATTCTACGAGGCCAACATCACCCTGATTCCTAAACCAGACAAAGATACTTCAAAGAAAGAAAACTACAAACCAATATCTCTAATGAATCTAGATGCAAAAATCCTCAATAAAATTCTGGCGAATCGGATACAAAAACATATCAAAAAAATTGTACACCATGATCAAGTAGGAATCATCCCTGGGATGCAAGGCTGGTTTAATATATGGAAATCAATAAACGTTATTCACCACATCAATAGACTTAAAGATAAGAACCATATGATCATCTCAATAGATGCAGAAAAAGCATTCGACAAATTACAGTATCCCTTTATGTTCAAAACACTAGAAAAACTAGGGATAACAGGAACATACCTTAATATTGTAAAAGCTATCTATGCTAAGCCTCAGGTTAGCATCATTCTGAATGGAGAAAAATTGAAGGCATTCCCTCTAAAATCTGGAACAAGACAGGGATGCCCTCTCTCACCACTTCTGTTCAACATAATTCTCGAAACACTGGCCAGAGCAATTAGACAGACGAAAGAAATTAAAGGCATAAAAATGGGAAAAGAAGAACTTAAATTATCACTATTTGCAGTTGACATGATTCTATACCTAGCAGACCCAAAAGGGTCTACAAAGAAACTATTAGAGCTAATAAATGAATTCAGCAAAGTGGCAGGATATAAAATCAACATGCATAAATCAAAGGCATTCCTGTATATCAGCGACAAATCCTCTGAAATGGAAATGAGGACAACCACTCCATTCACAATATCTTCAAAAAAAAATAAAGTACTTGGGAATCAACCTAACAAAAGAGGTGAAAGACTTATACAATGAAAACTACAGAACCCTAAAGAGAGAAATAGAAGAAGATCTTAGAAGATGGAAAAATATACCCTGTTCATGGATAGGCAGAACTAACATCATCAAAATGGCGATATTACCAAAAGTTCTCTATAGGTTTAATGCAATGCCAATCAAAATCCCAACGGCATTTCTTGTAGAAATAGATAAAGCAAGCATGAAATTCATTTGGAAAAATAAAAGACCCAGAATAGCAAAAACAGCTCTAAGCAGGAAGTGTGAATCAGGCAGTATAGGGATACCAGACTTCAAACTATACTACAGAGCAATAGTAACAAAAACAGCATGGTACTGGTATCAAAACAGGCAGGTGGACCAATGGTACAGAATAGAGGACACAGAAACCAATCCACAATATTACAACTATCTTATATTTGATAAAGGCGCTAAAAGCATGCAATGGAGGAAGAATAGCATCTTCAACAAATGGTGCTGGGAAAACTGGAAATCCATATGCAACAAAATGTAACTGAATCCCTTTCTCTCACCATGCACAAAAGTTAACTCAAAATGGTCAAGGAGCTTGATATCAAATCAGAGACACGGCGTCTGATAGAAGAAAAAGTTGGCTACGGTCTACATACTGTGGGGTCAGGCTCCAAATTCCTCAATAGGACACCCATAGCACAAGAGTTAATAACTAGAATCAACTAATGGGACTTACTCAAACTAAAACTTTTTCTCAGCAAAAGAAACAATAAGAGATGTAAATAGGGAGCCTATATCCTGCGAACAAATCTTTACTCCTCCCTCTTCAGATAGAGCCCTAATATCCAGAGTATACAAAGAACTCAAAAAAAATAAACAATAAGATAACAAATAACCCAATCAACAAATGGGCCAAGGACCTGAACAGACACTTCTCAGAGGAGGACATACAATCAATCAACAAGTACATGAAAAAATGCTCACCATCTCTAGCAGTCAGAGAAATGCAAATCAAAACCACCCTAAGATACCATCTCACTCCAGTAAGATTGGCAGCCATTATGAAGTCAAACAACAAGTGCTGGTGAGGATGTGGGGAAAAGGGTACACTTGTACATTGCTGTTGGGACTGCAAATTGGTGTGGCCAATTTGGAAAGCAGTATGGAGATTTCTTGGAAAGCTGGGAATGGAACCACCATTTGACCCAGCTATTCCCCTTCTCGGTCTATTCCCTAAAGACCTAAAAAAGCATACTACAGGAACACTGCTACATCGATGTTCATAGCAGCACAATTCACAATAGCAAGATTGTGGAACCAACCTAGATGCCCTTCAATAGACGAATGGATAAAAAAAATGTGGCATTTATACACAATAGAGTATTACTCTGCATTAAAAAATGACAAAATCATAGAATTTGCAGGGAAATGGATGGCATTAGAGCAGATTATGCTAAGTGAAGCTAGCCAATCCCTAAAAAACAAATGCCAAATATCTTCTTTAATATAAGGAGAGTAACTAAGAACAGAGTAGGGAAGAAGAGCATGAGAAGAAGATTAACAGTAAACAGGGATGAGAGGTGGGAGGGAAAGGGAGAGAGAAGGGAAATTGCATGGAAATGGACGGAGACCCTCAGGGTTATTCAAAATTACATACAAGAGGAAGTGAGGGGAAAGGGAAAAAAAAAACAAGGGGGAGAAATGAATTACAGTAGATGGGGTAGAGAGAGAAGAGGGGAAGGGGAGGGGAGGGGAGGGGAGGGGGGATAGTAGAGAATAGGAAAGGCAGCAGAATACAACAGACACTAGTATGGCAATATGTAAATCAGTGGATGTGTAACCGATGTGATTCTGAAATCTGTATACGGGGTAAAAATAGGAGTTCATAACCCACTTGAATCAAAATGTGAAATATGATATATCAAGAACTATGTAATGTTTTGAACAACCAACAATAAAAATTATAAAAAAATATAAAATTTTGAAATAGAAAAGTCTAGGCTTTAATTATTTTATATATATATATATATATATATATATATATATATATATATATATATATATATATTACTGGGTAATGTTTTTAAAAATTCATATATTAAAACACTTTTGTCAATCAATACAATCAAAACATGAGAAATCAGAGGAACTCTTCTTCAGGCATTCCACATACCAGGTTAGGCAAGAAAATAGTCATGACATTCAAAAAATATTTATACTTGCCATTATTAATTAAAACATTTATATAAAATATAAGTTTTATATTTTAAAAAATCCCTGCCAACTTTGAGACATTATGATAGACATTAGAGCAGTAAAGATGAAGAAGACACCCTTCTGCCTTCAAAGGGCTCATGGTCTGGGGGATGAGAAAGACACAAAAGTGGAAAGATTATAGTTCAACTGGGTATACCTGGTAAGAGTTATGCACTGTGGAGGCAAAATTTTTAAAGTGGGAATATAGTAATATAGTCTCCATATAGAAATGATGAGAGTTTAAAGTGATGGATATGTTAATTACAGTGAGTTGATTATTACCTATTGAATGCATGAACCAAACATCACACAGCAACTCATAAATATGTACAGATATTATTGATCAATACAAAATAGTTAAGTTTTTGAAAATGAGAATTTGAGAAGATGGTGATAAAAACTCACAGTATTCCAACATTTCAAAATAGAAATTAGAGAGTTCAGCTGCCTGTAAATTCTCCACTGTCTGGGAAGATGATGTTCTGGGTAAACTGACCTCTTATCTTTAGCTATTAAAGAAACACACTAGGGTACATATTAAGTAGAGGATGGACCATACAGAGATGGAGAGGCATCCAAGGAAGAGTTAAGGGGGAAAAAGAGGCAGAAGTAAGGAATAAAGAATGTTTGCATTGTTAGCCAGTCTCCTCCTTGGTTCTAGGATGGTCTGGGCTGATGACTATCTTCTTCAAGAGGCAGGGGCTCTCAAAAAGGGATAAAATCAAAATAGTTTCTGATGGATTGTTTCCAATTATTAGTAGGCCAACTTGCTGGCTGCATTTAGGACCAACTGGAAACTTCCCAATGGTTAGGCTTGACAGGATTTTTTATAATGACCACTAGTTGGCCTTTGGGTTGGAGGGTCAATATTCTGTAGAACTATTAAATCCTAATTCCCTATACTCAGGACATAATTTCAACCCATTTCGTGATTTCTCTTTTGTTGGAATTAATTGTAAGAATGGGAATATAAATAATTTCTTCTAACAATTTAAGTGTTGAGATCGGTTAATGTGAATTGAATCATTTAATGTTTTTGGAAATTCTAGCACATTAGGAAAACTCAAATTTAGAGGCATTTACAGTAACCTTCATAGGTAATATAATAAATTTATGCTTTATTAATGGTTTCTGATTATTTATTCTACTGATTCACTTCATTACTGTCCACCATGTGAGTGGTTGGCTTATTTTAATAATCAGGAATATGTTTATTTCAGTATATTTTCTATTAATATGAGTAATACAAGATTGCATGTTTCCATTTAAATAGTAAGATTACATCATCCTTATCATAGCACAGATGTACAAAGTCATATTAAAAAGTTGAAGAGCTCCATTACCTCTAAGATTTAGTTATAATCTGATCAGTCTAATAAAGTTTCAATCAGAGGGCAAATTTCTCCATATTGCAAAATAGATAGCTGGAAGTTAAACATGGGCAGGGTCAATGCAGCAAGGTCAAGAGATAGAACTTGACCTGCAAGCATCTGGTCCCATTAGAGGCAATGCCTTCTGTGCTGATGAATACATTGCTATCTTAGCTTGCCTTAACTGAACATTGGATATTCAAATTGCTTGATCTTATTCTTTCTTTACCAAGTGGATAAACGTGTAGTTCTCCAAAGTTATCACTCTGCTCAAACAGGCATAATCAACTGTCCATAAATAACTATAAATTAAAAAGTTGAAATTATAATAATATACTATTAATAAAATTTTAAATTAGCAAATTTAAATTCTAATTTTACACACCATTCTTACAAACCAGACTCATTTGAACCAGAGGTGTAGATCTGCATAGGATGGTTTCTCTCAATTTCCTAAACCTGCAAAGCTGAAGGTTACCTTCAAACCATGATTCAACACAAGAAAATAAGTGCTCTGCAGTGGAGACCCCAAGGACAAGGTACATCTTTTCCTCCCTTACGTTATCATTGACTAACCAAGCCTTTCTGCCTGGGGAATACATGCTCATGTTATCTATTTTACTGGACAAAGCTCTGGAAAAGCAGAGAATTTGCTCACTTAAATCTCTGTAGTTTCCAAATCCCACAGTGCATTTTTCTTAGTAAATATACTCAATGAATAGAAAGAGTGAAGACAAGCATTTTGCCTTCATCCTTAAGTGACCACATGAATGATTGTTTGGTTGACTTCAGTTAACCACTTGCTATAATTTATTTGAAAAAGGAAATTATACATGATTTTTCACATCTCTTCATTTTAGAATCCCTAGAAATATGGATCTATAGAGATAGTTTTGGGTAAAGACCAATGGAATTTTGTAATTAATAGGAACAGAGCATTATATCGTTACCAATGAGAATAGCATATTTAAATGGCCTGCAGATAAGAACCAGGTATTGTCATTATCACATCCATAAATTCATTAATTTTCAAAATTCCAAATCTGAGACCCCATCTTTTTCTTTTTAAAAAATATTTTTTGTTTATGTATGACAGAAGGATGCATTTTTATTCTTATTACATGTATATAGCACAATTTTTCATATCTCTGGTTGTATATAAAGTATGTTGACACCAATTCGGGTCTTCATACATGTACTTTGGATGATGATGTCTATCACATTCCACCATCCTTGCTAATCCCCTGCCCCCTCCATTCCCTTCCCACCCCCCTGCCCTATCTAGAGTTTGTCTATTCGTTCCATGTTCCCCTCCCTACCCCACTATGAATCAGCCCCCTTATATCAGAGAAAACATTCGGCATTTGTTTTTTTAGGATTGGCTAACTTCAATTAGCGTTATTTTCTCTAACTCCATCCATTTACCTGCAAATGCCATGATTTTATTCTCTTATATTTCTGAGTATTATTCCATTGTGTATAATAGGCCACATTTTTTTATCCATTCATCTAGAGAAGGGCATCTAGGTTGGTTCCACAGTTTAGCTATTGTGAATTGTGCTGCTATAAACATTGATGTGGTTGTGTCCCTGTAGTATGCTGTTTTAAATTCCTTTAGGTATAGACCAAGGAGAGGAACAGCTAGGTCAAATGGTGGTTCCATTCCCAATGTTCCAAGAAATCTCCATACTGCTTTCCATAATGGCTGCACCAATTTGCAGTCCCACAAGCAGTGTATGAGTGTGTCTTTTTCCCCACATTCTCACCAACATTTATTGTTGTCTGTATTCTTCATAGCTGCCATTCTGACTGAAGTGAGGTGAAATTTTAGAGTAGTTTTGATTTGCATTTCTCTAATTGCTAGTGATGATGAACATTTTTTTCATATATTTGTTGATTGATTGTATATCCTCTTCTAGAAGTATCTTTTCAAGTCCTTGGCCCATTTATTGATTTGGTTATTTGTTTTTTTGGTGCTTAGCTTCTTGAGTTCTTTATATACCCTAGAAATTAGTGCTCTATCTGATGTGTGAGGGGTAAAGATTTGCTCCCAAGATTTAGGCTCTGTATTCACCTCACAGATTGTTTATTCTGCTGAGAAGAAACTTTTTAATTTGAGTCCATCCCATTTATTGATTCTTGGTTTTAATTCTGGGGCCATAGGAGTCTTATAAAGGAAGTTGGAGCCTAATCCCACATGATGGAGATTAGGGCCTACTTTTTTGCAGCTTTTCTAGTTTTATTCCTAGGTCCTTGATCCATTTTGAGTTGAGTTTTGTGCATGGTGAGAGATAGGGGTGTAATTTCATTTTGTTGCATATGGATTTCCAATTTTCCCAGCACCATTTGTTGTTGAAGAGGCTATCTTTTCTCCAATGCATGTTTTTGGTGCCTTTGAGACCCCATTTTTTAATATGCTAAATAAAACTAATCAGAACCATTCTAATAATATGTATTACATATTAAAATTTTACACTTATTTAAATTATATTTGAGTCCTATCAAACATGGAATGATAGTATTAAATCTTATGTAGCACTTACCACGTCACACACTGTTCTAATATTTGGTTTGCAAATATTCATTTTTTTCATAACACCTCTACTATTATCCTTATTTTATAGTTGAGAAAACTAAAGTGCAAAGAATAACATCCACAAGTTTACATTCCTCATAAGGGTAAATAAAATTTAAGGCCAGGCAATTTAGTTTCAGAGTATTTGCTCTTATCCATTACCCTAATGCAACAGCAATTATTAAAATTGATTTATTAGAAGACTAGCTCCACATTACCCTCCCTTATTCATTTTAATTACCTAGTTTAATCATTGCAAACTGAGAAATACCAAGCCAAAACATTGTGGATATTTAAGATTATACTTGCAGGACCTCAAATTAGTAAATTTCAAATTTGTAAGTGTATGTTCTTCATATGAATCTGACAAAGAATAAAATTAATGGATTTAATTATCTACTATCTCCAATGCTCAGAAACACAGTAAAACATATTTTACATCATGGCTTAGATTTAGCAGAAGTTAATATATAGATATATGTACTTCAAAATTCTACCTTTCACAAAATTAAGAGAAATATGACTCCATACAACAGAATCAGAGGAAGATATGCTATGATTAGTGAAGGTAAAGTCAATGAAGATGAAAAGATAATACCTGTGATTGAAAAGCCCCCTCAAAAGCCAACAGAGAGTGCTTTTCCAAAGGAATTAAGTCCCTCAGTGCCATGAATCTAGTAATACCTATTAGCAATGCTGGGAAAAAATAGAGATTTTATGGCAGTTTCTTTCCTGGACTTGGCAAGAGCCACATAATCTTAAGAAGCTAAGAAAGAAAATTGGGGAAGGAATAACCCAGGCAAGTAATATGTGAGAGAAGTAGTGTTTGTCAAGAAAGGAATCTTGAAAGAGGACATCATGCAGCTGTATAAGCCTCAATGCTCAAGAAAGAAATGAAGCCTCCCTCACATGTAAATCCCCATGATCCTCTCTGTTATAAGGGTAACCTCTCTGGAATAGTCCCCACTCTACAGTACCCTCCTGCAAATGCTGGGTCCAAAGAGAACTCCCTGCTTCAAATTTGAATATATAGAAGGTAAAAATATGAAATGAGCAGGAGAAATGGTGGAAAACATGTATGACAAAAATGTTGGCATGAAGTAAAATAAAGCAGGAAAGACAATATACAGATACAGACACACACACACACACACACACACACACACAAGCAATTTGTCACATGGTGATAAGATCTATGGAGAAAATGATTCCATAAAGGGAATTACATGGTCCCAGATATTGAGATGTGCATAATTTTGTATAGGGTGATGGTGAGGGAAAGACTTTCTGGTATTATGGTGATAGAGCATGCAGACATCAGGACCAAGGGGTCTGTGGTAAAAGTCTGGTTTGGAAGCAACAGGTTGTAAAGTCGTCTGGGAGGTGGGTGCTTTTACGAGAGAAACAAAAAGTCATGAGTACTGGAATAAGATGAATACAAAATAAATGTTGTAGCAACTGGAACATGTTAATGAATATCATGATAATAATAGAAACCAGTAATCTTTCACCAGGAAGTACAAAAGCTAAGAAGTTGTTTCCATAATGTGACTAGCAAGGACATGGCCTCTATTTGGGAATGTAAATCTTTAAGGATATTAGTTATATTGCCAGAGTTATCAGGAATGTTTAGTTTTTATAACGTTACAAATACCCCCATAAGATGTAGTTATCTTATGTAATGTGATTTTTGTAAAATATCTTTTTATTGGCACAACCTGTGTTTAGTGGAGATCCCTTCTGTTACATGGGGCTAGATAATAGGAAGATTTGTAGGTCTTAAATTGACTGTTGACTAAAATACTTCTAACTCTGGTAGTCTCTTGATAGTTATCAGGCATTCCTGTCTAAGAATTTTTCTTTTATAGCCTCTAGTCTTACTTACTCTTGGTGGGTCTGACAGAAGTATACATCTTAAGTTACATTAAAAAGACTATTGTCTAAAAAAAAGAGAGAAACCATTGTCTTTTCTTTTAAATGTGCAGATATGGTTAGAACTGTTTTTATTAGGTGTTTAATACAAAGCTGGTCAAACTGACTTTGTTCTTATCTATTGTTAAGAGTCAGCTGAGTTCCCTCAGAGGGTCACACTTGAGAATGTAAGAGCAGCCTCTTACTCCTTTAGTGCCATCTGCCAGATGGGTCAGGTTCTCATTGACCATGTGACTTCCCTTGGAAGCATCAGGGACATCTTCTTCTCCAGTTACGCTCCTCTTTGCAGCATGTGCAGTTGTCAGCTTTTTGTTCTCCAGGGTCTCATAGATACCCCTGATCAGGAGGTCATGCAACTCAGAGTCACAAAGCCCTTAGAAAAATCCCCTGTTCCCTGGGTTCAAGCTGTCCTCAGAGAGCAAGAGCCAAATAATGGCTATTTTCTCTTTTTTTTTGGCCCTATCATTTCCTTAAATTTAGTCTCTAAGCTTTGGTCTTAAACATTCTGCAAGCCAGTTTCACCAATCTTAAAGTAAGAGTAGTGGGTTTGAATTTTAATGTCTGTAACTTTACAGTTATTTATCCCTTCTATTTAATTGGGGTCAGTATTAGTACTGGAAGTTAGACTTACATCCTGTCTGTCCTTGTAGGTGATGATCTATTATTCCAATCAACTCAGGTTATTATATTAGAAGTTGTACTTCTATAAGACAGTAACAAATAAGAGTTATAAAGCTTACAAGAAAAAAATATAATATATATATATTATATAATGAAATTGATTAGAGTAAAAACATATTTAGTTCATATTATAGCTATGAACCAAGAAACATAATTTCAATAATCCCATATGAAAGGAAAGTGACCACAACACTTGGAGCAACCAAGAGATCTTTATTGCAGCAGTGCAACAGAGGAGAAAAGAGAGAGAGAGAGAGAGAGAGAGAGAGAGAGAGAGAGAGAGAGAGAGAGAAAGCGTGTGCAGGAGAGAGACAGAGAAAGCAAGCGAGATAGCAAGAGAGAGGGGGGCCTGGCAGGAGGGAGTTTTTATAGCCCAAATCTAATGAGGTCTCTGGGTCTGCAAGCTGCCTTGTTGGCACAAGGGGGGTTAAGTGCTGGGCCTTGAGCGGCAGGCTACATGTTCAGCTTTGAGCAGGGGGCTTGGGCATTTGGGCTTGAAGCAAACAGGTGATAAAGAATCAGATGGAGGGTTAGAGAAGCCAGATCATCCTGCAGCTAATTTTGTTTGGCATGCCCTGCAGACAGCTTACTCAGCCTGTCCTGCACCTAGCACCATACCTTTACTTTAAACTTTAGTTTGAAGAACACTATCTTGGTAAAATGTCCTTCTAAACCTTATACATTAAAGACTTGTATACTTGGAAGTATACAAGTGTACAAGTCTTCATATTTATTATACCAGTAATCCAGTAAGAGCACCACAATTACACTGATGTTCTTATATAAACCAAGCTTAGCTTTTAAAGAAAAATTTAGACTCCATAATGTAGTGTAATACTCTAAAATAACAGTTATTGTTTAACCAGAGTTGTACAAACCCTAATTCCTGTAAGACTAGTTTCTCTAAATAATATAACTTAACAGACACGAGAGATTATCTTGATAGATAAGAGCAAATTAATGTTGTAAGAAATCCTTGCTACTTCAATGTATAGATTATACTTTGGTTTATATTAATACAGCGCAATATTTGACCTTAAGAAAAGACTTGAATAGCTTTAACTGATTGTGCTACTTGTATATAACCAATTTAGTTGCACACAAACTTTTGGAATTTATCCTCCACAAACCTTCTGCAACTTAGATATTTTACAACTTTTTACTTTACCATACACAAAGACTTCCTTATCCAGAAACATTTATTTTTTCTTCTACTTTCATATTAAAACATATTTTAATACCTGAGACGTCTTCAGGTTTGCATACAGGAACCTTGGACTATTTCCTTCCTTTTTACAGAACAGGCTGAGCTGTAGAATGGTATAAAAATTTATGTCTCCATCTGATGGCCATGATTCTCTATCGGATAAAGAGTTGGTATTGAGAATATGTTTGGCAGTAGAAGAACACTAGGAGTAAATACTGGAATAAAGAGTTGACACTTGTGGGCTGGGGCTAGGGCTCAGTGCCAGAGCACTTGCCTCGCATGGGTGAAGCACTGGGTTTGATCTTCAGTACCACACAAAAATAAATAAATAAATAAATAAAAATACTGTGTCCATCTACAACTAAAGAAAATAAAAAATAGAGTTTACACTTGCTGTAGGCCAAAGGAATCTTCAGAGGGCTGTGGGTTTATATCTACCTTCTTGCAGTCAAAGAAGCTCATAGAGAACATAGGAACACAGAAACAAAAAGAGGGATCCCTACAGGTTTGTAAAGGCTGTGAACAAAGGGAACACAGGCATTTCCTTATAAACTATTCCATGTCCCTCTCTCAACCCTAGAGTCTGAACAGCTAAAGTTTGATTGACAAGGGGAGGGAAGAGAGGTGCTCAGGAGGATCGAGCTTCAGAGAGTGCAGAATGATATATTTGCAGGTGCATGTGTTATTGGGGCTTTGACAGTGCTGCTTGGTCAACTAGTCATCACAGAATACCCCATTGGGGTGGTTGAAAGAGGAGTTGTGGAAGAAACCTTTGAGGTTTACCAAGGAGTGGCCCTAGCCAGAACCTTTCAGTTGTCCCAACCCTTTGTTGGTCTCCACTCATCCAAAGGCAGACCAGTGTTAGAAACACTGTGAACTCATGCCAAATGTGCTCTGAGCCTGGATAGGATAGTGAGAAATGGCTTTGGCAGAATCCATCATGCCTGACCCGCAGGACAGGTGATTAGGAGCCACCTAGGTCATGGATCATGTTATGGAGTCTTGTAGAATGGTGGCTTGTACCAAGCTGCATTTAATTATCCAATGGGTGCCCATTATTGTCCTCCAGAAAAAAAAAGAGACAGAAAGACACACCTCAGAAATATGTGGGGTGTGGAGGAGCTTACTTTGGTGATGATCTAAATGTGACCTCTGCTTTGGGTCAGGCAATATGGACAATGACCAAATAGACTCCATTTTACCCTAAGACTCCATATCATGTAAGAAAATGCTTCTCCCATGGGAAAATCTTGCCTCTGTACCTATTAATAGTTACCTAGCATAGCATACTTGGCAACACAAGATGGCAATTCTTATACAATGTAAAATTGTTCTCTCTTTAGTTCCCATTTTTCTGGGTCAATGTACCCTTTCGGAGATTGATTTTCTAGACGTTAGTAACCCTTCTCTAACTTGCACTCAACTAGGGTCATTTTGTCCCACTTCCATTCTGCTTGTTTGCTGCTATGCCAAACTGGAAAGTCCTGTGGGAAATGCCAATGTACCGATTGCACTGTTTTGCTAACTGCTCAATTTAGCTTCTGTACCCCTGCTTGCTTGCAGCTTTATTAATCCAGATGTGGTTTTTGTAGTTTTTGCCTATAAAGACCCTGAAATGCTCAGGCTTGAGGCTGTTTCTTGCAGAGACAACTTGGTCCTGTAGGGAGCAGTCCCAGCTGGTCAGACAATAATGACTCTTCCATTTTGACGAAACTGGGACTTGGTGTGTTTTCTGAGAGACTGGTCCCATAACACCTCCAAAGATAATACCAATGTTGAGAATCAGGTTCAAGTCCCCTGTGTTGAAGGTGTTATAAGATTGAACAACTGATAAACACTAAGGAAAGAGCAAAAAGCTTTATTTAAAGAATAGAACTGAGAGAGAGAGGAAAAAAAGACTCCCCTACAGAGGAGGGGTTGCCTGAAGGAGTAGATGTTTCCTGCCCCTTTTATCCTTTCTTCTAATGGCACCTAATCCTCTTATCTTGCCTACATGGCCAAAAGATGGAGTAACCAAGGATGGGAAAGGAGCCATCCAGGATATAGGCAGGAAGGGAGTTACCCAGAGAGCGTTCATTAACAACTCCTTGTTGGGAGGAACAATTCCCTTAAGGCAGGTAACCTTGGCAACAGGTTGGAGGAAGGGGAAGTGTTCTGGAGGTATTAGCATCTTATTTCCTCTTGAATCAGTCCCTATCTTCCTGATCTAATCCTTCATTATCTATACCGACTGTCCTTCCCCTGGCCCCCCACTAATGTGTCTTGGATTTGGAATATTCCCCAAAGTCTCATGTGTTGAAGGCTTGGTTCCTCATTGCAACATTTCTTCAGAGGTGGGAAGCAATTGAATCATGAGGCTGTGACCTCATCAATAGATTAATCTATTGATAGTGGAATGGACTACTGGGAGGCACTAGAAACTAGTTGGTGGGTCATGGTTGGAAGAAGTAGGTCACTGGGTTCATGTCCTGGAAGGGTTTTGTCTTCTGCTCGGTCCCTTCCCCTTTTTCTTTATTTCCTGGCTGCCATAAATGAGAAGCTTTCCTCCATCACACCCTTTCATCATGAAGTTCTGCTTTGTCCCAAAGCAGTGGAGTCCAGTGACCATGAACTGAAACCTGTGGAACTGTGAGCCAAAATAAATTTTGATTTCTCTAAGGTGTTTTTCTCAGGCATTTGTCACAGCAATGAAAAGCGCTAACATAGATGCCAAGATTTTTTTTTTTTTCCTGAGCCACTAGAAAGATATCATTGTCACTAACTAATATCGAGAAGCCTGGAGAAGCCTGGAATGAAAGCTTATGAAAGCTAGATCAGGGGTTAAGTTCTAAAATATGTAAATTTTGAGTAGCCTTTCAGTCTACCAAGTAAAAATGTTGGGTAGAAAGTTCAACCTATGAGACTGGAGTTTATGAAAAAATAAAGTGTTTTAAACAATGCATATTCATTTTAAGATTGCTCAGATTGTTTATTCTACCTTTTTAATTTTTATTTATTTATTTATTTATTTATTTATTTATTTATTTATTTATTTTTAGGCAGGGAGAACTGGGGATTGAACTCAGGGGTGCTCAATCACTGAGCCACATCCCCAGTCCTATTTTATATTTTATTTAAAGGCAGGATCTCACTGAATTGCTTAGTGCCTCGGTTTTGCTGAGGCTGGCTTTTGAATTCGCAATCCTTCTGATTCAGCCTCCAGAGCTACTGGGATTACAGGTGTGTGCCATCATGCCCAGCTCCTTTTTCACTCTTTACAAATAAAAATGAACACTTTCAAAACATAATCTAATATTAGTGTAAGTTTTTTTTAATAATCAATAATCTGCACATATAGGTGCATTTTCTTCTCATGGAACAACTCCTGTTGCTCCCATATTCTTTCTAAGCATCTTAATGGAAAATATCAGTATTCATTGTACCAGTCCCTGTTTAAAAAGTTCATCCTCATGTGTTATTTATTACCCACCCATCTCCATTTCCCAGCCAGAGGACCTAGCTCTTCAGGCTTCTCATGGTTACATTTCCCTCTTATACATATGGATAATGCATATTAATAAAAACAAGTAAGGAACAGTCTCATTCCCTCATCCTAAACTGTGAAACTAACTTGTGTCATAAAAGCATTTATTGCCTCTTGAAAATTGCAGGATTTCTGCTGCCAGACTTTGGGTTTTTATATTTTTTAGTTTCCAAAGTGTTTTTGGAAGTTTCCTTCTCTTAATAATACCCATTAATAATTCCATCACAAGTCCCAAAATATTTGCCAATTGTTTTATTTGTTCCTTCGACTTTAATTTTAGTTGTATTTTAATAGATGCTTGACAGAGAATTATTTCATTTGAAAAAAATCAGTGTGATGATATGTCCCAAAATTTATCATTAATTACTTATTTCAGATTGCACATTTATCCAAAACATAAAGAAAGGGATGGTTTGTTTCATAAATGTGCACCTATGAAACAGAAACTTTGAGTGATAATTGCTGACTGTGGAGGCTAAGATCAAAGGGTTCCTTGCAAAGATAAATGTCATTCTTTAGCCAGCTGTGGAATTGCAAGTGGAATGCTGGAGGTGGATTTATTTTAGTCAGAATAGCTGGCCTAGAAGCAACTTTTGGCTTTGAAAATTTCTATTTCATTCTTCATCTGCTTTGGGAAAAAAAATAAAGAATTCTATCAACCACTTTTTATAGAATAATAAGGGTAAGTATTCTATACTCCTCATTTCCTAGATGAAAGATGAGCTATAGATAAATTATTTTTACAAAGGAACAAATTTTTAAAAATATAACTAAGTCTTCTCCTGAGAGTCTGAATTAGGGTCCCTACTCTGCTTTGGCTTTTGAATGTTTTGTTTGAGTCTGCAGAGATCATTTATTTAAAAAAAAAGGAATTAAAAGAAATTAACAATGTTTGAAGACACAGCAATGACTTCTCTGTTCTTCCAGATTTGCTCACATTCCAACAAAGTGATCTCAACAGTGTTTATTGTTTAAAGGACAACTTGTTGACATTTTTCCTTTGTTGAGATAGTCATTTTCAGAACCAAAATAGAATAAAATTGGATATCTACATTGCATATACTTATGTTTTGTAAGTAACATTTTGGAGTTCTTTTTTAAAAGGCTGTTTTTAAATGTTTTTCAAGGAGTCAGAATGGCCATGAAAGTCAGTAATCAGATGGGGTATTTGTGGAGACCACTAAAGAATGTAGAAATCATCATGGGTTAAAGGGAAAAGATAAAGTAACATTGCTGAGTTTAGAACAATGACTATACATTCTCTATGGTAAAGCAGAAGTATTTTTGCCAGATGAAACACGGAACAGGGAAGAATTTTTCAGCACTCGATAAATATTAGAATCATCTGGAAAGCTTTTTTAAAAATACCAATGCCTGGACTTCATCCCAGGCTAAATAAATCAAAATAGAGGTAGGATTTGGGCATAGAGACACTGGTATTTTGAAAAGTTCCACAGGTGATTCTGATGGGCTTCCAGGGCCCACAGCCACCAGCATAGGGCAATAAAAAGAATACAAAAATGTGAGGGCTTGGAATAAAAGAATGGCAACTCATTCCTCAGAATGAAGGATAAATGTGGGCCTGTGGATCTTGAAAGGAGGATTAAATTCCTTTCTTGATTTTATGGGACCTATTAATCTTTTCCACCAAACCATGAAGCCAAGAGGTTTCTGAATCTGAACAGGCTCTGTGGGGCTACCAGAGGGCACTTAATTATTTCTTATTTGAAGGAGAAGCCCCCTTCCCTTCCACTTATCATACCATGGCTCTCTTCCTCCTAGCATTTTCCCCTTTTAATATCCTTAGCACAAATATTGAATTGTCAAGCCCAATAAATAAATAAATAAATAACCATTGCATTCCTCTGGTATTTAATCTAGAACCTCAAGTACAAATCATCTATGCTCTATGCTGCAGGTATTGCCTTCATCCTTGTCCAAAGAAAAGGCTCATTCATTCATTCCCCAAACATTAAAAGAGTGCTTACTGTGTGCCAGGCTCTGTTCTAGGGGCTCAGCATACAGCAGTGAACAAAAAAGGTAAATGATGCTATTTAGTAGTGTTTACATTCTACTTATTCTTTTAGTGATGTGATTGACATACTCAAGAGCTTTTAAATTTGTTCATATGTTTTGTGGCTGCCTTGAGGAAAAGCCCTTTCTGTAGTTACATCTGAATCTTTTGTGTTGCTTTTCTTTGCTTAATCTGAAAACTCTTAGTTTTTTTTCTTGATCAAGAAAGACAGTTTCTTTGATGAGGCTCTGGGCAAGAATTGCTGTCAGGCCTCTCATCTATACAGAGGGAATGAGTCCCCTTAGACTCACTTGTGTAATTTTAAGTACCCCGAAAAGCTTTTCAGCATGAATGAATTTCAAGAAAGGGATTTTCCTAGAAATGGCATCAATTTAAATTATCCCATAACTTTACAACATACAGTAGGCAAGAAAATATTAAATAGTAAAATGACCTTTTTTTATTGTTTTGAAATTCATGGAACTATTGCACTTAAAAAACAAGTTGGCATATTTTGAACAAGAGTCATGTTATGTTTTAGCTCCTAGGAAAAAGAGTTGAAGTAGAAATGGGGGAAATTAAGTATCTGAGATTTAGGGTTTTAAAATTTCCCATGAGGAGAGAAAAGCTGTTCCACTCCCTTCAGTCCCATGGAAATAGATCAATAAACACTTCATTACACAGAAGGCAAGCCATGCAGCCAGACAACCTCATTGTAAGGCAAGTTTGTCAACTTGAACAACCTGACGCTACAATCAAGATAGCATGGTTGATGACAGAGATTTACAAGAAAAAGCCAAGAACCCCAATCTTGCTGATCAGGGTTGGCTCTTTCTGATGTTAGTTTGGGGACTGGTATCAAAGGGAAAGTGTAAACTTGAAAACAGTCAGTTCAGTGAGCAAATGTGGAAGCTTTTTGGCTTGATGGGGGAGCTGAACTCAGAGCAATATAGTGAAATGCAAACTGTGAAAACTATCAAGAGATAAAAAGGCAAGAAAAAGTAACTACAGTGAAAACAGCATGTCTGGACTATAAACTCCTTCAAGAATCCTATCTTGCTTTGGTGTTCTCAGCAGTGTGTGGCACAAAGATGTTCAGTTAATATTTGCAGAATTAAAGCCAAGATGAAGAGCAACAGCTACAGGTACAGCCAAAGTGAAGTTATTAAAACTGGGAGGACTTTTAAGCTGACATAGTACCTGTGAGGTGATGATTGGACAGTAGGATGAATGACAAGCCCCTGCAATATCAGTGCAGAACGTGGGTGAGGGAGAAAGGCGAAGAGAGAGAGGATTGTTCAGACGACAGACATGTATTTTAAAAGTAACAGAAGGATATTGGGGTGTACCTATTAATGCAAATTCAACTATACCCATTCAGTTAAAAAAATTAATAACCTGGAAATTTCAGTCCTCCTTTTGCTCAAAGAGCAAAAACCCTGAAAATAGCCTGAGACAAAATGAATAATTTCTCTTCAGGTCTCAAAGACTGCTTCTCTTAATATGATCATTTTGGCAAGTTGGAGATAATTTTCCAGTTTAAAGATCAAAAATATCAAATTATACTTGGGTGTAGTGGCACACACCTATAATCCCAGGACTCAGAAGGCTGAGGCAGGAGGATCACAAGTTCAAAGTCAGCCTGGGCAACTTAGTGAGACTCTGTCTCAAATTCAAACAAAAGGTCTGGGGATGTAGCTCTGTTGTAGAGTGCTTGTCTAGCAAGCGTGAGGCTCTGGATTTGAAACCTAGCACTTCTAAAATGATTTTTTAAAAATCCAATTATTATTTTTCTTCTCATAAAATATGGTTGCTACTTTACTTGGTACACAAAGCTTGAGGAAGCAAGTGTCCTGGATTTATCAAAAGGATGGTAGGTTGGTCTGCAACATGTACAGTATAATGTAGTAACTTTTTCTCTGAACAGCATATCACTTTTCTCTCAAAATTAAGTGGAGACAGTTGACATTTATAGTTAGTATGTTTATAAAGAATTAAAATGTTGCTTTTGAAAAAATCAATTAGATAAAGGATATCGACTGTGGTTTGTTCTTAGTCCCCCCCCCCCAATATGATTAGTCAATATGCCTAGAGGCAAAATGGTGAGAAAAGGAAAGAAACTAGAAAAATGGACTAATTGCCTGTAGACTCAAAATACTCAGCACTCAATGTTGTTAAATGCAAGGCTATGGTGTTAAGTCTTCAGCAGAAGTAGAAAGTAAAAAGGAAACACCATACAGGAAGTTTTGCAGGAGCCAATATATTTTAATTGTGTAACAATAATTTTATAAAGCAAAATATTTTCAAATCAAAAACCGTGATATAAAGTAAGCACATGTATATCGGGAGGTTTCATAACAAATAAACTATGAGGAATAGGAAAGATGGATTAAGGAAATGACTCACTGGTAGAAACATCCTGTGAATCTTGTGAATAGGTCAGGAGTATGAGTTAGAGAAGAGGGACCTTTCTTGCTAGGTAGAGACAATCCATGTGCAATGAAACAGAGGTAAGATTTGTGCAGAAGATGTAGAAGAGGATCACTGGAATGGAATGATATATTGGGGACAATAGCAGATGAGGTCCAATAGACATTGTAACTGCAAAGGCATGTCTCCAAAATTAGATGAATGGCGAATATACAGTTGGAGGTTAATTTTAGGTATTGTTTAATCATATAGAAAAATACAGGAAAGTTTTTAAGCCAGAGAGAGCTCCCTCATCCTATACATGGCACTCTTAGATCATTCCTGACTTTAATGCAATAATTACAGTGACCTCATTTCACAGCCATCATCCGTTTATATTTACTTACCTCATTCAGAGCACCATAATGTTCTTTCCCTTACATGTGACTGGGGGAGAGACCGCACACCGACCATTATCAGGGCTGTGCTAGCTCTGCATCACCTCACTGTAGTCACAGATGGGCTGCCGTGTAAGCAAACAGAGGCACAGAGGCGCCAGCTGTTTTGAAATAGACACCTGTCAGAGACAGAGCTATTATCAGCCGCTCTAAAATTGGATTTTCACCTGCTTCTGTGCAGAGTGCTCCTCTTATTTAGGAGGAAATGATTCTGAATATTGTTTAGGGTCACCTGTCATTAAAACCAGCCTTTCCTTTCCTCTCCTTCCTCCCCAATTATCTCATTCACTGGCCTACTAAGAAATTACCTGTTATGATTTAAAACAGTCAATGGATCTCATCTTGTTGGCTTTCAACACGAATGAGCAAGATCATGGTTCCTCTGATGTGAGGCCTCTGCCAGGCTGTGGTTCCCACTCCTGGGTGGATTTTTGTCTTAGGGTACTTTCTGTCCAGAAGCTAATATCATGAGGAGTCGGGTCGTTCTCTTCTCCCAAGGATTCCAGGTGGTTTCTCACAGTGCCATTAATCAGCTGCCAGATAAGACCATTCACATCTCTGGCTTTTTGTGATGACTTGAATCAAAGGAGATTATTTTGGACCACGTAATTCTAAAAGGTTGATCCAGCTCTAAAATTCCTTGGTTTTATATCTTTGTAGATAACTAGACAGTCCCTAGAAAACAGACTCACTAAATTCATGTTTGTCCTGATGCCATTATTCATGGTTTTCCATAGTGTTCCACAGGAATGTGAAGGAAGAGAAGATCTGGAAAGCAGGGATCTCAGTTCCCAAAGACCTTGCAATTTCTCCTAAACAGATTCTGTGTGACATACTTTCCATCTGTTCATAAAGAAAAGTTGTGGGATGAGTTTCAAATAATGGAGTACATTTCACAAAAAGCCTAGAAGCTTCCATGGTTTTTTGTTTCTAACAACTCTGTCAGAATCATATGCCTCACCTGAAAAGTTTCTGTTATTATCAAAACAAACTGCAGTTTTTTAACTGTTCCATCAAATATTTAAGTAAAATACTTCTTAAGCAGCAGCCAAATTCACTATAAAATGGCATTACTAATTATGGCAATTTGGGAAATATGCTTTATTTATTTATTTTTAGTTTAGTGGTAATTGAAGATAAACTGGTATGGAAAATGTGACACAGGAAATCAAAACAGACCACAGTGGAGAAGAAAAAGAACTGATGCAACCCTGCATTTACTAGAGGCTTGTCTGATTTAAAAATGGCATTTTAAAAACTATGCTGATAAACTTTCTTTTAAAAATATTTGTTTTTAATGGGCTTTGAGCTAGATGTAATGAAATGCTAGGGAACACAAACACATTTTCATTACATGCCTAAAATTAGTTTCCATTCATGCCACAAACATAGCCATTCTGTGCCATCTTTCTCTATACAATACTTACATGGTACTGATGGACTTCATATGTTTGATACAAGAAGACAATTACAAAATGTGCCAGTAACAGTTAATGAAAAGGCTCCCAAATAAAATCATTTACAAGCAAGAATAAAAATTCCCAAACAGGTTGAGTTCCATCCAGTAATAAATTCTTTGAGATTTATTTGAGTCAGGCCAATTTTCCATTTGTTAACTTCAAAAATTCACTTGGGTGGCTTTTTCAACAGGACACCAAACCATAGGCTTCTTAATTGATGGCTGATGTATCCTAGGTCTTTGATTTTGATTATGCCTTTGCTACTACAATTCAGAAAACTCAAGGACAATCTGAGAGATTTTAAAATAGTCTATTTGATGAAATTTCAATCATTCGAAAAAATTAATTTAATAATTAAAAGGTTAATATATTCATTTCATTATGATACCAGAAAATACACTGTATACAATGAAGCACCCCCCTCCATCTGCCCTATTCTACTTTGCCTCATCCTCAGAGAGGTCCTGAAACTCTTCAAGTCTAACTGAATACTGGAAAACTGGCTTTTATACTTAGACAACTTTTTATTTGTCTTTTCTAATGTGTTTCATTTATTTCTTTCTGGTGAATGCAAGAGAGAAAAAGTTGCACAAAAATAGAAAATACCTTTTGTTGGAGATAAGGAAAAACATTATTTCTTTGTTTTTATACCAAAATAAATTAATATATCCCTATAAAAATATTGTTATAACAATGTACTCACATACTTGGAAACAAAGGACTTAATAGGGTAACAGGAAATTACTTAATTTTGGCAGCAAAGTCAATTACCATAATTAATTTTATTCTATGTCTGTTATGTTATTATAATGTTTGGTAATCAATTCTAATTAGAGCATATAATGTAGTCAATTTTAGTTGTTGAGAAAACTATACTCTATGAGTCCCCAAAACAAAAACAGCTGTAACTATTTCTATTCTGTGGTTTTGAAAATGCACATTGGTAATTATATTATCCTTGATAAGGAGTGGAGTGTGTTTGATTTTTTTTTAAGTAGCAAAAGCCTCCTAGACATGGGCTAAGCATGGTTTTAAGGATATGGTGTGTTGTAGAGCATATAAAATGTGGATGACCTAAGATTCTATAATTTGTTTCTAGTGAATTTATTTTGCAGCATGCAGGCATGGTAGTCTTCTGGTTGGATGTGAGAAGAGTCCAAACTGTTTCTCTGTATGTATCTCTTTAGTGATTCTGTACCATCTATACCAATTGGAGACTGTGTTGGCTTTAGGTAAAAATACATAGCTAACTTCAAATTCGTGAACCAGAGGAATGGGATTTCTATAATGGAGCTACCTGCTGGGGATCTTCATTCTCTGAAAGCATTATAAAGAAATTTTAACAACATTTATACAGTATCTTCACAGCTTATGCAAGTCAAAGAGAAAACTTGACTCATGTCTACTTACTCTTCAGATCAAGGGAATGGATTGGATTCATTAGAACACTCCCCACCTGCATATTTTTCTTTGGCATGTCCCCTTAGATCTCTTTCTCACAAAACTAAAAAAAAAATCTTAAAATTTATTTATTCATTCTTCAACAGTTTTACAAACAACTTTTATTAGTAATGAAACATGCCTGCTTTTGCATATCATATCTCTAATACTTTATATTATTTGACATTTTTATTTACTTCATTTTATTTGCTTACCTCATTTTGAGTTTAATTTTATGGTATTTTTATGATTTTCTATTGCTTATTTTGTATTTTATTTTGTTTTCTATCATTTGATTGTACCATTTTATATCTCAATAGGCCTTATTAACTTTATCTATTTAATTTCAATATTTTTTGATAACTAAGCAGGAAATAAAAAGTAAGGACTTCTTTTCTGTTCTTGTATTTGATACTAGTCTGACAATCTGAAATTATTGTTCTACCTAATTGCGGATCGTATTTAGCCAAACAAATGATTACACTAGCTCAGTAGGCATGTACAGTTTCACATTTTTATTCATGCCCCAAATTATTTGAGGTAATTGTGCACTTATAGGTTAAAAAATATCTTTACAATCCAAATTGTGATTTTTATTAAATAATCAGATTTTCAGTATATGGTTGAATTGCTTGGTATCATTATTCAAGCTAAAACATAAATTCCAGTTCTGGAAATATTTGGCCATATGGAGTCAACTGAGTAATGTCAGCTTTTAATCTACTTCACTTAAAATGAGCTGTCTATGAAATTGTGAGTTAGCATGAGAAAGTGGAGGGGAAACAGTTGTACTGTCAAAATTTAATGTAAGTATTTCTCATATGAGAGAAATGTAATAGTCTTTCTCATAGTCATAGAAAGTATATAGATAAGTTTTTAATAATAATAATATATTTTTTAATTATTTTAATGATATATTGCAGAGTAGCTTATGGACTAATTTTTAAAAATAAGAACCAGTTCATTAAATTGCTTTAGTCTGCTTGCATTGCACTTTTGATATCTTGAGAAGAAGGAGAATAATGAGGAAGAAGGAGAATGATCACCTAACTTTGATCAAGCAATAGATAACACAGTTATTGTATATATATTATATATTACATATTACATTATATATATATATATAAACTGCGTTATCTATTGCTGTGTTTAACAAACCACCTAAAAAATAAGTTGCTAAAACAAAAATAATTCATTTAGCAATTGACACTGCAATATGGTCAGCATGCCTTGAGGATGGCTAGTCATTGCTGCACAATATTTGGGCCTCAGTAGGGAGGATACAAAAGCTGGGTTGTTGACTGGTGGCTGAGTGAACAGCTGGGGGTGAATGAATCATTGGAAGTTTCATTCATTCTTATGTCTGATAGCTGATAACACTGTCAGCTGGAATCATAGCTGAGACTGTCACCTGGAACACCTACCTACTTGTTGCCCCTCTATGGAGTTCAGTATTCTCAGAATATGGCATCTAAATCCCATGAGAAGTGCCCTACAACAACCAGCTGTAAGCTGTGTTACTTCATATGATCTATACCTGGAAGTCTCAAAGTGTAATTTTTTTTCTTGTTGTTACCCAGGTTCAAAGGGAGGGAATTTACAGCCTATTTTTCCATGGGAAGTGTGTCAAAGTCACAGTATAATAAGAACATATGGAATGAGAGGCCTCATTGTGGTCATCTTTGAAAAATATACCACTGGTAGAGAACATGGTTCTAATCTCATTGAGAAATAAATAAATGATGTGTTACATTAAGGATCTAATTATCCAGTTGCGATTTTATTTTATTAAAATAATGAACTCATCATTTTTACTAAAATCTTATGTAAACAGATGTCTAACATTTGCTCTAAAATAATCTGATAGAGAAAGAAGGCAGAAGAGTTCTGATGACATGACTGGACATGAGTTGATCATTGTTGAATAACGGTTGGTATCTACTATTATCTACTTTCATAGGTTGGAAATTTTATATAATAAAAGTTAAAATAGTTATGAAAATCTCATTATACCGGATTGTGATAATATCCCTCCAATGCATTTTTTTCTTTAGTTTTATTTTCTGTAATTTGAAATAAATGTTAAGTTTTTAAAAATCTAGTAAACATCTGCTACTGGGAAAAATGGAGGAGACAGACTTTTCTTCATTCTTTCCATTAAGTCCAATTAAAACTAGTGGGCATTATATGGATAACAAACAAGAAAAACTTGAGGGTGGAAAGAGGAAGATTCTGCTCCTCAGGGCCACAGAAGTGACACTGTGGTGACCTCCCAAAGTTCTCTTTTTGGCTCATGTATCCCAGACTGGGCAATGTATACTGGCAGTCAATCAAGACAGGAGACTGTTAAAAAGCAACTTCTCAACTGCAGGCACCACTGTAGAAAAACTGTGGCCACAGAAGACAAGTGGGGAATGTTGACTCTTGTACTGTCACCAGGCTGTGAGGAGACCCTGAACCCCTAAATCAATTGTCACTGGGTGGTACCATAGAAGGTCAAGCAGGAGACAAGGACTTCCATCCTAACTGATCACCAAATGAGTCTCAAAACCAGTGTCAGTGGAGAGCCTGGACTTACCCCTCACCCAGAAGTAGCCAGGTCTCCTCCCCTCCCCCTCCCTAGCTTGGTATCAGAGGATGTATATATAGTAGAGGGGGAGGGAGCTGATGTGTCCTGTGCCTACCTCTGCTACTTAGTATTATGATCATCATAATCCAAATCTTAATATTATCCATTCTGTAAGCTCTATTTACATTTCACTTCTAGTCTTGGACTACTAGCTTTTACAGTAGAAGAATAACCTCAAAATCTCCTTAATTCACTGATTAAAACACTTTTGTCATCCCTCATTCCCCTGGTATTCTCTCTTCTCACACATTCAGCTGGTATTTAATCACAATAAGCCATCTGTTCCTGCTGCCTTCATTCTTTTGCTCCTTTCAGCTTTCTTGTTCTTGTTTGGTAAAATCACAACACAGGTTAACATAACTCTCT
Source organism: Marmota monax (assembly GCF_021218885.2). NCBI lineage: Eukaryota > Metazoa > Chordata > Mammalia > Rodentia > Sciuridae > Marmota > Marmota monax. The sequence goes on along the minus strand of NW_026695231.1, from coordinate 2,743,064 downwards.
GCCTACTCCATTCCTGGATCCACACACTTGACTGTAGGTGGAAAAATCATGACCGTGAACTATGAACAGCCAGAGCTTTCATCACTGCCACCTGCCTAGCAGGAATGCTGTATTTCTCTCAATCATTCATTGGAAGCAAAAATTAATTTAAGCAGGTCTGCAGAGGGCCTTGTGTGAGTGTGAACAAATGAAAATTAAAGTTTGAGAAACACTTCTCCAGTCCATTCATGTTCTCACATTTCCTGGAGATGACTTCTGCCCTCTCCTCAATCTTTCCAGACAATCTTCTGCTCAGGGCTCTTGCACTGGCCTTTCTTTTCCACTTGGCATGCTTGCCAACCAGGTATTCTCATGGCTCCTCCCATTTAAATGTCATTTTCTCCAATAAGAGCTAACCTAATCATCCTATTTAGAATTGCAATCTGCAACTCCCTCCATAGAACCTGATGCTTTGCTCTATTTTTCCCCAGAACACTAATCACCCTAGCATAGTCTATAATTCATGGATGTACTGTTATTATTTATTATCTCTCTTCTTTTCTAAAATATGAACTTCATGAGGATGAGAAGTTTTGTTTGTTTGCTTTATATGATGTATCTCAAGTACTTAGAAGAGTGTCTGACATGTATAAGGTTCTCAGTGACTAAATAAGTGAATTTCAACCCAAACCTGAATCTCTTCTGTATTAGAGTTCTCCAAATCTTTCATAAGGTGTGTGCTTTTGTGTGTGTATGTGTGTGTGTGTGTGTGTGTGTGTGTGTGTGTAGAGACAGAAAGGCTGGAAGGCTGGGAGGGGAGATTGAGAGAGAAACAGATTTTAGGGAATTGGCTTACACAATTGTGGAGGCTGATAAGTCCCAAATCTGCAGGGTGGGCCAGCAGATGATGTTGCAGTTCAAGTCCAAAGGCAGTCTGCTGGCAGAGTTCTCCTTTGGGAAAGCCAGTCTTTTTCTTAAAGCCTTCAACTCATTGGCCCATACACACGATGGAGAACAATCTACTTTATTGAAATTCTACTAATCAATTTCATCCAACAACAAAAAAATTACATTCACCACTATATTTACAAGTGTTCGGCAAGATATCTGGTTACCACAGCTTAATCAAGTTGACACATGAATTTAACTATCACATCTTCTCTCTGTGTTCATTTTATCAGTGATCAATATAATTTTCAACTAATTCATTGTCAGTACCCTTCATTTTCTCCATTCTAATTATTTTTCCAACTTTACACATTTTATCTACTAATGGCATTGATGGCTAAATTGTGTGCATTTCCTTCCCCCCATTTCTCAAATATTTCTTTTCTCATCGTTATCCTTATAATTTTATGAGATCACACTTGCATCTTTTCCTTCCTGAACCATTTTAAGTTTCTGAATGATCTTCCTGCTTCTGAGTCACCTCCCTTCACAGTGCCAAAATACTTCTTAAAACACACGCCCACACACACACACACACACACACACACACACACAATCTTTGCTCTTTTTAGCTAAAATCTTTTAAAGGCTTGCTAATATCGACAGGATAAAAGCCAAAAATTATAGCATAATATGTGAAGTTTCTTACAAAGAGAAATGTTCTCACCTGACCCTTGTTCAAACTCATCTCTTGCTCCTTCGAAAGGCAAAGACATATTGCCCACATCCCCAGTCAATAGAAAGGAGCTGTTGCCAAGCTACTGGGAACTGACAGTCCTTTATGTATTTACCTCAGCTTCAGGGGGCCATCTTGCCTGAAAACATACCTTTCCAAGGTGGCCTTGTGTGATGAGTAATTTCATTGGAATATAAAAACCTACTCTTTCAGCCCAAAGCTCATCATGGGCCTGGGCAAATCTCTGATCTTCATCTTCTCCTCTATCCATACTAAACATGACTCTTCCCCTTTATAAATCTTGATACTTCATAAATACACTACGTGCAAAACTTGATTGCTACTTCTGCTTCCTGAGATTGCAAGTTACAGGAGTTCCCACTGCATCTAATGATCACCTGTTCTAGATCCCAGAATTTGATGTACTGTGCTTTCATGGTCCCATGTTTTTAAACACATGCTGTGATCTGCTAGATCAGCTCCACCTACTTCCTAAGATTGAGTTCACTACTATGTCCAATGTGCAGTCTTCCTTGGCTCCTTTGAGCTCAGTTACACTCTCCTTTGTATTCCAGTGAAACTTTGTTTATATTTTATCACCTAATAAATTATACTGGATTAGTCAGGGACTCTTTAAATTGAAGACGACAGAAACTTAGTTTCAATCTGGGACTTGAAACTTAGTTTCAAAAATGGGACTCCACTGGCCTTAGTTACTGGGGCTGATTCTAGGCATGGCTGACAGTAAGGGCTCAAAGAGTGTCATCAGGGTGCTATATTGCTTTCCACATACAGAACAAGTTTTTTCCATGTGAGTCCAAAATGCCTGCCTAGCCAAAGACTCACTCCATGCCAGCTTTCTTTCTCAGTGGAAAGAACAAGAGTTTTCATTCAATAATTTTGACATGAACGCTCCAGGGAAGACTCCAGCTTGGGCCACTTACTTACCTTTCAACAAATTATTATGACCAGTGTCCTGAGACAGATGATTTTCCAGGACTAGAGAACAGGGACAGCTCAACCAAACCACATGGAGTGTGTCTTCACAGAGTAGCAACAGAGGAAGGAGAGGCTCCTCTGTAGGTAAAAACAGCACCTATTTGCTACACACTGTGATTGTGATATTTGGTGAAAATGGAGAGGCAGAATTCTACTGAGCTATCCTTAAGATTCTGGGCTTTCAAGTCATTTATATCCATTGAAATATAAGATAGATTTCCAGTGGACTGAAATGAAACGCAGAGAGAAACTCTTGTAGTTTATCAGGCAGGATACAACAGAGAAAACTGATGGTACCCCTGGGGTCGTGAGAACAAGACACATGCTCTCCTTGAGAGAACGTAATTTCCATTTTGCAAAGCTCTGCTGAAAAAAAAAACAAAGAGGAAAATAATAAGTTTTAAATATATAAATCATTACACATTAGGCTTCCCCTTGATTCACTAGCAAAATATTATAATATATAAGTACACATAAGAGCAAATCAGAGAAATAGTGAAAAAACAGATATAAAACTGGAGAAAAGAAGGCATAAAAGAAAATTATATAAGATTTAACTGCTGGGGCTGGGGTTGTGGCTCAGTGGTAGAGCGCTTGCCTAGCATGCGTGAGGCACTGGGTTCGATCCCCAGCACCATATACAAATAAAATAAAGGCATTGTGTCCATCTACAACTAAAAAGATATTTTTTTAAAAAAGATTTAATTGTTTACTTGATAAGGACCTCCTAATCATATTTACCTGACTAATCATTGGACCATACATTAGCTAGCATGTTAATTAGTACACACATACACACACATACACATACATATATATAATAAAATAATAAGAGAAAATACTAGGAAGGCAAGATCAAACCAGTGATTTAATCATATAAAACTCCATTCACTGGCATGGAGAACCACCAATTTGATTTAGAGTCTACGAAAATCCTAAAAGAAAGGCAAAATACAACTTCTAGCATCCAGTTATTCAGAAGAAGCATAATCATGTGTGACACTATCACAATGGTGAATCACAATATTATCATAAAGAGCTGAATGCTATAATAGTCACTGTCCTAACTGACAGCATCCTTAAACACTCCCTGTGATAGCAAAATAATTACCAGCAGCCCCAGGTTCACTCCACATGAAAGTCCATGTAAGTACTGATGATGATAGAGAATGCTGGTGGATGAACTTGGTCTAAACTTTTTTTTTTAAAGAGTCTAGTATTGTTTGGGAATCTGGGGACCTTGGTCTGAAACCATGCAGTTGGAGGGTGTTAATTACTTCCCTAACACTCACCAGTGTGTAAGGTAGAATTGCTTTCATTTTCTCTTTTCAGAGACAATGCTTGATCCAGCTAGTCAGAGCATCATACAGGGGTTTTGTGGCTACCTCCTACTATGTAGAATTCAGGCTTCATAATACTGAGCCTCTTTACTTATTTTAACACTAAATCATTTAGTCAAAAACATTTTCAAATAATCATTCCAAATTAAAAACATATATGACTCTTTACACTTCTTTGTGTAATGGTTGGTTATTTTTTTAATCTTGAAGTGGAGGAAATCAGTTATCAAACATGGCTATGCATATTTTTCCATGTAAAACACGCATAGCAGTTTCTAAGCAGGAAAGTAAGAAACTAAGAGAATGAGCAGGGAAGGTACAACTACTTTAAGAATTGCATCTCATTCCTTGGAAAATTGGGAATGGAACCACCATTTGACCCAACTATCCCTCTCCTCTGTTTATACCCAAAAGACTTAAAAAAATAGCATACTCCAGGGACACAGCCACATCAATGTTTATAGCAGCACAATTCACAATAGCTAAACTGTGGAGCCAAACTAGATGCTCTTCAGTGGATGAATAGATAAAAAAAATGTGGCATATATACACACTGGAATTTTACTCAGCAATAAAAGAGAATAAAATCATGGCATTTGCAGGTAAATGGATGGCATTGGAGAAGATAATGCTAAATGAAGTTAGCCAATCTCAAAAAAACAAATGCTGAATGTTTTCTCTGATATAAGAAGGCTGATTCATAGTGGGATAGGGAGAGGGAGCATGGGAGGAATAGATGAATTCTAGATAGGGCAGAGGAGTGGGAGGGAAAGGGGGGTACAGATTTAGCAATGATGGTGGAATGTGATAGACATTATCATCCAAAGTACATGTATGAAGACACGAATTGGTGTCAACATACTTTATATACAACCAGAGATATGAAAAATTGTGCTATATATGTGTAATAAGAATTGTAATGCATTCCACTGTCATTTTTTTTAATCAATATAAAAAGAAAATAATTGCATCTCAGTTATGCCTAGTCTTCAGAATATCCTAGAGAGTTTTAAAACTATCTATGACTAGGCTCCTCCCCAGAGTAATTACATCAAAATCTCTGTGAATAGGAACCAGGCTTTTATACTTGCTGAAAGTTTCCAGATGATTCTGCAGTAGAGTTTGAAATGAAAAAAAACACTAGCACAAAGCATGTGCTGAAGCACAATGCCACCCATATGACCTCATAGAAAGAGCTGGGAAACCCCTTCACTGGAAGATTTCCTGCCCTTGAAGACACCTTGAATCTGAAGGAGGGAGAAAATCACAGCAAGCAGCCAAGGTAACTGCAAGCTTGCAGAACAGGAAACAAACCCATGTTCTTACTATCTTTGCATAATACATATAGTCTTTAGATGTTAGGTTCAAAGACAAGAGCCCTGGATTCTGTTCAACAACCAGCACTTACTAAGTGCTTACAGTGTCAGACTCTGTGTTGCACTACCTAAGTCTATGATCTCATTATTAAGTTACTTATTATCTTTAGGAATTGAATTCTGAGGCAGAATTTTAAATTTGTTTGACAAGTTCTTCTTCAGAAGTCTTTTCCATTTTGCTGTGATTATCTCCTTCTTGCTTTGAGAGGACTCAAATGTTTCTCTTACAAAAAGGCAAAGCTAGAAAGTCGTAAGTTTAAAAAAAATTAAAATCTGGAAGTCTTTTATTGGTGCTCCCAATGGGAAAAAATAGTTTTAGTGGTCTATAAAATCTGTAAGTCTGGGAACCACTCATTTGTAAAATAACTAATGTCTGTGTTTGATGAATAGCTTAAGAAACACTAATCTCAATTACTCCAAACAAACAAATTACTACAAACACCACAAGTGTTTGTAAAATATTGTGGTTTTAAAAATGTGAAATGTCAGATACCTTTATTTTTTCCCATCATGGCTCATAGAACAGGACAAGTTAAGATTTCTTTTAAAATTTTTAACTACAATTTTATTTTCTTATTTTTATATTTTCTTATTTTTAAAAACTAAGAGTTAGAAATAGTCTTACCTAATACTGCTAGTTGCAAATCTATTTTGCCTGCACAAAAGCTTTGCTTTTTAGAACTAAGCTAACTGAAAAAAAAATTAAACATTTTCTTTGGAAATCTCTGGCTTCTCAACTGAAAATCCTGTATTGAAATGTTAGTCTTTATTCTGTATCATGAAAAACCACCTGGAAACATTATAATAATTTTGTTAATTGGGGAAAATATTATTATATTTGGAGTCCCTGTATGAGGTGCCTATAGAATATACTAATCTGTTGTGGGAAAACTGAATGTGTATATTTATATGTGTATATATAATTATTATTACTTTTACGCATACTCTTTTCTATAATCAGGCCTATCTTAGATTCAGAATGGAGGCTCTCAAAGACCTTAGAAGATATACAGGAATATATCACAACATTGTAAAAGCTATCTATGCTAAACCCCAGGCCTACATGATTCTAAATGGAGAAAAACTGAAAACATTCCCTCTGAAAACTGGAACAAGACAGAGATGCCCTCTTTCACTGCTTCTATTTAACATAGTTCTTGTAACACTGGCCAGGGCAATTAGACAGATGAAAGAAATTAAAGGTATATGGATAGGAAAAGAAGAACTCAAATTAGAACTATTTGATGACCATATTATTCTATACCTAGAATACCCAAAAAAATCCTACCCGAAAACTTCTAGATCTAGTAAATGAATTCAGCAAAGTAGCAGGATATAAAATCAATACCCATAAATCATAGGCATTTCTGCAGATCAGTGACAAATCCTCTGAAAGGGAAAAGAGGAAAGCTACCCCATTTACAATAGCCTCAAAAAATAATAAAATAAAATACCTGGGAATCAACTTAACAAAAGAGGTGAAAGACCTTTACAATGAAAACTACAGAACACTAAAGAAAAAATTAAAGAAGACCTTAGAAGATGGAAAGATCTACCTTCTTCTTGGATAGGCAGAATTAATATGTCAAAATGACATACTACCAAAAGCACTGTACAGATTTAATGCAATTACAATCAAAATCCTAATGACATTCCTCATAGAACTAGAAAAGCAGTTGTGAAATTCATTTGGAAAAATAAGAGACCCAGAATAGCTAAAGCAATCCTTAGCAAGAAGAGTGAAGTAGGGAGCTTCACTATACCAGACTTTAAACTATACTACAGACCAATAATAACAAAAGCAGCATGGTATTGGCACCAAAATAGACTGGTAGACAAATGGTACAGAATAGAGCACACAGAGACAAACCCACATATCTACAGTTATCTTATATTAGATAAAGGTGCCAAAAACATACATTGGAGAAAATATAACCTCCTCAACAAATGGTGTTACAAAAACTGGAAATTCATATGCAACAAAATGAAAGTAAACCCCTCTCTGTCACCATGCACAAAACTCAACTCAAAGTGGATCAAGAACCTACCTAGGAATTAAACCAGAGATTCTGCACCTATTAGAAGAAAAAGTAGGCCCAAATCTCCATCATGTCAGATTAGGACCCGACTTCCTTAATTAGATTCCTATGGCACAAAAATTAAAATCAAGAATCAATAAATGGAATGGATTCAAACTAAAAAGCTTCTTTTCAGCAAAAGAAACAATCACTGAGGTGAATAGAGAGCCTACATTTTGGGAGCAATTTTTTTTTTAAATTTTTTAATGTTGGTTGTTCAAAACATTACATAGTTCTTGATATATCATATTTCACACTTCGATTCAAGTGGGTTATGAACTCCCATTTTTACCCCATATACAGATTGCAGAATCACATCAGTTACACATCCATTGATTTACATATTGCCATACTAGTGTCTGTTGTGTTCTGCTGCCTTTCCTATCCTCTACTATCCCCCCTCCCCTCCCCTCCCCTCTTCTCTCTCTACCCAGTCTACTGTCATTCATTTCTCCCCCTTGTATTATTTTTCCCTTTCTCCTCACTTCCTCTTGTATGTACTTTTGTATAACCCTGAGGGTCTCCTTCCATTTCAATGCAATTTCCCTTCTCTCTCCCTTTCCCTCCCACCTCTCATCCCTGTTTAATGTTAATCTTCTTCTCATGCTCTTCGTCCCTACTCTGTTCGTAGTTACTCTCCTTATATCAAAGAAGACATTTGGCATTTGTTTTTTAGGGATTGGCTAGCTTCACTTAGCATAATCTGCTCTAATGCCATCCATTTCCCTGCAAATTCTATGATTTTGTCATTTTTTAATGCAGAGTAATACTCCATTGTGTATAAATGCCACATTTTTTTAATCCATTCGTCTATTGAAGGGCATCTGGGTTGGTTCCACAGTCTTGCTATTGTGAATTGAGCTGCTATGAACATCGAAGTAGCAGTGTCCCTGTAGCATGCTCTTTTTAAGTCTTTAGGGAATAGACCGAGAAGGGGAATAGCTGGGTCAAATGGTGGTTCCATTCCCAGCTTTCCAAGAAATCTCCATACTGCTTTCCAAATTGGCTGCACCAATTTGCAGTCCCACCAGCAATTTACAAGTGTACCCTTTTCCCCACATCCTCGCCAGCACTTGTTGTTGTTTGACTTCATAATGGCTGCCAATCTTACTGGAGTGAGATTTTATATTAGGGTGGTTTTGATTTGCATTTCTCTGACAGCTAGAGATGTTGAGCATTTTTTCATGTACTTGTTGATTGATTGTATGTCCTCCTCTGAGAAGTGTCTGTTCAGGTCCTTGGCCCATTTGTTGATTGGGTTGTTTGTTCTCTTATTGTCTAATTTTTTGAGTTCTTTGTATACTCTGGATATTAGGGCTCTATCTGAAGTGTGAGGAGTAAAGATTTGTTCCCAGGATGTAGGCTCCCTATTTACCTCTATTATTGTTTCTTTTGCAGAGAAAAAACTTTTAGTTTGAGTAAGTCCCATTTGTTGATTCTAGTTATTAACTTTTGTGCTATGGGTGTCCTATTGAGGAATTTGGAGCCCGACCCCACAGTATGTAGATCGTAGCCAACTTTTTCTTCTATCAGACGGCGTGTCTCTGATTTGATATCAAGCTCCTTGATCCATTTTGAATTCACTTTTGTGCATGGTGAGAGAAAGGGATTCAGTTTCATTTTGTTGCATATGGATTTCCAGTTTTCCCAGCACCATTTGTTGAAGATGCTATCCTTCCTCCATTGCATGCTTTTAGCCCCTTTATCAAATATAAGATAGTTGTAGTTTTGTGGATTGGTTTCTGTGTCCTCTATTCTGTACCATTGGTCCACCCGCCTGTTTTGGTACCAGTACCATGCTGTTTTTGTTACTATTGCTCTGTAGTATAATTTGAAGTCTGGTATCACTATACCGCCTGATTCACACTTCCTGCTTAGCATTGTTTTTTGCTATTCTGGGTCTTTTATTTTTCCATATGAATTTCATGATTGCTTTCTCTATTTCTACAAGAAATGCCATTGGGATTTTGATTGGCATTGCATTAAATCTATAGAGAACTTTTGGTAATATCGCCACTTTGATGATGTTAGTTCTGCCTATCCATGAACAGGGTATATTTTTCCATCTTCTAAGATCTTCTTCTATTTCTCTCTTTAGGGTTCTGTAGTTTTCATTGTATAAGTCTTTCACCTCTTTTGTTAGGTTGATTCCCAAGTATTTTATTTTTTTTTGAAGATATTGTGAATGGAGTGGTTTTCCTCATTTCCATTTCAGAGGATTTGTCGCTGATATACAGGAATGCCTTTGATTTATGCGTGTTGATTTTAAATCCTGCCACTTTGCTGAATTCATTTATTAGCTCTAATAGTTTCTTTGAAGACCCTTTTGGGTCTGCTAGGTATAGAATCATGTCATCTGCAAATAGTGATAATTTAAGTTCTTCTTTTCCTATTTTGATGCCTTTAATTTCTTTCGTCTGTCTAATTGCTCTGGCCAGTGTTTCGAGAACTATGTTGAACAGAAGTGGTGAGAGAGGGCATCCCTGTCTTGTTCTAGATTTTAGAGGGAATGCCTTCAATTATTCTCCATTCAGAATGATGCTAGCCTGAGGCTTAGCATAGATTGCTTTTACAATATTGAGGTATGTTCCTGTTATCCCTAGTTTTTCTAGAGTTTTGAACATAAAGGGATGCTGTACTTTGTCGAATGCTTTTTCCGCATCTATCGAGATGATCATATGGTTCTTATTTTTAAGTCTATTGATGTGGTGAATAACATTTATTGATTTCCGTATATTGAACCAGCCTTGCATCCCAGGGATGAATCCTACTTGATCATGGTGCACAATTTTTTTGATCTGTTTTTGTATCCGAGTCGCCAGAATTTTATTGAGGATTTTTGCATCTAGGTTCATTAGAGATATTGGTCTGTAGTTTTCTTTCTTTGAAGTGTCTTTGTCTGGTTTAGGTATCAGGGTGATGTTGGCCTCATAGAATGAATTTGGAAGTTCTCCCTCCTTTTCTATTTCCTGAAATAGCTTGAAAAGTATTGGTATTAGTTCTTCTTTAAAGGTTTTGTAAAATTCTGCTGTATACCCATCCGGTCCTGGGCTTTTCTTAGTTGGTAGTCTTTTTATGGTTTCTTCTATTTCCTCAATTGATATTGGTCTGTTTAGGTTTTCTATATCCTCCTGACTCAATCTGGGCAGATCATATGACTTAAGAAATTTATCTATGCCTTCACTATCTTCTAATTTATTGGAGTATAAGGATTCAAAATAATTTTTGATTATCTTCTGTATTTCTGAAGTGTCTGTTGTGATATTGCCTTTTTCATCCTGTATGCTAGTAATTTGAGTTCTCTCTCTTCTTCTCTTCGCTAGCATCGCTAAGGGTCTGTCGATTTTGTTTATTTTTTCAAAGAACCAACTTTTAGTTTTGTCAATTTTTTCAATTGTTTCTTTTGTTTCGATTTCATTAATTTCAGCTCTGATTTTAATTATTTCTTGCCTTCTACTTCTTTTGCTGTTGTTTTGCTCTTCTTTTTCAAGGATTTTGAGATGAAGTATGAGATCATTTATTTGTTGGTTTTTTCTTTTTTTAAGGAATGAACTCCAAGCAATGAATTTTCCTCTTAGAACTGCTTTCAATGTGTCCCATAGATTCTGATATGTTGTGTCTGTGTTTTCATTTATCTCTAAGAATTTTTTAATTTCCTCCTTGATGTCTTCTATAACCCATTGATCATTCAGTAACCTATTGTTCATTCTCCAAGTGATGTATGCTTTTTCCTTCCTTCTTTTATCATTGATTTTCAGTTTCATTCCATTATGATCAGATAAGACGCATGGTATTATCTCTACTCCTTTATATTGTCTAAGAGTTGCCCTGTGAAATAATATATGATCTATTTTTGAGAAGGATCCATGTGCTGCTGAGAAACAAATGTAACTGCTTGATGTTGGGTGGTATATTCTATAAATGTCAATTAAGTCTAGGTTATTAATTGTGTTATTGAGTTCTATAGTTGCCTTATTCAACTTTTGTTTGGAACATCTGTCCAGTGGTGAGAGAGGTGTGTTGAAGTCTCCCATGATTATGGAATGGTGGTCTATTAGACTCTTGAATTTGAGAAGAGTTTTTTTGATGAACATAGCTGCACCATTGTTTGGGGCATATATATTTATGATTGTTATGTCTTGTTGGTGTATGGTTCTCTTGAGCAGTATGTAGTGTCCCTCTTTATCCCTTTTGATTAACTTTGGCTTGAAATCTATTTTATTTGATATGAGTATGGACACTCCTGCTTGTTTCCGAAGTCCATATGAGTGATATGATTTTTCCCAACCTTTCACCTTCATTCTATGTATGTCTTTTCCTATCAAATGCGTCTCCTGTAGGCAGCATATTGTTGGGTCTTGTTTGTGAGTTTAAGCCATTAACATTTAGGGTTATTATTGAGATATGGGTTGTTCTTCCAGCCATATTTGTTTATTTCTGTTACTAAACATGGTTTGTTTTCCTCTTTGATTATTCCCCCCCCCTTTACTGTCCTACCTCCCAATGTTGGTTTTCATTGTTATTTTCCATTTCCTCTTCCTGTAATGTTTTGCCGAGGATGTTTTGAAGAGATGGTTTTCTAGTTGCAAATTCTTTTAGTTTTTTTTATCATGGTAGGTTTTAATTTCATCTTCCATCCTGAAGCTTAATTTCGCTGGATACACAATTCTTGGTTGGAACCCATTTTCTTTCAGTGTTTGAAATATGTTATTCCAGGATCTTCTAGCTTTCAGAGTCTGTGTTGAAAGATCAGCTGTTATCCTGATTGGCTTACCCCTAAATGTAATCTGCTTCCTTTCTCTTGTAGCTTTTAAAATTCTCTCCTTATTCTGTATGTTGGGCATCTTCATTATAATGTGTCTAGGTGTGGATCTCTTATGATTTTGCACATTCGGCATCTTGTAGGCTTCTAGGATTTGGGATTCTGTCTCATTCTTCAAGTCTGGGAAGTTTTCTCGTATTATTTCATTGAATAGATTGCTCATTCCTTTGGTTTGGAACTCTATACCTTCCTGTATCCCAATGACTCTTAAGTTTGGTCTCTTTATGTTATCCCATATTTCTTGGATGTTCTGCTCATGGTTTCTTAACAGTCTTGCTGAGCTGTCTATGTTCTTTTCCAGTTGAAATACTTTGTCTTCATTGTCTGATGTTCTATCTTCTAAGTGTTCTACTCTGCTGGTAATATTCTCAATTGAGTTTTTAAGTTGGTTTATTGCTTCCTGCATTTCTAGGATTTCTGTTTATTTGTTTTTTATAACCTCTATCTCCCTGTATAGTTGATGTATTGCTTCCTGGATTTGTTTATGTAATTCATTGTTGAAGTGATCTTTCATTGTCTGATTTTGCTGTCTAATGTCTTCCTTGAGACTCCAGATCATCTGACGCATGTATATCCTGAATTCTTTTTCTGACATTCCATCTGCTGCAGCTGTTACCTCTTCTAAAGTTGAGTTGACCTGCATTGCTTGTGGTCCTTTCTTTCCTTGTCTTTTCATACTGCTTGCGTTTCTTTCTGCTTGGTGAAACTGTTGTGTTTTTGAAAATTTTTCCCCCTATATATTTATATTGCTCTTGTATAGTTGAAAAGTCTCCCTTGCAGGGTCTGGCGGCAGTCTGCCTACCTTGCAGGCGTGGGTGGCGGCTCTGCTCTGCCCTTACTCCAATT